>NC_052070.1:18547738-18850769 GCF_015852505.1 Tachyglossus aculeatus
ATGGAATGAATGGATGAATGAATCTGCAAAGAGGTTAAGGCTAAAGCCGTAGAAGTAGATGAGTTTCCTGAGCAAAATAGTGTAAAGTGACAAGAGTGGGGGGCCTGGAATAGACGTTTGGGGGGTCATCACAATTAGGGAGCAACAGGTAGAAAGGGAGCCAACCAAAGATGCGGAGGGGAAGTATCTAACCATCAATCAGTGGTATTTATTGAGTACTTACGGTATGCGGAACACTTTACTATGAACTTGGGATCTATCATATTTATTGAGCGCTTATACCGTATGCAGAGCACTGTACCAAGCATTTGGGAGAGTACAATATAAACAAAGTTGGAAGGCAGGTTTCCTGCCCACAATGAGCTTATGGACTGGAGAGAGTGCAATAGAGAAGCAGCATGGCTCAGTGGAAATCAATCAATCAATCAATCAGTTGTATTTATTGAGCGCTTACTGTGTGCAGAGCACTGTACTAAGCGCTTGGGAAGTACAAATTGGCAACATATAGAGACAGTCCCTACCCAACAGTGGGCTCACAGTCTAAAAGGGGGAGAGAAAACCAAACATACTAACAAAATAAAATAAATAGAATAGATATGTACAAGTAAAATAAATAAATAAATAAATAAATAGAGTAATAAATATGTACAAACATATAGACATATATACAGGTGTATATATACATATATATACATATATATGTATATACATATATACAGGAAAGAGCCTGGGCTTGGGAGTCAGAGGTCATGGGTTCTAATCCTTGCTCCGCCACTTGTCAGCTGTGTGACTTTGGGCAAGTCACTTCACTTCTCTGTAAAGTGAAGTGACTTTTACCTCATCTGTAAAATGGGGGTTAAGTCTGTGAACCCCATGTGGAACAACCTTGATTACCTTGTATCATCATCATCATCAATCATATTTATTGAGCGCTTACTATGTGCAGAGCACTGTACTAAGCGCTTGGGAAGTACAAATTGGCAACAATTTGTATCCCCCGCCCCCAGCGCTTAGAACAGTGCTTGGCACATAGCGCTTAACAAATGCCATTATTATTATTACAGTAGATAAATACAATTCCCGTCCGCAAGGAGCTTACATACTAGAGGAGACAGACATTAAAATAAATTTCAGGTGGGTGTGTACATAAATTCTGTGGTGGCGGGGTGAAGTTCAAAGTAGTTAAAGGGTTCAAGTGTGTAGGCAACACAGAAGGGAGGGCAAATAGGGGAAATGAAGGCTTAGTCAGGGAAGCCCTCTTCAATTCGTGATATTTATTGAGCACCTACTGTGTTCAGAGAACTGAACTAAGCGCTTGGGAGAGTACAGTTCAACAGAGATGGTAGAACAGTGCTTTCTTTGCACTTAGAACAGTGCTTTCTTTGCACATAGTAAGCATTTAACAAATGCCATCATTATTATTATTACTGTTATTATTATTACTTCCCAAGCGCTTAGTCCAGCGCTCTGCACACAGTAAGCGCTCAATCAATACGATTGAATGAATGAATGAGTGAATCATCTTGTAACCTCCCCAGTGCTTAGAACAGTGCTTTCTTTGCACATAGTAAGCATTTAACAAATGCCATCATTATTATTATTACTGTTATTACTTCCCAAGCGCTTAGTCCATGCTTAATATCATCATCATCATCTTATAACCGCCCCAGCGCTTAGAACAGTGCTTTCTTTGCACATAGTAAGCATTTAACAAATGCCATCATTATTATTATTACTATTATTACTTCCCAAGCGCTTAGTCCATGCTTAATATCATCATCATCATCTTATAACCGCCCCAGCACTTAGAACAGTGCTTTCTTTGCACATAGTAAGCATTTAACAAATGCCATCATTATTATTATTACTGTTATTACTTCCCAAGCGCTTAGTCCATGCTTAATATCATCATCATCATCTTATAACCGCCCCAGCGCTTAGAACAGTGCTTTCTTTGCACATAGTAAGCATTTAACAAATGCCATCATTATTATTATTACTATTATTACTTCCCAAGCGCTCAGTCCATACTTAATATCATCTTATAACCGCCCCAGCGCTTAGAACAGTGCTTTCTTTGCACATAGTAAGCATTTAACAAATGCCATCATTATTATTATTACTATTATTACTTCCCAAGCCCTTAGTCCATGCTTAATATCATCATCATCATCTTATAACCGCCCCAGCGCTTAGAACAGTGCTTTCTTTGCACATAGTAAGCATTTAAGAAATGCCATCATTATTATTATTATTACTATTATTACTTCCCAAGCGCTCATTCCTTGCTTAATATCATCATCATCATCTTATAACCGCCCCAGCGCTTAGAACAGTGCTTTCTTTGCACATAGTAAGCATTTAACAAATGCCATCATTATTATTATTACTATTATTACTTCCCAAGCGCTCAGTCCATGCTTAATATCATCATCATCATCATCTTGTAACCTCTCCAGCGCTTAGAACAGTGCTTTCTTTGCACATAGTAAGCATTTAACAAATGCCATCATTATTATTATTATGGTTATTACTTCCCAAGCGCTTAGTCCATGCTTAATATCATCATCTTATAACCACCCCAGCGCTTAGAACAGTGCTTTCTTTGCACATAGTAAGCGTTTAACAAATGCCATCATTATTATTATTGCTATTATTACTTCCCAAGCGCTCAGTCCTTGCTTAATATCATCATCATCATCATCTTGTAACCTCCCCAGCGCTTAGAACAGTGCTTTCTTTGCACATAGTAAGCATTTAACAAATGCCATCATTATTATTATTACTATTATTACTTCCCAAGCGCTCAGTCCTTGCTTAATATCATCATCATCTTATAACTGCCCCAGCGCTTAGAACAGTGCTTTCTTTGCACATAGTAAGCATTTAACAAATGCCATCATTATTATTATTGCTATTATTACTTCCCAAGCGCTCAGTCCTTGCTTAATATCATCATCATCATCATCTTGTAACCTCCCCAGCGCTTAGAACAGTGCTTTCTTTGCACATAGTAAGCATTTAACAAATGCCATCATTATTATTATTATTCCCAAGCACTTAGTCCAGCGCTCTGCACACAGTAAGCGCTCAGTCGATACGATTGACTGAATGAAAGGAAGACCCCCGCCCTCAGCTCAGGAAGTGGTTGTCTCCCCCTTTTAGACTGTGAGCCCACCCACTGTTGGGTAGGGACCGTCTCTATATGTTGCCAACTTGTACTTCCCAAGCGCTTAGTACAGTGCTCTGCACAGAGTAAGCGCTCAATAAATACGATTGATTTGATTTGATTTAGACATGTGTCCTGCCCACAAGGAGGTATCAATCTGGAGACTAAAATCATATCCCTTGGAGGAGATATGATTTTAAAAGAGAAGATAATTATGTTGGCAAAACCGAGGTTGGCTAGCATTACGTAATAACAACAAAACCTCATTTAGGAAAGTATTTTAACAGGTTCCACTGACTAGCTCTAATATAGCAGCTTGGCCTAGTGGAAAGAGCACGGCCTTGGGAGCCTGAGGAACTAGGTTCTAATCCCGCCTCTGCCGCTTGTCTGCTGTGTGACCTTGGGCAAGGCGTTTAACTTCTCTGTGCCTCAGATACCTCATCTGTAAAATGGGGATTAAGACTCTGAGCCCCTGCAGGTCAGGGAATGTGTCCAATCTGCTTAACTTGTATCTACCGCAGTGGGTAAAACAGCACTTGGCACAGTACTTAAGTACCATTATTCTTTTTAGACCTAATGTATTCCTTATTTTGCAGATACATGATGAGAAGATTGATTCGGGACACAGCTAGCTGAACCGCTATAAAATGCCCAAATCTGGGTCCGCAAAACCAGTTCAGAGTGAGAATTCTGACAGTGACGGAAACATGGTGGAGAAACCATCTGGAAGAAAGGTAAAATAATTCTAGTTCAGATTATACTACTCTGACTGTTTCTGCTGCACTGACTGTGCTTTTGCTCCCTTGGGAAGCAAAGAAACGATAGACCAGAACGAAATACACCATTCAGTACTTTAAATGAGTAACAAGTCATTTTTATAAAAAAGAGGCTTTTGGTCGTATTAACGAAGATACAGCCATGGAGCTTATTTTATAACTACATAGTATGTATGCAAACATTTATTTCATCTAGATAAAGGGTGGCATGGACCAGTGCTCTTTGGGATTCAAAAATGTAGTGGGTTTCGCCAGTGGTCTACCAGTTCGGTATTCTCTGGTTCAGTTCTGGATTCTCTTCTATTCCCTGTCATCATCAATCGTATTTATTGAGCGCTTACTGTGTGCAGAGCACTGTACTAAGCGCTTGGGAAGTACAAATTGGCAACATGTAGAGACAGTCCCTACCCAACAGTGGGCTCACAGTCTGAAAGGGGGAGACAGAGAACAAAACCAAACATAGTAACAAAATAAAATAAATAGAATAGATATGTACAAGTAAAATAAATAAATAGAGTAATAAATATGTACAAACATATATACATATATACAGGTGCTGTGGGGAGGGGAAGGAGGTAAGATGGGGGGATGGAGAGGGGGACGAGGGGGAGAGGAAGGAAGGGGCTCAGTCTGGGAAGGCCTCCTGGAGGAGGTGGACTCTCAGTAGGGCCTTGAAGGGAGGAAGAGAGCGAGCTTGGCGGATGGGCAGAGGGAGGGCATTCCAGGCCTGGGAGAGGACGTGGGCCGGGGGTTGATGGCGGGACAGGCGAGAACGAGGTACGGTGAGGAGATTAGCAGCGGAGGAGCGGAGGGTGCGGGCTGGGCTGGAGAAGGAGAGAAGGGAGGTGAGGTAGGAGAGGGCGAGGTGATGGACAGCCTTGAAGCCCAGGGTGAGGAGTTTCTACCTGATGCGCAGATTGATTGGTAGCCACTGGAGATTTTTAATCTACCCCCACTCCTTCGGAGAACTCATTCGCTCTCATGGCTTCAGCTACCACCTCAATACGGATGAAGCCCAAATCTACATCTCCTACCCTGATCTCTCTCCCTCTCTCCAGTCTCGCATCCCCTCCTGCCTTCAAGACATCTCTACTTGGATGTCCTCCCGTGACCTCAAACTTAACATGTCCAAAACAGAGCTCCTTATATTCCCACCCAAACCCTGTCCTCCCCCTGAGCTTCCCATCACTGTAGACGGCACCGCCATCCTTTCTGTCTCACAAGCCCGTAACCTTGGCATTAATCAATCAATCAATCAATCAATCGTATTTATTGAGCGCTTACTATGTGCAGAGCACTGTACTAAGCGCTTGGGAAGTACAAATTGGCAACACATAGAGACAGTCCCTACCCAACAGTGGGCTCACAGTCTAAAAGGGGGAGACAGAGAACAGAACCAAACATACCAACAAAATAAATAGGATAGAAATGTACAAGTAAAATAAATAAATAAATAAATAAATAGAGTAATAAATATGTACAACCATATATACATATATACAGGTGCTGTGGGGAAGGGAAGGAGGTAAGATGGGGGGATGGAGGGGGGACGAGGGGGAGAGGAGGGAAGGGGCTCAGTCTGGGAAGGCCTCCTGGAGGAGGTGAGCTCTCAGCAGGGCCTTGAAGGGAGGAAGAGAGCTAGCTTGGCGGAGGGGCAGAGGGAAGGAGGGCATTCCAGGCCCGGGGGATGACGTGGGCCGGGGGTCGACGGCGGGACAGGCGAGAACGAGGTACAGTGAGGAGATTAGCGGCGGAGGAGCGGAGGGTGTGGGCTGGGCTGGAGAAGGAGAGAAAGGAGGTGAGGTAGGAGGGGGCGAGGGGCTGGACAGCCTTGAAGCCCAGGGTGAGGAGTTTCTGCCTGGTGCGTAGATTGATTGGTAGCCACTGGAGATTTTTGAGGAGGGGAGTGATATGCCCAGAGCTTTTCTGGACAAAGATGATCCGGGCAGCAGCATGAAGTATGGATTGAAGTGGAGAGAGACACAAGGATGGGAGATCAGAGAGAAGGCTGGTGCAGTAGTCCAGACGGGATAGGATGAGAGCTTGAATGAGCAGGGTAGCAGTTTGGATGGAGAGGAAAGGGCGGATCTTGGCAATGTTGCGGATCTGAGACCGGCATTACCCTTGACCTTTCTCTGTCATCCAACCCACATATTCAGGCCGCCACCAAATCCTGTTGGTACCACTTATCACTAGATATCACTAAAATCCTCCCTTTCCTCTCCATCCAAACTGCTACCAATGTAATGCAGTCGCTCATCCTATCCCACCTGGATTATTGCATCAGCCTCCTTGCTGACCTCCCAGCTTCCTGTCTCTCCCCACTCTAGTCCATAGTTCACTCTGCTGCCCAGATCATTTTTCTACAAAAACATTCAGGATGTGTAACGTCACTCCTCAGAAAACTCTAGTGGTTGCCCATCCACCTTCTAGACTGTGAGCCCACTGTTGGGTAGCGACTGTCTCTATGTGTTGCCAATTTGTACTTCCCAAGCGCTTAGTACAATGCTCTGCACATAGTAAGCGCTCAATAAATGCGATTGATTGATTGATTGATCCACCTCTGCATCAGAGAAAAACTCCTCACCACTGGCTTTAAAACACTCCACCACTTTGCCCCCTCCTACCTCACCTCACTTTTCTCCTTTTATAACCCAGCCTGCACACTGTGGTGCTCTGGTGCCACAGTCCTTTAGACTGTGAGCCCACTGTTGGGTAGGGACTGTCTCTATATGTTGCCAACTTGTACTTCTCAAGCGCTTAGTACAGTGCTCTGCACACAGTAAGCGCTCAATAAATACGATTGATTGATTGATTGGTGCTGACCTTTTCACTGTGCCTCGATCTTGCCCGTCTCATGGCCGACCCCGTGTCCACGTCCTGCCTCTGGCCTGGAACGTCCTCCCCCCCCTCAGATCCGACAAACAGTGACTCTCCCTGCCCCTTTCCTTCAAAAGCCGTATTGAAGTCACTCCTCCTCCAAGAGGCCTTCCCAGATTAAGCCCCACTTTTCCTGATCTCCCACTCCCTTCTGCCTTGCCTTGACTTGCTCCCTTTGCTCTCCCCCCCTCCCAGCCCCACATATCTGTCATTTTATTTGTATTGATGTCTGTTCCCTTCCCTCCCAGCTCCTCCCCAGATTGTAAACTCATTGTGGGCAGGGAATGTGATTGTTTATTGTTGTATTGTACTCTCCCGAGTACTTAGTACAGAGGTCTGCACACAGTAAGCACTCAATAAATACGATTGAACGAACGAAGAAGAGTGAGAATTACAGTTCTGGGCATCTCTCCTCATGTTTGGGGATGCATCTTCCACCATTTAAACACTTCCCTTCTCAAAATCCCATTTCGGACCATTTGTCCCTGAATTTATCTAAAGTCTGGAAAGTTACCTATACCTTATCTTCTATTATGTGGAAAATTCCTTCCTTTAGTTTGTCTTGAACCTGCCACCTTCAAGCTTCAGTGGCTGCGCCTTAGACCCAGGACAGCGTGGCTCAGTGGAAAGAGCCCGGACTTTGGAGTCAGAGGTCGTGGGTTCAAATCCCAGCTCTGCCAACTGTCAGCTGTGTGACTTTGGACAGTCACTTAACTTCTCTGAGCCTCAGTTACCTCATCTGGAAAATGGGGATTAAAACTGTGAGTCCCCCGTGGGACAACCTGATCACCTTGTAACCTCCCCAGTGCTTAGAATAGTGCTTTGCACATAATAAGCGCTTAACAAATACCATCATTATCATTATTATTGTTATTAAGGATACCATGTTATTCCACTCCACACCCATCATGACTTTTAAGACTTCAGTCTTGGTCTGACTGAACAACCTCAACCTTAGTCCTTCAAGGCTACACAGTCATACTCTGTCAGTCAATCAGTGGTACTTATTGATTACCTACTGTGTGCAGAACACTATACTAAGTACTTGGGAAAATACAGTAAATTAGCAACCGTGATTCCTCCCCAAAGAATTTACTGCCTAGCGGAGAGACAGACACTAAAGGATATTAGCAATAGGTGAGAAGCAGGGTGGCTCAGTGGAAAGAGCCCGGGCTTGGGAGTCAGAGGACTTGAGTTCTAATCCCAGCGTCACCACTTTTCCTGCTGTATGACCTTGGGCAAGTCACTTCCCTTCTCTGGGCCTCGATTTCCTCGTCTGTAAAATGGGGATTAAATATCTGTTCTCCCATTCCTTGAGACTGAGTCCCAAGTGAGACAAGGGACTGTGTCCAACCTGACTATCTTTTATCTAAGTACAATGTTTAGTGCATAGTAAAATAATAATAATAATAATAATGACATTTATTAATCGCTTACTATGTGCAAAGCACTGTTCTGAGCGCTGGGGTAGATACAAGGTAATCAAGTTGTCCCACGTGGGGCTCACAGACTTAATCCCCATTTTACAGATGAGGTAACTGAGGCCCAGAGAAGTGAAGTGACCTGCCCAAAGTCACCCAGCTGCCAAGTGGCGGAGCCGGGATTTGAACCCATGACCTCCGACTCCAAAGTCCGGGCCCTTTCCACTGAGCCACGCTGCTTCTCATTCTATTGTCTTTATCATTATTATTATTATTATTATTTTCATTTAAACTAAACAGCCAGGCATTTCATCACCTGAGTGAGGCTGTGAATATTATCTGTAAATCAGGAAATTTCACTTTGCACTCAGATTGTTTTGTTCCTATCAACAGTCCCTAGAAATTCCACCACTTAGACTTGTCCAACCAGAAAAGAAGCTGTTTAGCCTCTTAGCTTGGTTTCCTATCTTGTGTTTAGTTTTATATTTCCTGGTAACATTGCGTGGTGTGTGGGTGTGTGCGCGCATGCGCGCACGTGTATGGTTGGGGGTGTAACTCAGTGGCCTCTCGCCTTGGAAAAAGTTCACCTCCTGTCATCATCATCATCAATTGTATTTATTGAGCGCTTACTATGTGCAGAGCACTGTACTAAGCGCTTGGGAAGTACAAATTGGCAACATATAGAGACAGTCCCTACCCAACAGTGGGCTCACAGTCTAAAAGGGGGAGACAAGAGAACAAAACCAAACATACTGACAAAATAAAATCAATAGAATAGATATGTACAAGTAAAATAAATAAATAAATAAATAAATAGAGTAATCCCCTCCCTTCCCTCTCCGGGGGTCAGGGGGATCCGGAGTCCCTCGTTCCCTGTAACTCAGGTGTAACTCAGTGGCCTCTCGCCATGGAAAAAGTTCACCTCCTGTCGTGTATGCCTTCTAGCTTTGGGGTGGGCTTTGGGAGGGGGAATTCCATACCATGACGCCAAACTGAGCCGTGCCACCCTTGCTTTCAAAATCATAGGTCGGAGTCAGAACAAAGGAGGAGTGAGGAGTCTGATTGTTGCAGAGTGCATCTCCGTGACTTAATAATAATAATAATAATAATAATGTAAGCGCTCACTATGTGCAAAGCACTGTTCTAAGCACTGGGGGGATACAAGGTGATCAGGTTGTCCCATGTGGGGCTCACAGTCTTAATCCCCATTTTACAGATGAGGGAACTGAGGCACATCATCATCACCAATCGTATTTATTGAGCGCTTACTGTGTGCAGAGCACTGTACTAAGCGCTTGGGAAGTACAAATTGGCAACATGTAGAGGCAGTCCCTACCCAACAGTGGGCTCACAGTGGGCACAGAGAACTTAAGTGACTTGCCCAAAGTCACGCAGCCGATAAGTGGCAGAGCCGGAATTAGAACCCATGATCTCTGACTCCCAAGCCGGGGCTCTTTCCACTGAGCCACGCTGCTTCTCCAAGGAGGGCCCCAACAGTCGTTAACCCCGAGAAATACCTCTTTTTCCCTGTGGATTCAAAGGGGACTCCAGAAACAGAACATTCCCTCCAAACCCAAAATAACTCTTTTTTTTTTTCAAAAATGTCTTTGGTGTGGAATACTGTCAACAACTTCATTCAGATGTAATGTGAGCCCATTGTGGTTAGGGAATGTGTTTGATGTTATATTGTACTCTCCCAAGTGCTTAGTAACATCATCAGTCATCAATCGTATTTATTGAGCGCTTACTGTGTGCAGAGCACTGTACTAAGCGCTTGGGAAGTACAAACTGGCAACATATAGAGACAGTCCCTGCCCAACAGTGGGCTCACAGTGCTTTGCACATTGTCAGTTCTCAATAAATACAATTAATAGTATTTAATCATTGTGTTCACCAGTTCCCTGTTAACACTTGCTTTGCACAGTGCTTTGCACATTGTCAGTTCTCAATAAATACAATTAATAGTATTTAATCATTAAGTGTTCACCAGTTCCCTGTTAACCATATGATTGACTGCTGCCCTGGCCAGCAGATCAATGGTGCATGATTTCCCTTTATTGACAGCGTATTGTTTTATCTATCAATCAGTCAATCGTATTTATTGAGCGCTTCCTGACTAAGCGCTTGGCAACATATAGAAACAGTCCCTACCCAACAGTGGGCTACCAGTCTAAAAGGGGGAGTCAGAGAACAAAACCAAACATACTAACAAAATAAAATAAATAGAATAGATGTGTACAAGTAAAATAAATAAATAAATAGAGTAATAAATATGTACAGACATATATACATATATACAGGTGGTATGGGGAAGGGAAGGAGGTAAGATGGGGGGGATTGAGAGAGGGACAAGGGGGAGGAGAGGGGGATCCCATAAGGATCCCATAATTTATTATAGGTTCTACCAGTTTAACCTGGTGTATACGTCTATAATTCTCTGTTTCCTCTGGAGCTTTCTATAATGCTACCTTGGGCCTATGCCATTTGTAAAGCTAGGTTGCATGCTCCTGCTGGGAGTGCCACAACTTTTCTTCTCAGTTCTTGCAGAATTTTCTGAGAACCACTTCTCTAGTAGCATTTCAGATAGTCAAGCAAAGCTGAGGAATGGCTAGCTCTGATTGTAAAGAAGGGAGTGAGAGATGAGGAAAAGTAGGGCTTAGCGTGGGAAGGCCTGTTGGAGGAGAGGTGCCTTCAGTAAGGCTTTGAAGGTTGGGGAGAGTAATGGTATGGCGAATTTGAGGAGGGAGGGCATGCCAGACCAGAGGTGGGATGTCGGCCAGGGGTCGGTGGCTTTATAGCACTGTCAGCTCACTCCCTCCTATCTTATCTTTCTGGTTTCTTATTTCAAACCAACCCCCATGCTCTGCTCCTCCAATGCCAACCCATTCATCATCATCATCAGTCGTATTTATTGAGCGCTTACCATGTGCTCAAGTACAAATTGGCAACATATAGAGACAGTCCCTACCCAACAGTGGGCTCACAGCCTAAAAGGGGGAGACAGAGAACAAAACCAAACATACTAACAAAATAAAATAAATGGAGTAGATATGTACGAGTAAAATAAATAAATAGAGTGATAAATATGTACAAACATATATACATATATATAGGTGCAGTGGGGAAGGGAAGGAGGTAAGATGGGGGGATGGGGGGGGAGAGGAAGGAAGGGGCTCAGTCAGGGAAGGCCTCCTGGAGGAGGTGAGCTCTCAGCAGGGCCTTGAAGGGAGGAAGAGAGCTAGCTTGGCAGAGGGGCAGAGGGAGGGCATTCCAGGCCCGGGGGATGACGTGGCCATTCACTGTAACTCAGTCACATAATGTCTCACTGCAAACCCCTTGCCCATGTCCTCCCTCTGCTTTGAACTCTTGTAGACTGTGAGCCCACTGTTGGGTAGGGACTGTCTCTATATGTTGCCAACTTGTACTTCCCAAGCACTTAGTACAGTGCTCTGCACACAGCGCTAAATAAATACGATTGATGATGATAACTCTCTCTCCCCCTTCATTTACAATGGAACACCACTCTCCCTTCCTTCAAAGCCTCCTCCAGACCTTCCCCGACTAAGGCCTCATTTCATTCATTCAATCGTATTTATTGAGCACTTACTGTGTGCAGAGCACTGTACTAAGCGCTTGGGAAGTACAATCTCATTTCTGCTCCTCCCTCTCCCTTGTTATGTTGCCTAAGCACTTGTGTCTGTACCCTTTAAACACTTAATATTCACCCCACTTTCAGCCCCACAGCACTTATATTAATGCCTTTCTCCCCCTGTAGGCGTGGGCTGCGACCAGTCTAGCAATTGTCTTGTATTGCACATTCCCAAGCACTTAGTACAGTGCTCTGTACACAGTGAGCGATCAATAAATACCACTGATTGATTTATTATATTGTTGGATAATACGCCATTTGATCTTTTTCATTTGAAATATCCAGCTTTTCAAAGTAGTTGTAAACCGTTTCCTCTCTTTTCCAATTTGGCTTTCCATACTTACATTCACCTTAAGAAATCACAGTGAAATTGTTTCTAAAATAAGGCAATGAGGGAAAAAGGTCTTTGTCCTCTCAGAGTCACCCGTTACTATCTTTCCTCCCGGACCATTAGAAATGACATATTTCTTGGTCCTTCTATCTCTTCATAAATTAATTCAGAAAAGTTTTTCACGTTATTATTAAATCACTCAGTGGTATTTACTGAGTGTTTTCTGTGTGCCAAACGTTGTACTAGACGCTTGAGGGAGTACAGTACAGTAGAGTGGGTAGACGTAATCTCTGTCCAAAAGGAGCTTACAGTTTTGAGGGGGAGGAAGACATTCAAATAAATTACAGATAAGGGAAATGGGCATGGAAAATTGCTGTAGTTTTCTTTATGGGTAGGGAACATGTCTACCAAGTTTGTTGGATTACTCTCCCAAGCACTTAGTACAGGGCTCTGCGCACAGAAAGCACTCACTCGATCATTTACGTTTATTGAGCGCTTACTATGTAAAAATACTGTTGATTGACAGACTATTAAGTGCTCTAGGGGAATAGATCCAAGTGAATAGGTGTGCATAGTGTGCATTTAGCTTTAATTCTATTTGTTGTGACGACTTGACACCTGTCTACATGTTTTGTTTTGTTGTCTGTCTCCCCCTTCTAGACTGTGAGCCCGTTGTTGGGTAGGGACCATCTCTATACGTTGCCAATTTGTACTTCCGAAGCACCTAGTACAGTGCTCTGCACACAGTAAGCGCTCAGTAAATACGATTGAATGAATGAATAGGGGAAATGATGGAAGGCCTTTTGGAGGAGGTGTGCTTTTTAGTAGGGTTTTGAAGTTGGAGAGAGTGGTCTGTTGGATATGAAGGGGATATACCAGCAAAACTCCAAAAGTCGATAGGAACGATGGGGGAAAAGAGATGAAAGAGAAGACTTCTATGAAGCGTAAACTTCCTTTTGCCATCAGTCCATCAAGGAATGAAGATATACCAGGCCAGAAAGAGGATGTGGGCAAGGGGTTGGCAGTGAGACAAACAGGGAGTAGGCTGGCATTAGAGGAGCAAAGAGCTTTGTGCCTCTTCTTAACCAGTTTCTTGCTTTAGCTTTTCTAATCCGGTCCCCAAGGGAAATTTCCAGGCACTTTGGACATGAATAACATATAAAGAACGGTCTGTGTTCTATTGGGCATTAAGTCCTTATTTTGTATTAACTTCATTTGGCATATCTGTCAATATGTGATTTATTTTCTGCTACCAATGTAATAAAATACAAAGCTGTAGCACTTGAGAATGTGACTAACTGAACTTGGAATAAAATATTATACCACTTACCGTTGGTATTAGTGGTAAATGTCCACTTTGTTCTCCCCCAAATGCTTAGTAGCAATGCTGTGCACAGAGTAAGCGGTAAATAAATACCACTGATAGAAGTTTGTGTCTGCCTTCATTGAATTCTTTTATAAAGAATAGGAGCGGGATAAAGAATGAGGGAGCAAATACTTTGCTGCTGATAGCTCCTCACCCTGGGCTTCAAGGCTGTCCATCACCTCGCCCCCTCCTACCTCACCTCCCTTCTCTCCTTCTCCAGCCCAGCCCGCACCCTCCGCTCCTCGGCCGCTAATCTCCTCACCGTGCCTTGTTCTCGCCTGTCTCGCTGTCGACCCCCAGCCCACGTCCTCCCCCTGGCCTGGAATGCCCTCCCTCCGCACATCTGCCAAGCTAACTCTTTTCCTCCCTTCAAGGCCCTACTGAGAGCTCACCTCCTCCAGGAGGCCTTCCCACACTGAGCCCCCTCCTTCCTCTCCCCCTCCTCCCCCTCCCCTCCGCCTTACCTCCTTCTCCTCCCCACAGCACCTGTATATATGTTTTTATGTATTTATTACTCTATTTTATTTGTACATATTTATTCTATTTATTTTATTCTGTTAATATGTTTTGTTTTGTTCTCTGTCTCCCCCTTCTAGACTGTGAGCCCACTGTTGGGTAGGGACCGTCTCTATATGTTGCCAACTTGTACTTCCCAAGCCCTCAGTACAGCGCTCTGCACACAGTTAGCGCTCAATAAAAACGATCGAATGAATGAATAGGCACAAAACCCACCTGGAATGGAGAAAGGAGCGTAAGCAGAATTTGATTTATGAACAGACTATTTGAAATGTGCAAGTGATTTGTATTTTCAACTTGTGATATCAGACTTCTTTGTTCTGAGACAGTTTCTCCTGACATGATTGTTCTGGCCTTTATTGAATGCTGACAGAGCACAAAACAATGCATGGAAGGTGGCCTGCTTGTACATTGTTGGATATCTATTTAGTGGTTCAAACATCCATTGTAACATCTTTTTGGTGATGTAGACATCATTTTCCAAGAGGGCTGAGTTGTAGAGAATGAGTAGCAGTTAGATTGATGAATAATTGAAGTATTTACAGGTTGAGGAACCTGTGTATTTGGAAGAAGTAAGTTGATAACAGGTAAAAAAAAGAAAAGCCTGAAGAGGCTGTCAACAGAGTGCCTAGACCCTATCATCACCTGTCAAGAAGATTGTCTTGCAGTTGGTCAATCCTGAGCTATTATATCAGCTCATTGAATTAGCTTCCATTACATGATGAATTCTAGTCCATATTTAACTAATGGGTCCCTCTGAACCATTGTTTTCCCAGTTCTTCTAAAAGTGGCCTTTTCAAAATTGTTCTTTTCTTGTAACAGCACATTGATTTGCTGACATTGATGCAGCTCTTTTGTATGTAACGTGTAGCTTTACTTTTTTTTCATATCAGAGTAAAGAAAAGATTACATCCTTCAGCAAAACTCCAAAAGTCGATAGGAACGATGGGGGAAAAGAGATGAAAGAGAAGACTTCTATGAAGCGTAAACTTCCTTTTACCATCAGTCCATCAAGGAATGAAGAGCGAGATTCAGACACAGGTAGAATTTTTATTTTCTTTAATCATTTACTAGTAAAATAGAATGTGACTAATGTGTTTGAGTGGTGTGTTTTGCCCCAAACACAATGTAAATCCACCCAATGACACTCTCTAAAAAGAGATAAGAAGAATTTTAGTTCCTTCATATCTTCTGACTTCCCCAACCACCCTTCCTTCCTAGTGTTTTATTCTCCACATTTTTGTGGATACTTGTAATGACTTAATTGGAAAAGTTCTGTCCTGTTTTAAATAATCACATACCACATCGGTGTTTATTTGCATCTATCACTTTTGATTAGTTACATAGCAGATTGACTAGTTTCATGAGATACTTTTTATTTTTTTGTGGAACAGTTATTGGCTAGAAAAGGTTTTATTAGACTAATTTTATTAATCTGAAAACACCTAGTAGTTGGTGTTGCATGCCTTTTTAATTTTAGAAGACTTTTAGCTTTTCCTGATTTGAAAACTGAATTTATTTTTATTAATTATGAGAGAAGTTGAGAGTTCTCCAGTACTCACTGGTTTCTTTCAGACTTATCCTGCCTGTTCTGAAATAATCCATTCTAAGTGATACTTCAGACTCATCATTAGGTCTATTCCTGCTATTGGCTCCTGTCAGAACCACAGTATTTTGGGCACATTTTGAAACAGTAAAGTTAATTTTTTTTCTGCCCTGAACATGTGGTTAGCTGTTTAGTGGCCTAAAGAGCTTTCAGAAATCGTTGCCATGGCTTCCCCCTGGGGGAATCAATCAGTCAATCAGTGGTATTTATGGAGCGCTTACTGTAGTGTACTAGGCAGTTGGGAAAATACAGTACAAGAGAGTCGATAGACACATTCCCTGCCCACAACATGCTCATAGTTTAGAGGGGGAGACAGAGGTTAATATAAATAAATCATTTATGGATATTCATTCATTCATTCAATTGTATTTAATGAGGATTTTTGAGGAGGGGAGTAACAGGCCCAGAGCGTTTCTGCACAAAGATGATCCGGGTAGCGGTGTGAAGTATAGACTGAAGTGGGGAGAGACAGGAGGAAGGGAGATCAGAGAGGAGGCTGATGCAGTAATCCAGTCGGGATAGGATGAGGGATTGAACCAGCAAGGTAACGGTTTGGATGGAGAGGAAAGGGCAGATCATGGCAATGTTGCGGAGGTGAGACCGGCAGGTTTTGGTGACGAATTGGATGTGAAGGGTGAACGAGAGAGTAGAGTCAAGGATGACACCAAGGTTGCGGGCTTGTGAGACAGGAAGGATGGTAGTGCCGTCTACAGTGATTAGAAAGGGAGAGGGCAGGGAT
Organism: Tachyglossus aculeatus; assembly: GCF_015852505.1. Classification (NCBI taxonomy): domain Eukaryota; kingdom Metazoa; phylum Chordata; class Mammalia; order Monotremata; family Tachyglossidae; genus Tachyglossus; species Tachyglossus aculeatus. The sequence goes on from NC_052070.1 coordinate 18,564,192, forward strand.
ATGTGCAAAAGTGTTGTGGGGCTGAGTGGGGTGAATGCTAAATGCTTAGATGACGCAGAAGGTGGGAGGGAGGGATTCAGGGAAAAGAGGGCTTAACCGGAAAAAGCCTCTTTGGAGGAGCTTTGACCTCAGTGGAGGGGAAGTGGCCATCTAAATGTAAATTTTTGAGAAACTTCCTTTGAGAGGCAAATTTCACCTCTGTGGGATTATATCTGCCATACCAGTTTCCCAGGCAAAACGTATAGTTCCTCTCTCTGGGGTGATCGTTGCTCTCCTCTGGGACACTATCTGTTGTGAATCCATTCCTCCACTAACATCACTTACCACTTTAGCCCTCTGCCTCTTGGTTTTCAGGAGTCTTTTAGCTTTTCCTGATTTGAAAACTGAATTTATTTTTATTAATTATGAGAGAAGTTGAGAGTTCTCCAGTACTCACTGGTTTCTTTCAGACTTATCCAGACTTTTAGACTGTGAGCCCACTGTTGGGTAGGGACTGTCTCTATATGTTGCCAACTTGTACTTCCCAAGCGCTTAGTACAGTGCTCTGCACATAGTAAGCGCTCAGTAAATACGATTGTTAATGATGAGTCTCCCACGGACTCAGCTTAGGGGATTTCTCTTTGCCCAAGGCTAGAAATATTAAAGTTGAAATTCCCAAGCCAGTATACAGCATGTTTGGTGAAGGGAAAACTAAGGAGGTTAACACCTGTGGTATTGAAAACATTCCCTGTCTCATCATCTCACCTTTTGATACCTTCCCTTCTATTTGGTCTACAAAAAAAGAAAAGAAAGACAGGCAGACTTGGTGCTTAGTACTAAATTTTAATGCTTTTCCTGAATTTTCATCCAGTTCATTTACATCATTGTGCCCACTATCCATTAAGGAACGTGTAATCCCTCAGGTTTTATCGTGTAACTCCTATGAATGAGGACTTTGTAACCATAAGTGGGTCTGATATTGGGTTTACAGATGTATGTTATTGTGCTCAGTCCCTCGTCCGGTGACGAAATTCAACTTTCTCCAGTGCAAGTACATGGAAAATGAAATAGATCTCTGTGTGTTTTCAATTTCAGTTGACATCCGAACCTATCATTAAATACTCAACTGTGCTCTAGTAATGGTGAGAACTATCATTTAAGAGGCTTGAAACAAATGGAAAAGTGTGATACATCTCCATTCTGAAAATGCCGTATTTTTTGTGTAATGTGATAAAATGTTACTGCAGGGAAACAAATAAATGTATGATTAAATTTGCTTTATATGTCCAAGGAAAGACAAATAACTTTTAGTGGTTCAGTGAAAGTGTTTGGGAAGATGGCTAAGTTGATTTCTTAAGTTGTTTTTTTTTAATTGTAAACAAAATGTCCTAATTCTGTGTGCCTTTATTTCCATGAATCTTTGAAAATAACTAGAACTTACAGGTAGCTCCTTCTTCTTTGAAGTTCAGATTCATTTTTACCATTGAAAATATGGCCATGAAATCAACCAACTAGATTTGGTTCATAACTAGATCATGATTTTTACTTTTTTTTTTTCATATTTGAGGAGGTGAGTACTGAGTACATTTGCTTAGAGGTACAATAAAATTTAGTTGACTTGACCTTCAATAGAGTAACCATATATGTATTAAGCACATATGTAGAAGGGATATGCAGTTAATATAAATCCATTTGAGTGATCACGTCGCAGAGCAAAGTATCCAGTCCCTACTCCAAATCCTGTGGCAACAAGAGAAATAAAAACAGTGAGTTCCAGGATATTTGGTTCAGTGGGGTTATTTTTCCATTAGTGTTTTAATGGTTTTTTTTCCTTCTTGAAGGAGAAATTTATTTTTTAATATTTTGTGGATCATGTTTCTCATTCTGTAAATGACTCAATTCAGTTTTTCTCTTCGTTTGTGAATTCTTATAGCCTCTTCATCTTCTGAATCATTGACAAAGTTTTAAGCCATTATGGGCTCTTCCATATATTTTGTCTGTAGAATTATCTTCACTCACCCTCTCCAACTATGCGGCTGTGTTTAAAAATCGTGATTTTTCTGTTTTTAAAGAAAAAAAGGTGCAAATAGAAATGTACAGCTATTGAACTCACTTTACCAATCCATACTTAACTAAAAAACACCGCAAAACCATATGTGCATTGTGTGTTTTACTAAGTAAAAGTTGAATTAAATAAGTACATTGTTTTTTCTTACCTGTTTAGCCTTTTATCTTTTCCACAAGTTGGGACAGTTTAGTATTTTTTTTTTCATTAAATTCACGTAAAATCCATGATACCCCATCAAAAATAGTAGTCTTACTGGTTTTTTTTTCATATTTGCACAATTTCTTTTCCCAAGAAATCTCTGAATCAATTTCCAAGAATTCTGTTCTGGCGATTTTTTCCTTCCTGAGTCCTTCCAATGCTGTCTCTCCCCCAGCTCCTTCCCTCCGCTGTCAGGGATGGGATGGGCAGAGCCCAGGCCGAGCCACTCCCCTCCACTCCCCTTCATTTACATCCTACCCCTCCTCCTGTGTTTAAAAATCGTGATTTTCTTCTTTTTAAAGAAAAAAAGGTGCAAATAGAAAGGTACAGCTATTGAACTCACTTTACCAATCCGTACTTAACTAAAAAACACCTCAAAACCACATGTGCATTGTGGGTTTTACTAAGTAAAAGTTGAATTAAATAAGTACATTGTTTTCTCTTACCTGTTTAGCCTTTCATCTTTTCCACAAGTTGGGACAGTTTAGTATGGTTTTTTTTTTTTAATTAAATTCACGTAAAATCCATGATACCCCATCAAAAATACTAGTCTTACTGGGTTTTTTTTTCTTATTTGCACAGTTTCTTTTCCCAAGAAATCTCTGAATCAATTTCCAAGAATTCTGTTCTGGCAACTTTTTCCTTCCTGAGTCCTTCCAATGCTGTCTCTCCCCCAGCTCCTTCCCTCCGCTTTCAGGAATGGGATGGGCAGAGCCCAGGCTGAGCCACTCCCCACCACTCCCCTTCATTTACCCCTCGTCCCCCTCTCCATCCCCCCATCTTACCTCCTTCCCTTCCCCACAGCACCTGTATATGTGTATATATGTTTGTACATATTTATTACTCTATTTATTTATTTATTTTACTTGTACATAGCTATTCTATTTATTTTATTTTGTTAGTATGTTTGGTTTTGTTCTCTGTCTCCCCCTTTTAGACTGTGAGCCCACTGTTGGGTAGGGACTGTGTCTATATGTTGCCAATTTGTACTTCCCAAGCTCTTAGTACAGTGCTCTGCACATAGTAAGTGCTCAATACATACGATTGATGATGATGATGATGATTTACATCCTGCCTCTGGCCTGCAACTCCCTCCCCCTTCCGATCTGACCAACTCTTTTATTCCAATGGTATTTGGGAAAGCACTTACTATGAACTAGGCACTGTTTTGTTCTGTTGTCTGTCTCCCCCTTCTAGACTGTGAGCCCATTGTTGGGCAGGGACCGTCTCTATACGTTGCCGACTGGCACTTCCCAAGCGCTTAGCCCAGTGCTCTGCACACAGTAAGCGCTCAATAAATACGATTGAATGAATGAATGAATGAATACTAAGCACTGGAGTAGATACAAGCTAATCAGATTGGACGCTGTCCATGTCCCACGTGGCACTTCAATCTTAATCCCCGTTTTACAAATGAGGTAACTGAGCATCTATCTACCGACTGTGTTATATTGCATCATCATCATCATCAATCGTATTTATTGAGCGCTTACTATGTGCAGAGCACTGTACTAAGCGCTTGGGAAGTACAAATTGGCAACATATAGAGACAGTCCCTACCCAACAGTGGGCTCACAGTCTAAAAGGGGGAGACAGAGAACAAAACAAACGTACTAACAAAATAACAATTGCACTCTCCTGAGCATTTAATACAGTGCTCTGCACAGAGTAAGCACTCAATAAATGATTGATTATCAACAAAAATGTTCAGTCGATGTCTCCCCACCCCTCAAGAATATCCAGTGTATGGCGATCCACCTCCGCATCAAGCCACAACTTTTTACAGTAGGCTTTAAAGCACTCAATCAGCTTGCCTCACCCTACCTTGCCTCACTAGTCTATTACAGCCCAGCCCACACACTCCGCTCCCCTAGCGCTCACTGTGACCCAATCTTATCTATCTCGCCACCAACCCCTTTCCCACATACTCTTTTAGACTGTGAGCCCACTGTTGGGTAGGGACTGTCTCTGTATGTTGCCAACTTGTACTTCCCAAGCGCTTAGTACAGTGCTGTGCACACAGTAAGCGCTCAATAAATACGATTGATTGATTGATTGATACTCTCCCTAGCCTGGAACTCCCTCCCTGTCCTTCTGTACCAGATCACCGCTCTCTCCACCGTCAAAGAATTATTAAGGAGACATCTTCTCCAAGAGGCCTTCCCCAATTAAGACCTATTTTCCCCGGCTTGCTCCCCCTTCTATCACCTTTGTACTTGGGATCTCTGACCCTTGGACCTTTGATATTCGCCCCAACCTCATGGTACATATGTATATATCTTTAAACTATGTATCATAAATTATTCATATAAATGTCTTATCTCCTCCTCTAGTTGGTAAGCTCAGTATAGGGGGCGGGGGGAACGTGTCTGCTAATTCTGTAATACTTTCCCAAGCACTTAGTACATAGTAAACACACAAATACCGTTGATTGATTGATATTATTCATTCATTGAGTCGTCTTTGTTGAGTGCTTACTGTGTGCAGCAGTTCCGAAATGAAAAAAAAAAAAGAATCACTAACTCCCTGATAGATCGGTTTTAAAAGGAAAACTGATGAAAATGTTGGCTGAGAAAAAAAGTAAAATTATTTAAATTTGTTGAATGTGAGAACGTGAATATGAGAAGCAGCGTGGCTCAGTGGAAAAGAGCCCGGGCTTTGGAGTCAGAGGTCGTGGGTTCAAATCCCGGCTCCGCCACTTGTCAGCTGGGTGACTTTGGGCAAGTCACGTCACTTCTCTGGGCCTCAGTTGCCTCATCTGGAAAATAGGGATTAAGACTGTGAGCCCCCCGTGGGACAACCTGGTCACCTTGTAATCTCCCCAGCGCTTAGAACAGTGCTTTGCACATAGTAAGCGCTTAACAAATACCATCAAAAACCCCCCAAAAAAGTAGGCTATGGACCAAGAATTCAAATAGATTATTTAGTGCCTGGTCTAAAAACTACAAATATGATTCTCTTTGATCTTTTGTAGTATTCCTGTGGAAATGTTCTTCAGTCTTTTCCCCACATTGGCTTAGTTTTTATTGGAGAGATAGCACTATGGCTCTACTGCAATTTTTGATTAAAATGGCTCAAATATGGGGTTTTTTTGCCTTTTAGGCTTATCCTCAGTATTAAGAGTAACACAGGTAGAGAATATAAAACTCCCCAGTTTCTTCCCTAGACTGTAAGCTTATTGTGGGCAAGGAGCATGTCTACCAACTCTGTTACGGTGTACTCTCCCAAACACTTAATACAGTACTCTGCGCACGGTAAGCACTCAGTAAATATAACAGATTAACTGAGTGATTGATTCTCACATTTCCTTTCCTTTCAGCAGATCAGAGTAAGGCATGAAACCTGGCTGAAAGGATTAGGAGCTAGCCTGTCTTCTACTAACCTACCCTTTGAAGAGCTGTGGGTCAAATTGCGATCTTTCACTAACTTTATTTCTCCCAGCTCAAATGTAATTTTGGTTGGCAGGAAAGGCAAAGCTAAGACAAGGTCAGATAATGGATTGAGCTCCCCAGTTTGCACTTTGTTGTTTGGGGATGCAATTTCATATTACTGATTTTTTTGATGTGGGTTATGGTCTAGTCTTGAGTATCGATTCGCTCAAAAGTGGATGGTTTGTGGAAAAATTTTCTCTTGAGAAGGCATGTCATAGAAACCTTTAAAGCAAGCCAATCTCCCCAGGGCACACCCTCCCAACTACCACCTCAGTTTCTGTGCGCGCAGACCACCCATAGTAATTTTGTAAAATTGATTTAGATATTTTACTATTTAATCAGTCATTTATTCATATTTCCCCATTCCTTTTTCTGCCTGTCAGTAATTTATTCTGTGTCTATCACCACTGTTCGACTGAAAACTCCTTGAGAGCAGGCATCCTCTCAGGCATTAAGCGCTTAGTACAGTGCTCTGCACACAGTAAACGCTCAGTAAATACAATTGATTGAATGAATGACTCCTATCTACTACTCTTCTTTTATTCTCCCAAGGGTTTAGTACAGTGGTCTGCCGTCTAGTGCTCAATAACTGTGAGCCCGCTGTTGGGTAGGGACCGTTACTGTATGTTGCCAACCTGTACTTCCCAAGCGCTTAGTACAGTGCTCTGCACACAGTAAGCGCTCAATAAACCCAAGCGCTTAGTACAGTGCTCTGCACACCGTAAGCGCTCAATAAATACGATTGATGATGATGATAAATGCGATTGAATGAATGAATGAAGTACTGTTGATTGATAAACAGAGGGAAACAAAAACACCCCCGATTTATCACAGGAAGTCATATAACTAGGCTGTTTCTTTGGGATCAAGAAATAGACATAAACTGTCAAAAATAAATTTGTCTCCTGGGCAGAGAAAAAAGTACTCGTGTCATTTTTTCAGACACATTCCCCATTACCATCGGTTTTCTTACTGGATTGGACTGTACCCAACTGATTTTCCACCTCCCACTGTTGGAAATTAGAATCTTGAAGCATATGAAAAGGAGAGCTAGAACTCAATTTATAGAGAACTGTGAAAATAATTTTACAAAAAATTCAAAATATTATGTGATCTTATGTCGCCTTTTGTACATATAGAGCAGAAAGGGTACCCAGATCCTGCTTCATGGTCTCCTGAGGGAAGATTCTTAAATATCCTTAGGTGATGGAAATGAAGCCACAAAAAGCAGTGCTGACTATATCTGTCAATGATTTATAAGCACTAAACTTGTTGGTTACTTGTATCAAAGGCGAGGACAAACCTACCAATATGCACCTGCCCTTTAAGTCCATCACTCCACAAATCAGTCAATAAATCATATTTATTGAGCAGTTACCATGTGCAGGACACTGTTTTCCTTGCTCCACCTATTAGAAGATTGAGTAGATTAAACCCAAGGTCATCCAGTGTTGCCACTCCTATTTTAAAGGTGCACTGATATTTTCAATAAGTAATTTTCTTGTGGATTTAATAATACACAGGGAAGCTAATATGAATATTTGGTTGAATTACCTAGGCATCCTTTTTTTAAAGTCAGAATTCATGCTGTACTTCTTTCTATATGCTTTTTTTTTCCTTTTTTCCTATCTTTTCTCATTTCTGTAGATTCAGATCCAGGACAAACAAGTGAAAATTGGGGGGAGAGACTAAAATCTTCTTACAGGACATATTCAGGTAATTGGCTAAGAAGTGTTCCTGCTTCAGTTGGTGGTTTTTGTTGAATTTACAATTTTAATTATCTACACATCATTTTAAACTAGCAATATCTGTTCTTTCAAGAACAGATTTGCTTGAGGAACTGAACAGCACAAATGACAACTTCCATCAGATTATATCCTGTAATTTTGGGTTTGTTTTTTTTTTTACCAGTATTTAAGTGCTTACTATGTGCCAGGCACTGTACTAAGCAATGAGATAGCTAAATGATAATCAGGTTGGACACAGTCCCTGTCCCACATTGGGCTCACAGTCATAATCCCCATTTTTACAGATGAGGTAACTGAGGCAGAGAGAAGGGAAGTGGCTTGCCTAAGATCACATAGCATACAAATTGGTGGAGTCAGGTTTAGAACTCAGGTCCTCTGATTCTCAGGCCCATGTGCTATCCAAAGTCCTTTACCTGACTTTCGTCTTACTGTTCAGCACCAGCCATTTGCACGTGATTACCGAATATAAACCAAGGATTTCAGACAATTCCTTCTCTTCTGTCTTTGAAACGTGAAAGTGGGTCTTAAGGACATTTATAGATTGAGAGCACATGACTTTTCTGCATTCTTTGTCATCAGCAGCATGGCTGTTGGCTTTGGCATGTCCTCTTCCTTTCACTAGATGATTTATCATTCTCAGCTTAGCAATAATATCCTTCCATCAAGGTCCAGTCTTTGTGTTTTTGATAAAATGAAAAAACAAACAAACCATAAAACAGTAGATAAACCGGTATCTTCAGGCTATTGGATTATGCCTTTCTCCTATAAAATGTGGGTTATTCCAGACTGCACGTAAGATCACTTGTGTTGGGTCCAGTTCATAATTTATAGAACTATCCATAAGCCTTATGAGTATTCAACGACAGGGGGGAAGAAAGAGGCTATTGGCTTTGGCATGTCCTCTTCTCACAAGATGATAGATCATCCTCAGCTTAGCAATAATATCCTTCCATCAAGGTCTAGTCTTTGTGTTTTTGATAAAATGAAAAAAAAAATGTAAAACAGTAGATAAACTGGTATCTTCAGGCTATTGGATTATGCCTTTCTTCTGTAAAATGTAGGTTATTCCAGACTGTGCTTAAGATCACTTGTGTTGGGTCCAGTTCATAGTTTATAGAACTATCCATAAACTTTATGAGTATTCAATGACAGAGGAGAAGAAAGAGGCTATTGGCTTTGGCATGTCCTCTTCTCACAAGATGATATATCATCCTCAGCTTAGCAATAATATCCTTCCATCAAGGTCTAGTCTTTGTGTTTTTGATAAAATGGAAAAAAAAAACGTAAAACAGTAGATAAACCGGTATCTTCAGGCTTTTGGATTATGCCTTTCTTCTATAAAATGTAGGTTATTCCAGACTGCGCTTAAGATCACTTGTGTTGGGTCCAGTTCATAGTTTATAGAACTATCCATAAACCTTATGGGTATTCAGCGACAGAGGAGAAGAAAGAGGCTATTGGCTTTGGCATGTCCTCTTCTCACAAGATGATAGATCATCCTCAGCTTAGCAATAATATCCTTCCATCAAGGTCTAGTCTGTGTTTTTGATAAAATGAAAAAAAGTAAAACAGTAGATAAACTGGTATCTTCAGGCTATTGGATTATGCCTTTCTTCTGTAAAATATAGGTCATTCCAGACTGCGCTTAAGATCACTTGTGTTGGGTCCAGTTCATAATTTATAGAACTATCCATAAACCTTGTGAGTATTCAGCGACAGAGGAGAAGAAAGACTATTGGCTTTGGCATGTCCTCTTCTCACAAGATGATAGATCATCCTCAGCTTAGCAATAATATCCTTCCATCAAGGTCTAGTCTTTGTGTTTTTGATAAAATGAAAAAAAAAATGTAAAACAGTAGATAAACTGGTATCTTCAGGCTATTGGATTATGCCTTTCTTCTGTAAAATGTAGGTTATTCCAGACTGTGCTTAAGATCACTTGTGTTGGGTCCAGTTCATAGTTTATAGAACTATCCATAAACTTTATGAGTATTCAATGACAGAGGAGAAGAAAGAGGCTATTGGCTTTGGCATGTCCTCTTCTCACAAGATGATATATCATCCTCAGCTTAGCAATAATATCCTTCCATCAAGGTCTAGTCTTTGTGTTTTTGATAAAATGGAAAAAAAAAAACGTAAAACAGTAGATAAACCGGTATTTTCAGGCTTTTGGATTATGCCTTTCTTCTATAAAATGTAGGTTATTCCAGACTGCGCTTAAGATCACTTGTGTTGGGTCCAGTTCATAGTTTATAGAACTATCCATAAAGCTTATGAGTACTCAGCAACAGAGGAGAAGAAAGAGGCTATTGGCTTTGGCATGTCCTCTTCTCACAAGATGATATATCATCCTCAGCTTAGCAATAATATCCTTCCATCAAGGTCTAGTCTTTGTGTTTTTGATAAAATGGGAAAAAAAAACGTAAAACAGTAGATAAACCGGTATCTTCAGGCTATTGGATTATGCCTTTCTTCTGTAAAATGTAGGTTATTCCAGACTGTGCTTAAGATCACTTGTGTTGGGTCCAGTTCGTAATTTATAGAACTATCCATAAACCTTATGGGTATTCAGCGACAGAGGAGAAGAAAGAGGCTATTGGCTTTGGCATGTCTTCTTCTCACAAGATGATATATCATCCTCAGCTTAGCAATAATATCCTTCCATCAAGGTCTAGTCTTTGTGTTTTTGATAAAATGGGGAAAAAAAACGTAAAACAGTAGATAAACCGGTATCTTCAGGCTATTGCATTATGCCTTTCTTCTGTAAAACGTAGGTTATTCCAGACTGCGCTTAAGATCACTTGTGTTGGGTCCAGTTCATAGTTTATAGAACTATCCATGAACTTTATGAGTATTCAATGACAGAGGAGAAGAAAGACTTGTAAGACAAGTAGTTCTCTCCTTTCCTTCTCTTTTTTCCCCCTCCCTTTCTCTTCCTTTCCCGTTTCCTCTATTTCTCTTCTCTTTCTTTCCTCCCCTTCTCTTTCCTTCCTCCTTTCTTAGTCCTCCCCTTTCCCATCCCTGCTGGCAATAAACTGTTCCTGATGTCTTCACAGTGCCCCATAATCAACGTGGTGTAATGATATCACATGGTTGGGGGGGAGAGCACTAATTAATGATAACTGTAGCATTTGCTAATTGTTTACTATGTGCTAAAGGCTGGGGTAGATTTAATTCATTCATTCATTCATTCAGTCGTATTTATTGAGCCCTTACTGTGTGCAGAACACTGTACTAAGCACTTGGGAAGTACAAATCGGCAACATATAGAGGTGGTCCCTACCCAATTAATGCAATATGATTCAGACCCTGCTCCAAAAGGGGGTTCACAGTCTTAAGGGGAAGGGAGACTAGGTATTCCCCTTTTAGAGATCGGGCAATTGAGGCACAGAGAACTTCAGTGACTTGATCATGGTCCTATAGCAGGCAAGTGGCCAAACTGGGATTAGAACTCAGATCTCCTGTCTCCAGTCCTGTGCTCTTTCCATTAGCCATAAATTATATGACTCTTTGCACACTGATTGTTCAAATGTTTCATTTTACTTGGTTCTTTTACAATAACAGTTGCCAACCCCTGCTCTACAAAGTGAATACAGTATGTTGAGAAGATTGCATGTACCCTTCTTTGAATCACAAGTAAAATGAAATGAAACTCAAAGTAATGGCAAGCTCTCTTCCTCCCTTCAAAGCCCTACTGAGAGCTCACCTCCTCCAGGAGGCCTTCCCAGACTGAGCCCCCTTTTTCCTCTCCTCCTACCCCTCCCCCCCCACCCTACCTCCTTCCCCTCCCCACAGCACCTGTATATATGTTTGTACAGATTTATTACTCTATTTATTTTACTTGTACATATTTACGATTCTATTTATTCTATTAGTGATGTGCATATAGCTATAATTCTGTTTGTTCTGATGATTTTGACACCTGTCCATATGTTTTGTTTTGTTATCTGTCTCCCCTTTCTAGACTGTGAGCCCGTTGTTGGGTAGGGACCGTCTCTATATGTTGACAACTTGTACTTCCCAAGTGCTTAGTACAATGCTGTGCACACAGTAAGCGTTCAATAAATATGATTGAATGAATGAAGTTCCTAATTTTGACAAATAATGTTTTTTATGTTTGAAGCACATTTCCAGATAGGTCATGCTTTCATGACATTGCCAACTTGTACTTCCCAAGCCCTTAGTACAGTGCTCTGCACACAGTAAGCGCTCAATAAATACGATTGATAATGATGATGATGATGATGATGACATGAGAGGTATGTATGTTATTTTGTAAAGAAAAAATATTCAATTCAGTTTTCCAAGGGTACAAAAGAGGGCAATTGAGTCTGAAAGCTTGCCTTCCTCATGCTGTGCGTGCGCTTCCATTCTCTTGTGAATTTATTTACTTTGCTAAAGCATGAGTTATTTTTAATCACATGGCCCTAAATTGTGACATGTGCACTTGAATTTAACAAAGAGTTTCATGCAGTTGGAGAAGTAGGTAAGGCAGATTAATTGTGGACATTCAAATACTAAATAATAAGGATGTAATCAGCTACTGAGAAACTGTATCATATTAAGAGGTGATGTGTGTCTGGTGCCAGGCAAGGAAAGTGGTTGCATTTGCCCCCCTCCTACATCACTCCTCACTCTCGGCTTCAAGGCTGTCCATCACCTCACCCCCTCCTACCTCACCTCCCTTCTTTCCTTCTCCAGCCCAGCCCGCACACTCCGCTCCTCTGCCGCTAACCTCCTCACCGTTAGGCCTCGTTCTCGCCTGTCCCGCCGTCGACCCCCGGCCCATGTCATCCCCCGGGCCTGGAATGCCCTCCCTCTGCCCATCCGCCAAGCTAGCTCTCTTCCTCCCTTCAAGGCCCTACTGAGAGCTCACCTCCTCCAGCAGGCCTTCCCAGACTGAGCCCCCTCCTTCCTCTCCCTCTCCCGTCCCCATCCCCTCCGCCTTACCTCCTTCCCCTCCCCACAGCACCTGTACATATGTATATGTGTTTGTACATATTTATTACTCTATTTTACTTGTACATATTTATTCTATTTATTTTATTTTATTAATATGTTTTGTTTTGTTTTCTGTCTCCCCCTTCTAGACTGTGAACCCACTGTTGGGTAGGGACCGTCTCTATATGTTGCCAACTTGGACTTCCCAAGCGCTTAGTACAGTGCTCTGCACACAGTAAGCACTCAATAAATATGATTGAATGAATGAATCACTTCCCTTTTCTCCTTCTACAGCCCAGCCCACTCCCTGTGCCCCTCTGCCGCTAACCTTCTCCTTACTGTGCCTCATTCTCGCCTGCCCGCCATTGACCCCTGGCCCACGTCCTTCCCCTGGCCTGGAATGCCCTTCCTCCACACATCCGCCTAACTTGCTCTCTTCCTCCCTTCAAAGCCCTACTGAGAGCTCACCTCTACCAGGAGGCCTTCCCAGACTGAGCCCCCTTTATCCTCTCCTCCTCCCCTCCTCATCGCCCCCCCCGCCCTACCTCCTTCCCCTCCCCACAGTACTTGTATATATTTGTACATATTTATTACTGTATTTTACTTGTACGTATTTTCTACTCTATTAATGATGTGCATATAGCTATAATTCTATTTATTCTGATGATTTTGCCACCTTTGTACATGTTTTGTTTTGTTGTCTGTCTCCCCCTTCTAGACTGTGAGCCCGCTGTTGGGTAGGGACCGTCTCTATATGTTGCCGACTTGTACTTCCCAAGTGATTAGTACAGTGCTCTGCACACATTAAGCGCTCAATATATCTGATTGACTGAATGAGAGATTTGTAATTCATCTGAAGGTTAAGGTAACTAATGCACTAGTTCGAATAGGAGAGCTGACACGCGTCAGCTCAGACAAGGTGGTAGGTGTGCCTCCATAGACAAGTGGAGCACCTTTATAACAGAAACCCTCCACTCATGCTCACTTTCAAAGAGAGCAACCCCTGGGTAGGGCCAGTATTAAGCATCTACTGTGTGCAAAGCAGTGAGCTAATTGCTGGGGAAGGATATTTGTGGGAGAAAATTAGACACTGCTGTACATTGTTTAGGTCCTCCTTGGAAAGGAATTCAAGAAAGCTGTTGCCAGCAGCAGGGCGGTGTTTTTTCATTTTTCTTCTGGCATTAACTAGAGAATCGGGGATGTGTACAGTGCCTGGAAAGTGCAACGTTTGGAGGGCAGTAATATCTCAATATATATGACTGGTTATTTGCAGCAAAGTTAGGGCTTTTATCACGCTAATCAACTGGACTAGGTTAGCAGTGTGGAGAGCATGTGTAAGAGAAGCAGTGTGGGCTAGTGGAAGGAGCACAGGCCTCAAGACTCAGGGGACCTGGGTTCTAATCCTGGATCTTCCACTTGTCTGTAGTCTGATCTTGGGCAAGTTACTTAACTTTTCTGTGCCTCATTTGCCTCATCTATAAAATGGGGATTAAGACATGGGACGCCGACTATGTCCAACATGATTAGTTTGTATCTACCCCATGGCTTAGCACACTGCTTGGCACATAGTAAACACTTAAAAGTGCCATTTAAAAAATAAGTGCCATTTTGTTGTTCTAGTTAGTATATGGTGTACCTTAGACGAATTAAATCATCAACAGAAAGTTCCTTCACAGTCTTAAGTCAATCAATCAATCGTATTTATTGAGCGCTTACTGTGTACAGAGCACTGTACTAAGCACTTGGAAGTACAAGTTGGCAACATATACAGTCCCTACCCAACAGTGGGCTCACAGTCTAAAAGGGGGAGACAGAGAACAAAACCAAACATACTAACAAAATAAAATAAATAGAATAGATATGTACAAGTAAAATAAATAAATAAATAAATAGAGTAATAAATTTGTACAAACATATATACATATATACAGGTATATATGTTTAAGTAATTAAAATGTAGTGACTGGAGCCCTTGCTTAAAACAAGATAAATTCATTTTATGCTTTTGAAGTCCTATTCGGAACTCACATTTTAGAATATGATATGAGGATCCTTGAAGGCCGAATACTCTATTGTGCCCTCCCCAGTGCTTACTACAGTGCTCTGTACTCGGGAAGCATTCGTTAATAGCGCTGATTGATGGACATGTCTGTCATTCTCTTTGGTGACTGTAGCGAAATCAAAGTGTCTGCATTCCAAGATCTGGAGGTTTTAAACACAAACGTGAAATAATTGAGTAAACCCAAAGGATGGTTTTGGTAAAATGAAGAATAGTAATAATAATTATTATTTTTATGGTATGTCAGTGTTTATTTAGCACTCGGGTGGTTACAAGATCATCAGGCTGGGCACAGTCTCTGTCCCAGAAGGGATAATATTGTTATATTGTATTCTTCCAAGCGCTTAGCATAGTACATTGCACAGAGTAAGCCTTCAATAAATATGGCTGAATGAAAGGGTCTCGCAGTCTGAGTAAGATGAGTAGGATTTAATTGCCACTTTACAGATGAGGAAACTGAGAGAGAAATTAGGTGATTTGGCCAAGACCATGGAGGAGGCAAGTGACAGAACTGGGATTTAGGACCCTGATCTTCTGGCTAATGGGCCCATGCTCTTTCCACCAATGCCAAGCTACTTCTTAAATAATAATAATAATGACATTTTTTAAGCGCTTACTATGTGCAAAGCACTGTTCTAAGCGCTGGGGAGGTTACAAGGTGATCAGATTGTCCCACGGGGGGCTCACAGTCTTCATCCCATTTTACAGATGAAGGAACTGAGGCCCAGAGAAGTGAAGCAACTTGCCCAAAGTCACACAGCTGACAATTGGCAGAGCCGGGATTTGAACCCATGACCTCTGACTCCAAAGCCCGGGCTCTTGCCATCGAGCCACGCTGTAAGTCTGTATATTAACCAAGTTGGATAGATTTGTAAATTGAAGACTTACAAGAAGAAGAAGTCCTTTTATTGAAGGCAGAATTTAATAGGGGAAAATGGGTGAAAAACAGATTGTAAGATTTCCTGGGAATGGACTGCTCAACCGGTCTCCATTAGATTCTAGAAACTAACTCTGTGAACCCTTCGTAAAACCAAGGACCTTCTTAAACAGTGCAAAATTAAATCCAGTTACTCAATCATTGTGCATAAACAACACTTTGTATGGTGATAAGCTTCCTCTAGACTGAAAGCTTGTTGTGGGCAGGGAATGTATCTACCAACTCTGTTGTACTCTCCCAAGTGTTTACTTGTGCGTGAGCACACGGGCCGCTCCGGACTCCTGCCCTCTTTACTTTATCCTTCCTTCCTCCTTTCCCATCTCCTTCCCTTCCCATCTCCTTCCCCATCGCCTTCCCTCCTCCTTCCCCATCTCCTTCCCTCCTCCTTTCCTTTCTCCTTCCTTCCTCCTTTCCCTTCTCCTTCCCTCCTCCTTCCCCATCTCCTTCCCTCCTCCTTTCCCATCTCCTTCCCTCCTCCTTTCCCATCTCCTTTCCTCCTCCTTCCCCTCCTCCTTCCCCATCTCCTTCCCTCCTCCTTTCCCATCTCTTTTAGACTGTGAACCTGCCGTTGGGTAGGGACCGTCTCTATATGTTCCCAACTTGTACTTCCCAAGCGCTTAGTGCAGTGCTCTGCACACAGTAAGCGCTCAATAAATACGATTGATGATGATGATGATGGTGGCAAAAGAATGAATAAATGTAAAAAAAAAATACCTTATAACGAGGATGTCACATTTTGGGGGAGACTGACAGTAGTGGTAACATGGAGTCCAGCTACGGAACAGCTGAAGGCAAATGTGACTGGTACTAGTCTCTTATACATCTGCATAATCTGGATTTACCGTACTACTACTTATGGGCCAATTTAAAATGTCCTGAAACACAAGCATCAGTACTGAAAATATGTCCACTGCATAGTTGCTGTGTAGAGCATGTTTAAAAAATGAGTGGGAAGCAGTGTGGCCTAGCAGAAAGAGCATGAGTCCGGGAGTCAGAGGACGTGGGTTCTAATCCCAACTCCCTCCCATCCCTTTCGGGTGACTTTGGGTGACTTTGGACAAGTCGCTCAACCTTCTGTGAGCCTTAGTTCCCTCATCTGTAAAATGGAGATTGACAGAGCCCCGTGTGGGATGTGGACTTTGTCCAACCTTTTATCTTTTATCATTAGAGAAGCAGCATGGCTCAGTGGAAAGAGCCTGGGTTTGAGAGTCAGAGTCATGGGTTCTAATCCCGGCTCCGTCACTTGTCAGCTGTGTGACTTTGGGCAAGCCACGTAACTTCTCTGTGCCTCAGTTCCCGCATCTGTAAAATAGGGATTAAGACTGTGACACGTGGGACAATCTGATCACCTTGTATATCCCCCCAGTGCTTAGAACAGTGCTTGGCACATAGTAAGCGCTTAACAAATGCCATCATCATCATCATCTACCCCAGTGCTTAGTACAGCGCCTGGTACATAGTAAACATTTAACAAATTCCGTATGAAAAAAAAAATGACAGCAGAAACTTAGAAACTAGCTGCAGAATGATGTGCCGAAGTGTGGTAACTGTAAATGAGTCAGAAGAAATTGTTTAAATATACAGTGAAGGAGAATGTCACTTTTTACGGTAGCTGTGGACATGTGGAAAACAGCAGTAGCAGTTCCAGCAAAGAGAGCAAGGAATTTGGAGAAGATTGTAATGCCGGGAGATGAAGACTAACAAAGCAAGCAGGAGGGTCGGCCGCAAACACTACACCACAATGAAGGACAATCTTGTGTAGCTCCTGATGTGGATTTGTGTATCTCTCATCAATATTCTGACATACACTTTTGACACCTTGATAAAATTCAAGTCTCAGTAGAGGCATTTTAGAATGTAAGCATGATGTAGACTAAACTCGGTAGTTTATTCTTGGTAATTTAAGCTTTCAAAGTGGAAAACTTGTTTTCTTATTCTACTATCTTCTTACCTTCCTGAGTGAGGATTATCCGTATCTGAAGTTCATATCCTGCTAAAGAGGAAAAGAAAATTTCATTCTTCCCTCTACCTGGAAAATGCATGTGCTTCAGTTTCTCTTTATCACATTTCACAATCTTCTACTTCCAGAAAAAGAAGGCCCGGAGAAGAAGAAGACCAAAAAAGAAGCAGGAAATAAGAAATCAACACCAGTTAGCATTCTTTTTGGTTATCCGTTGTCCGAGCGCAAGCAGATGGCCCTTTTAATGCAGATGACAGCAAGAGACAACAGTCCAGGTGAATCCAACTGTAATTGAGATGTGATTTTTCTCCTCCTTGGTCTGGCCTCTGTCAGTCCCAACTGTATTTTATATTTGTGATATGAAAATTCTTGAATTTAAGCAGCATTTAGTGTTTTGAAGTTTTCATCTATTTTATATTGCTGAATGATCCGTCTTTAATGCTTTTATATTAAGTTGATTTTGCCTCTAAGTCTTCTTTCTAGCAAATATTTTATCTTAACTGCTCTGGTGTTTGTTCAGCATCAGCAACCTGGATAGGAAAATTCCTATTTTCCCCAGAAAGTCATTACAAGGCCATGTAGCTTTGTTTGAATGGAACTCATTACTTTCGACTCCGTGTAGAAGAATGCCAGTGCCAGGGTTGTTCTGTTCCTCTTTGGCACCTTCTGACAGAATTGACAACCTTACCCTGTTGGTGTTTTTGGAAATAAAGCTTTTCTCTTGCCCCGTTATTTTTCATCTCCCAATCATAAACAAAAAGAAAACAGAAAATAGCTTACAACACTGTTCTTTTTTCACATATTCAGCTGGATCATATATTTTGAATCAGAGCATCATTTTTAATTCTCGCTCCATACTCTGAACGTTTACCATAGTGCAGCAAATCTCCAGCCAACATATACTACAAACTTCTTAGCTATAAAACTTAGCAGCATCATCATCATCAATCGTATTTATTGAGCGCTTACCATGTGCAGAGCACTGTACTAAGCACTTGGGAAGTACAAATTGGCAACATACAGAGACAGTCCCTACCCAACAGTGGGCTCACAGTCTAAAAGCAATGTCAAGTATTTTTTTTTTTTTAATGGTATTAGGCACAGTATTAAGCTCCAGGTTAGATACAGAGTAATCAGGTTGGACACAGTCCGTGTCCCACATGGGCTCGCAGGCTTAACCCCCATTTTACAGATGAGGTAACCGAGGCACAGAGAAGTGACTTGCCCGAGGTCACACAGTGGACAAGCGGCGGAGCCGGGATTAGAACCGGAGGTCCTTCTGATTCCCGGGCCTGTGCTCTATCCACTAGGCCGTGCTGCTCGATTAATAATAAGCGCTCAGTAAATAATGACTGCTCGAATGATGGATTCCTGCTGCCGCAGGAGACGGGGAAGGGGCCTGGAGATGTAGCGGGCTACACTAGGGGGTTCCCGCTTGGGGGGCCCGTTAGAGCAGCTGTTGAGTCTGCGGACCCCAGCTGCCAGGGGATTGAGGTTGTAGCCAGACAGTGAGCAATGGAACTATCTCCCTGTCCCGTGAGGAAAAGAGGCCGTGCTGGGGCCCGACTATCCAGACATGGAGGGAGAGGAGCCCCGGCTTAGCATTTCCCCCTTTTCCCCCCTCTCATCTCCTGCTGGCAGGGGCCGTGGTGCATACAGCAATCAGTGCCATTCATTGAGCACGTACAGTGTGCAGGCTACCACACTAATTTCTCGGGAGAGTGCAAGGAGCTCACAGTCCAGTGGGAGAGACAAAATCAGTGAAGCCAATCAATCAATCAATCGTATGTATTGAGCGCTTACTATGTGCAGAGCACTGTACTAAGCGCTTGGGAAGTCCAAGTTGGCAACATATAGAGGCAGTCCCTACCCAACAGTGGGCTCACAGTCCAGAAGGGGGAAATAGAGAACAAAACCAAACATATTAATCAAAATAAAATAAATAGAATAGATATGTACAAGTAAAATAGAGTAATAAATAAGTACAAACATACATATATGCATATAGACTTTTAGACTGTGAGCCCACTGTTGGGTAGGGACTGTCTCTATATGTTGCCAATTTGTACTTCCCAAGCGCTTAGTACGGTGCTCTGCACATAGTAAGCGCTCAATAAATACGATTGATGATGATATATACAGGTGCTGTGGGGAAGGGAAGGAGGTAAGACGGGGCGGGTGGAGTGGGGGACGAGGGGGAGAGGAAGGAAGGGGCTCAGTCTGGGAAGGCCTCCTGGAGGAGGTGAGCTCTCAGTAGGGCTTTGAAGGGAGGAAGAGAAGGGAGCCACAGAATGTAAGCATTCGTTGAGTGCATTCAAGGGCATTTATTGAGTGCTTACTGTGTGCAAAGCACTGTACTAAATGTACACGTGCAGACGCGCTCTTGAGGGTAGGGATGGGGTGAATATTGAAGTGCTAGAGGGGATGGACACGAAGGACGTATCATCATCAATCGTATTTATTGAGCGCTTACTATGTGCAGAGCACTGTACTATATGACTTTATTTATTTATTTTATTTGTACATAACTATTCTATTTATTTTATTTTGTTAGTATGTTTGGTTTTGTTCTCTGTCTCCCCCTTTTAGACTGTGAGCCCACTGTTGGGTAGGGACTGTCTCTATATGTTGCCAATTTGTACTTCCCAAGCGCTTAGTACAGTGTTCTGCACATAGTAAGTGCTCAATAAATACGATTGATGATGATGATGATGATATGACTTAAAGAGAAGGAAGGTGGGGTGGGGAGAGAAGAGGCTAATCAGGTAGGGCTTCCTTGCTCCCTTTGCTCTTCCCCCCTCTCCCAGCCCCACAGCACTTACGCGTATATCTGTAATTTTGTTTATTTGTACTGATGTCTGTCTCCCCGCCTCTAGACTGTGAGCCCGTTGTGGGCAGGATTGTCACTCTTTATTGTCGTATTGTACTTTCCCAAGCAGGGCTCTGCACACAGTAAGCGCTTAATAAATATGATTGAGTGAATATACGTTTAGTAGGGCGTTGAAGATGGGGAGAGTGGTATTCTGTCAGATATAAAGAGGGAGGGAACTTCATGCAGGAGGGAGTGGGTTGTGAGCCAGGGGTGGATGAGACAGGTGAGATGGAGGTATAGTGGGTAGGTTGATGTTGAAGGAGTGAAGCGTGAGTCAATAGGTATCTGGGGTGGATGAAAAATAAGTACTCCTTCTGCTCTCATGACTTAGAAACTAAATTAGCTGCAGCTTTAAGTAGGATGTCTCAGGTTTTGCTGAAATTTAAGGTTTAGCTGAAAAGGTAAACTTTAAACCTCCAAAATACTCAAGTTATTTCCTTTACTCCTAGATTCCACGCCAAATCATTCCTTACAGACCACACCAGCCCAAAAGAAAACTCCAAACTCCTCATCGCGGCAAAAGGACAAAGTCAATAAACGCAACGAACGTGGGGAAACTCCTTTACATATGGCGGCTATACGGGGCGATGCTAAGCAAGTCAAAGAACTGATAAGTTTAGGAGCAAATGTGAATGTGAAAGATTTTGCAGGTAAGGTTAATGTGCATGCAAGGCATATGCAAAGTTCATGCTCCTTTCTGCTTCTGAAAATGTTAATTTCATTCCTAAAACACATCATAGGATCAAACTTTAATTCTATTTTTCATTTTTAGATATGTTTGGGAACTCATTACTAAAACTAAAGAGCACACTATTTTAAAACTTCTCATCAGCTGATCAACAGTTCATCCAAATCTAATCAACAAAACTTAGATTTTTAATTGACTTTCTAAAAGATATTCACCGCCCAAGTGAAATAGGATCGGAGTCAGAGTTCATCTTTACTGAACTTTTAACAAACTTGAAAGTGACTGATTATATTTATTGGAAACAAAATCAATTTCAGTGTAAAGCAGTAGTCACTGTAGAGTGACACGGTGAACTAAGGGGATTTCTTAAAACATCTGGGTTTTTATCCTAATTCCTATTGACTTTTGTCATTCTTGACCATATCTTGGTCTCTCTTTTCCTCATTTACCGTGGTTATGATTCATTCTATCAGTGGCATATATTGAACGCCTAGTGAGTGTGAGGCACTGTTATGCTAAACCCCTGAGAAAGTACAATAGTAGTAAGGCATACATTATCCCTATCCTGTCCTGTCTTTCCCAGTGTCAGTGGAGTAAAGCAGGGAATGTGTCCCAGTTATGCCCACTTTTATTTTATGCAACCATTCTGGAAGATAATAATAGTGGTACTTGTTAAGTGTTGACAGACGACAAAACATATTAACAAAATAAAATAAATAGAATAAATATGTACAAATAAAATAAATAAATAGAGAAATGATGCAGGGTGATCTCGGGATTCCAGGGGTGTTTTTTTATGGTATTTGTTGAGCGCTTACTCTGTGGCGGGCACTGTACTAAGCCCTGGGATAGATACAGGTGAACCAGGATTTATCTCGTTCGTGGGACAACCTGTTGGGTAGGGACTGTCTCTATACGTTGCCAACTTGTACTTCCCAAGCGCTTAGTACAGTGCTCTGCACACAGTAAGCGCTCAGTAAATACGATTGATTGATTGATTGATTTACTGTGTGCCAAGAATTGTGCTAAACACTGGACACGGACACAGTCCCGTCTCATAAGAGACCTGTATACTTCTGCAGCCCTGGGGCCCTCTTCCAACTCGGCAGACTTCGAGCATCATCCAAAACCCTAGAGATATTCATTTCAGGATTTCAGTGTGCAGGCGACTGCCCCCGAGAAGTACAAATCCAGAAACACATGCCACGGCACATAAAAAAGAATAATAATGATGGCGTTTAAGCGCTTACTATGTGCCAGGCACTGTTCTAAGCACGGGGATGGATACAAGGTCTTCAGGTTGTACCACGTGGGGTTCACAGTTTTAATCCCCATTTTACAGATGAGGTAACTGAGGCCCAGAGAAGGGAAGTGACTTGCCCAAAGTCACACAGCTGACAAGTGGCGGAGCTGGGATTAGAACCCATGACTTCCGCCTCCCAAGCCCGCGCTTTTTGCACTCGGCCACGCTGCTTCTCAGCTGAATTCACCAAATCAGCCGGTCACTGCAGACTGACATCTAAATCAATCAATCAATCAATCAATCGTATTTATTGAGCGCTTACTATGTGCAGAGCACTGTACTAAGCGCTTGGGAAGTACAAATTGGCATCACATAGAGACAGTCCCTACCCAACAGTGGGCTCACAGTCTAAAAGGGGGAGACAGAGAACAGAACCAAACATACCAACAAAATAAAATAAGTAGGATAGAAATGTACATTAATGTAATGTAAATATGTAATGTAAATAGAAATGTAAATATGTAAATATCTAAAGAAACCAAACACCCCAACCACATATATTGGCAACGCAGATCTAAGTGTTGTCACCAAACTGTTTCTGGGACAGTACACTGATCAAGACTAAAGGAAGGAGAAAACCCAAGCAGCGTGGTCTAGTGGATTGTCTCCCCCTTTTAGACTGTGAGCCCACTGTTGGGTAGGGACCGTCTCTATATGTTGCCAATTTGTACTTCCCAAGCGCTTAGTACAGTGCTCTGCACACAGTAAGCGCTCAATAAATACGATTGATGAGGATGAAATACGATTGATGATAAAGCACGGGCCTGGGAATCAGAAGGATCTGAGTTCTGATTCCAGCTCCGCCACTTGTCTGCTGTGCGACCTCGGGCAAGTAGCTTCATTTCTCAATGCCCCAGTTACCTCGCCGGTAAAATCATCATCATCATCATCAGTCGTATTTATTGAGTGCTTACTATGTGCAGAGCACTGTACTAAGCGCTTGGGAAGTACAAATTGGCAACATCTAGAGACAGTCCCTACCCAACAGTGGGCTCACAGTCTAAAAGGGGGAGACAGAGAACAAAACCAAACATACTAACAAAGTAAAATAAATAGGATAGATATGTACAAGTAAAATAAATAAATAAATAGAGTAATAAATATGTACAACCATATATACAGGTATATATGTATATATATATATACACATATATATGTGTATATATATATACACACACACATATATATGTATGTATGTATATATATGTATGTATGTATATATATGTGTGTGTGTGTGTGTGTGTGTGTGTGTGTATATATATATATACATATATATATATATATGTATATACATACAGGTAAAATGAGGGTGAAGACTGTGAGCCCCATGTGGGACATGAATCCTGTCCCATCTGATTAGCTTGTATCTACCCCAGGGCTTACTACAGTGCCTGGCACGTAGTAAGTGCTTACCAGATGCCATTAAAAAAAAAAATAGCACATACTTTGGAAGATTGTCAAACCGTGGGGCGGCAGCATGGTATCAGGCTCCAAACTAAACTAAAGGTTTACAAAAATCTAATGTCGTCCAACCTTCTGTGTGGCTACGAGACCAGGACTGCACAGGTGCCGCATCTGGCTCCTTGATAGTCCCATCATTTATGACAATTTATCATTTGTCATAAATGATAGTGACATTTATGGACTGTCCCCAAAGTCATATGGCGAAACAAGGTCACTGGCATCCTAGAATTGAAGCACAACTATGCTATGTGGGCCGGGCGGGGAGAATGAGTGAATGGTAGCAGGTAACCCAGACAGCTGCCCGAAGGAGAGCTGAATTGGAACCCAGAACGGAAGAAGGGCAAAGGAAAGGTTTTAAGGACATAATAAAGCAAGGCCGCAGGGAATGCCACACCCCAGCTGAAAACCAGCATGACAGGTGACCAGAAAGAATGGAGTGGGCTCTATTTTCGTAAAAGCGTTTGCCCGAAGTAAGGTGAGAGGCAAGGAGTCAAAAGAGAAAACAGCACCAGGCACTGAACACAACAAACAAAACCACATGTTTTGGTGTGCCCAATATGGTTGACAATGAGAGTCCCACATTGGCGTTTTAAGTAATATACGCACTCAAGTATGTCCCGCTCTAATAACAATATAAAATGAATCATCAGTAAAAAAAAAAAAATCAAGTTTCTTCCTCAGTTGTGATTTCAAGTAGTTTCAGTACTTGACACTAGTGTTGATTTTTTATGTCTGACTCACTTTTCTTGGAGTAGCGAATGCTTGCTAATGCAGCAGGTTAGGCTAGAGAGCTAAAGCAGAAAGTTGCCTAGCACCCTTTTTAATGAAGTTAATAGAAAAGTATAATTATGAATAATAATAATGATGGCATTTATTAAGCGCTTACTATGCGCAAAGCACTGTTCTAAGCGCTGGGAAGGTTACAAGGTGATCAGGTTGTCCCACGGGGGGCTCACAGTGTTAATCCCCATTTTACCGATGAGGTAACTGAGGCCCAGAGAAGTGAAGTGACTTGCCTAAGGTCACACAGCTGACAAGTGGTGGAGCGGGGATTTGAACCCACGACCTCTGACTCCAAAGCCTGGGCTCTTTCCACTGAGCCACGCTGCTTCAAATTCAAATTCTATGAATTTGTTCTAGTCTTTACAAAGGCTTCTCGACAAATGCTGTATTACCATCTTAAGTACTATAAATTATTAACTGCATTTTATCCAGCTAATGACTATGAAAACACACATAAGCATGTATGCCAGCTTCTGCCTATGCTCATTTGCTGAATAACATTTTAATGGACAAAATCTTGATTGTCTCACTTCAGGTTGGACCCCACTGCATGAAGCTTGTAATGTTGGTTATTACGACGTTGCTAAGGTCCTGATAGCAGCAGGAGCAGATGTGAACACTCAAGGACTAGATGATGACACTCCGTTGCATGATTCTGCAAGTAGTGGGCACAGAGATGTAAGTGCGACCGTTTAAAAATCTAGAGTTTGTTCAAATGTATCAGCAAAGGTAATCTTCTAGTAAAAACAGAAAGGGGCTGGGAGTTTAGACACTCAGTTTAAGTAGCAGCTGTGCCACTTACTGTTAAGTCATCGTGGACAAGTCACAACTTCTGTTCCTCCATTTTCTCATCTATAAAATGAGGGTAATAATATTCATTCATTCATTGTCGTATTTATTGAGCGCTTACTGTGTGCAGAGCACTGTACTAAGCGCTTGGGAAGTACAAGTTGGCAACATATAGAGACGGTCCCTACCCAAGAGTGGGCTCACAGTCTAGAAGGGGGAGGCAGAGAACAGAACAAAACATATTAACAAAATAAAATAAATAGAATAAATCTGTACAAATAAAATAGTGATAAATACATACAAACATATACATATATACAGGTGCTGTGGGGAGGGGAAGGAGGTAAGGCGGGGGGGATGGAGGGGGAAAGGAAGGAGGGGGCTCAGTGTGGGAAGGCCTCCTGGAGGAGGTGAGCTCTCAGTAGGGCTTTGAAGGGAGGAAGAGAGCTAGCTTGGCGGATGGGCAGAGGGAGGCCATTCCAGGCCAGGGGGATGACGTGGGCCGGGGGTCGATGGTGGGACAGGCGAGAACGAGGCACAGTGAGGAGTTTAGCGTCAGAGGAGCGGAAGGTGCGGGCTGGGCTGTAGAAGGAGAGAAGGGAGGTGAGGTAGGAGGGGGTGAGGTGATGGACAGCCTTGAAGCCCAGGGTGGGGAGTTTCTGCCTGATGCATAGGTTGATTGGTAGCCACTGGAGATTTTTCCTCCTATCCTATAGAGATGGTGTTGGGATAAAATCATCATCAATCGTATTTATTGAGCGCTTACTGTGTGCAGAGCACTGTACTAAGTGCTTGGGAAGTACAAAATTGGCAACATATAGAGACAGTCCCTACCCAACAGTGGGCTCACAGTCTAAAAGGGGGAGACAGAGAACAAAACCAAACATAATAACAAAATAAAATAAATAGAATAGATATGTACAAGTAAAATAAATAAATAGAGTAATAAATATGTACAAACATATATACATATATACAGGTGCTGTGGGGAAGGGAAGGAGGTAAGATGGGGGGATGGAGAGGGGGACGAGGGGGAGAGGAAGGAAGGGGCTCAGTCTGGGAAGGCCTCCTGGAGGAGGTGAGCTCTCAGTAGGGCCTTGAAGGGAAGAAGAGAGCTAGCTTGGCGGATGTGTGGAGGGAGGGCATTCCAGGCCCGGGGGATGACGTGGGCTGGGGGTCGATGGTGGGACAGGCAAGAACGAGGTACGGTGAGGAGATTAGCGGCGGAGGAGCGGAGGGTGCGGGCTGGGCTGGAGAAGGAGAGAAGGGAGGGGAGGTAGGAGGGGGCGAGGTGTTGGACAGCCTTGAAGCCCAGGGTGAGGAGTTTCTGCCTGATGCGCAGATTGATTGGTAGCCACTGGAGATTTTTGAGGCTTTTTAAAATGAGATATGACAGTGGCTTAGGAAAGTAAAAGTACAAAACAAAGGAATGATTGTTCTCATCATGTAAATTGTAGTTTTTGGGCGGTTTTTTACCTTTTGTTCATGTACGCTTGGTGCTAAATCCATTTTTTCCCTTTGCTTTTTCTTTCACCGCAATTTTGGGTCATCTTCAGCGCAAGAAGCTCCTCTTAGTAATGTAGTAGAGGATCCATTTCATTAATGCACAGCTTTTGAAGATTTTTACTTTAAGGCTTTTGATCCTCTCTTGAAACACATACCTCTTCCAATTGGGATATAGGGTGACAATGAGGCCTAGTGAAAAAGGCTTCTGGCTGCGTGTCAGGGAACCAAATGTCAATTTAGCAGCAGGGATTAAATAAAGGCATTTACTATCTCTCCTTTTGAAGGAATGGGGATCCTTCAATTTGTGGGCTGGTATTGTGTCTACCAACTCCCATCTGCTTTCCCACATCCTTAGGATGGTGCTCTGCGCACAGTAATTGCTCAAAAAATACCACTGCTTGCTGTGGGCACCATTTTGTTTGTGAAGAAGACCTATGCTAGGCTTTCTAGGGATGCTTGATTGGCTAATATGTAATTCTTTCCCATTTCCCCTTTGGAAAGGGCATGAGAGCATTAAGTTTTCCAATCGACGTGCCTAAATTAGCT
Organism: Tachyglossus aculeatus; assembly: GCF_015852505.1. Classification (NCBI taxonomy): domain Eukaryota; kingdom Metazoa; phylum Chordata; class Mammalia; order Monotremata; family Tachyglossidae; genus Tachyglossus; species Tachyglossus aculeatus. Next base: position 18,591,464 of record NC_052070.1, read on the forward strand.
GCCAGTAAGTGGCTCATGGCATCCTGTTGGCTGCAACTTAACCTGGCCCTCTCCCACAGGGGCAGGAAAGAGAACTGACGACGTCTCCTGGGCCCTGCCTCTCTGAAAAGTCAGACATATAGAATTAGAAACATTTCACAGTTTCCTTCCCTTTGAAGCAGCTCGACAGTCAACACTTGATCATTCAGTTAAAGGTTTAGTATAGTCTGTCACATAGGCACGTTCCTCCACCTAATGTGTGGTTGATGTTGAATTTGTGTAATTTTAATTAGCCACAGCTGGGCTTTCATTCAGTAATTGAAGTTTGACCAGAAGGAGAAGCTGTTCATTTTTCCCTTTGTAGTCCGTTGGTTTGTTAAAATCTCCAATTTGCTACATTTAGAAATATTATAAATCATTCATTTACAATACCTAAGGTATGTCATTCTTGGAATTTTGATTGTGAATTTGAGTGCCCCTATCAATTTATCTCTGTTTGCATATTGTGGAAGAGTTTAGCTTTTTTCTTAATCCTCCTGTTGTGAAAAAACGAAACCACATACTACGTAATATTGCAGATTGTGAAGTTGCTACTTCGACACGGCGGAAATGCATTTCAGGCCAACAAACATGGGGAGCGACCGGTGGATGTGGCAGAGACAGAGGAACTGGAACTCTTGCTGAAAAGAGAAATTCCTCTCTCTGACGATGAGGAAATTTATACAGGTTAGTTGCAAAAGAATCCATTCTAAATCTGTCTTTTTGGTTGCTTTATTTGAAAGAACATTATGTATTGGTTCAGTATATGGTAAATCCCTTGTCCATCACTGAATGTTTGTCTCTCTGATTGTCCATGACTTTGTACAAGTGTTAAGTGATCCTAAAAGCCTCTCTGACATTAGTGTCATTATATTCCAAAGAAAATTGCATTGATTTCCTACAAAAGAATTCATGAAGTCTTTCTCTAACTCATGGGTTCATAGGCCTGACTGCAGAGCCCCTTGGAAAATATTAAAATTTCAAACTCCTTCAAATGAAGTCTTATTTGACCAGCTACCCAAACTGAAGCTAAATTAGGTGATCAAAACAAACCTTGATAATTAAACAAAATTGTATAACCTGCCAATCTTGTGTAGTTAGCTGAACTTCTGATTTTCTGAACTGGCCCAGGATATATTCTCTACTTGCTAATTCTATGATTACCACACAATTTGTTCCAGTAGTTAAATGATAATTAAGAATTAATTAGCACATCTTTTATTCATGTTGTATCTTTTCTCTGAGAAATTTTGAGTGTAAACTTTAATGGCCATAATGATGATAATTTTCTCAGCACTCTTATTAGGTAAGTAGAGGCTTATTAATTAAAGTGAAATTAGCCTTTGACAACATACCACAAAAAAAAAAACCCAAAACTACAGTGATGTGAAAGTGTATGCTGTTGCTAGTGCTTGGAGCATAATTCTTCACAACTAGTAAGGAGGAGCAGAAAGAGCCCTTTTCAGTTTTCTCCTTTATTTGATGCTATGCTATGGGAGAAGGGATGAAGGAGGAAAGAGGAATGATGAGAGAAGCAGTGAATTTATTTTGAGCAGACTAAAGCAGCCAAATAGAGTGACAGTTCCTGTGGGGAATTAATAATGAATTGCCTTTCCCCTTCAGACCTCTCATAAACATTTCAGATCCGCAGGATGCCCTGATTTGCCTTCTTCCATAGCCTGGTACTAATGACCCCATACTTTACCCTGGCAGAAGTTAGGTGAGATAGAGAAAAGTAATAATTGTGGTGTTTGTAAGCATTTACTATGTGCCAAGCACTATGCAAAGAGCTGGGATAGAACAATGTAAGCAGATCAGAAACAGTTCCCGTCCCACATGCGCTCACAGTTTTAAGGGGAAAGAAGAATGGGTAGCATAGCTCCTTTATAGAGATAGGGAAACGAAAGCAGAGGGAAGTTGTGACTTTCCCGAGGTCACACAGCAGGCAGGTAAAAGACCTGGGATTAGAACCCAGATCGTCTTACTAACAGGCCCAGACTTTCCAGTAGACCATGCAGCTTCTCTGCTTCTTTAGGAAATAAGTCTGTGCTAGAAGTCAGCAACAAGGCAAACTGAAATGGCAGGTTGAAAAGTGTTCCCAGTATCTCCCAGCGTTAATAGTGTACAGTTTGAAAATCAGCTAATACTGGGCCACAGCGTCCCAGTGGAGAAAGCTGCAGGGAAGAGTCAGGAGACCTGAGCTGTAGCCTGGATCTGCTACAGAAATGCTATGATAGGTCACTTAGCTTCTCACTCCTCTGATGTAACTTGGGGGTCTCGGCCCTAATCCCAGCCAAAATAGTCCCCACAGTTACTTTAGGAGCATCTGGTCCCCGGTTAGCCTCCCTTGGGTCTAAAGCCTTCCAGTTCGTCCATTCTTTAAACTCAAGTTTGGGATCCTTCTGCTTATTGTACCCCAAGTCCTTGCACCTCTGTTTCTACCACCACCCTTTGATTGAAGACCAGGTGTTTCCCTGAAAGCAAGGGGGTCATCGGGAACTAGTCAACCACCCCCCTCCTACGGTTTTCCAGGTCCACATGTCCCCGTTCTCCCTCCCCCAACCCCCACAGCTTCTCTGTCAGTCCCAACCACAGGCAACCTCCACAATCTGAGATCTTAATAGTATAGTAGTTTCTTAATTTGTTAACAGTGAAAGTAATTCTGGTTTAAACCGTCTCTCCGTAGATCTAATACTTTTGCCCCCAGGACCCTCTGTACTTCCCTGTAGACCCCCCAGGGATCAGATTCCTCTGGTTCTTTCCCCTCTTCTTTCAGGGTGTTTCCGTTTCCAGTGTCACCTTCTTCAAGGCCTTTGAAGCAGAGCCTTTCCATGTCCTTTCTCCCCCTCAGGGACAGGAGCCTTGCTCCTCCAGAGTCCTCGCTGCTGGATTGCCTTCCGTGCGCACCTTCACAACATCGCTAAAATCCTCCCTTTCCTCTCCATCCAAACTGCTACCGTGCTAATACAGTCACTCATCCTATCCCGCCTAGATCATTCCATCAGCCTCCTTGCTGACCTCCCAACATCCTGTCTTTCCCCCCTCCAGTCCATACTTCCCTCCGCTGCCCGGATCACCTTTCTACAAAAACATTCAGGGCACGTCACCCCACTCCTCAGAAATCTCCCGTGGTTGCCTGTCCACCTCTGTATCAAACAAAAGCTCCTCAACGTTGGCTTTAAAGCTCTCTATCACCTTGCCCCTCCTACCTTACCTCACTACTCTCCTTCTACAACCCAGCCCACATACTTCGCTCATCTTATAACTTTCTCACTGTGCCTCAATCTTGCCTGTCTTGCCCCCGACCCCTGGCCCACATCCTGCCGCTGGCCTGGAACACCCTCCCACCTCAAATCCGACAGACAATTACTCTCCCACCCTTCAAATCCTTATCGAAGGCACATCTGCTCCGAGGCCTTCCCAGACTAAACTCCACTTTTCCTCATCTCCCACTCCCTTCTGCATTGCCCTTATTCTCCCTTTGCTCTCCTCCCCACCCAGCCCCACAGCACTTACGTATGTATCTGTAATTTTATTTATTTGTATAGTGTTTTTCTCCCTCCATAGACTGTGAGCTTGTGGTGGACAGGGATTGTCACTGTTTATAGTTGTACTTTCCGAAGGGCTTGGTACGGTGTTCTGCACACAGTAAGCGCTTAATATATATGATTGAATGATTGACCCTGAACCTCTAAAGTATCCTAAACCTCACCAGAACTATCTCCGATCCCTCCAGAGTCCCAGCACAAGCCTTCCCTGTTTCCTGATTTCCCAGGCACACAGTGGCAACCTCTTTCACCTTCATGATGGTGGAGTGTCTTCTATCTTCACTGCCTCACCCCATTACATACCCTCCAGTTCTCCCCTCTGACTGGCTTGGCTAAGTATTTAAACTTCCCTAAGGTAAGGGCACCACAAAGTAACTTCTTCCTCTCCCTCCTGAGTGTGGGAGCAAGCGGGACTGGACATCACAGTGCCTCAATTTCTTCATCTCTAAAAGAGGGATAAATGATGCCCACCCTCCCTGTTTCAAAAAGATGTTGTGAAGTCCTTGTGATGTAATGAATGTGAAAGCTTGAGAAACAGAATCCATATATAGATGGCTGGAATCGATAACATGATTGTCAATGCCACTGTGACTTTTTTCTTTAAGTTCCAACTTTGGATGAAAAATGATAGATGGAAGTTGTTATGAACAGGATACTTTTTGCATGAGATTGTCCACATATATCCTTAATTGATATCTGCTACGAAGGAGAACAAATTATCCTTCACCATTTTCTGCCTCTATAATCCTCTGCTTTCAGTCATTCTGGACTCAAGAACTGCCCAAGGCCATCCGGGGGATTTCACAGATGGAGGGAAATGGCTGAGAACTGAAAAATATGAATGTTGACCGTCCAACAGGAGGTCTCTTAAGACTGTAAGCTCATTTTGGGCAGAGAACGTGTCTGCTTATTCTGTTGTATCATGCTCTCCCAAATCCATTCTCTGCACATAGTAAACGCTCAATAAATAGCATTGATTGATTGAGGCTTGCTAACACCAGCATTCCTGGTGTTGTTCAACTAGCAGTAGTAGTAATGTGTGTGGACACCAAAAATACTAGGGCGTTGTTCATCACAACCCCTACTAATGCCATTTTGGAGTTTAACAGGCAGTTGCCCATACAGATTTAGACCCAGGCCAGATTTTTATATTGAAAAACTGTTTTCAGATCATTTTGTTCCCAAATGGTTAGTTAATAAAAATTATTGGGATCACCATTATAATGCTTTTCTTTGAGCACTTTTTCATGAGAGCACTATTGAATAATGTGTATTTCAGCACTTTCTTAATCTGAAATAATGCTCTGGTTAGTGGAGTAACAATGGTGTAAAGTTTTACTTCAGTCTTCCCACTCTGACATCTTTGGTAATAGTAATTTAAAACTATGGTATTAAGTGCCTAGTGGGTTACGTGCCGGGGTAGATGTGAAATAACCAGGTTGGTCCCAGTCCCAGTCGCACTTGGGGTTCACACTCTTAAGGAAAGGGGAAGAGGGTCTCTTATCCCCAGTTTATAGATGAAGAAACTGAGGCTCAAAGAGATCAAGTGCCCAAGGTGACCCAGCAAGCCAGTGGTAGAACTGGGACTAGAAATTAGGTCTCCTGGCGCATAGACCTATGCTCTTTCCACTAGGCCTGCGTCTCCTGTTCCTCTTTAAACTTTCCCTTCCTCCCCACCCAACTCCGTGTCAGTTTTCCCAATATTTTTTTTATTTACCTGGAAGCAGCTTGGCCTAGCAGAAAAAGCACGGGCCTGCGAGTCAGACGACTTGGGTTCTAATTCTAGCTCTGTCACCTGCATGGTGTTTGACCGTGGGCAAGTCACTTAACTTCTCTTTGCTCAGTTTCCTCAACTAAGAAATGGGGATTCAGTGCCTGTGTCTCCTCCCACTTAAACAGTGCAACCCATGTGATTAATTATCTGATAATCTACCCCATCCTAGGCCAGCTGGGTTAGATCATACAATTGAAGCTAGTAATTTTACAACCTTGCCTCCACAGCAGGATAGTGACTTAGTAAACTACAGCAAAGCAAAAAAGACAAATGTGGGTGTTGGTATTAGATTAAAACAGAAACTGCAAATTGCCAGTCCCAGAGGTATATTTCACTCTTCCCTCAGGAATCGTGAAATATAAACATTTATCAAAATAGAAGACTGAGTTTCTTTTTTTTTTTTTAAAGACCTGTCTGAATTTGAGAAGACTTTCTCTGGCAGAGATTTTTGTCTCAGTCACGTTAAGGAGCCAACCTGGAACCCTTTTTAATTGAATTATACGCATACTGTATTTCTCTGGCACCAAATTAAGTTGGGTTAAAAGGCAAGCATTTTTCAAGCCGAATCACAAAGACACCTAAAAATGGCAACGACACTGAACATTTACACTTAGCACTGTGACCATTGAAATTACTTCACATTTCCTCTCTTCTTTAACCCTTCACCTTCTCACAAGTCTTGAAAAGGAGATAACGCATAGGGCAGGCACTGAAGAAGGAAGAGCAACCTCAAGATCTGGGTTCTGTATTTTTACTTTTTTTCCCTTGGGTCTGTAACTTTGCCTTCTCCCTACTCCCTATGTTTTTTTCATTCCCCTCTTTATTCTCCCTTGTTTATTCCTTGTGCAGTAAATATTCATTCCTTAGGAACACATGCTTGCATGTGTGCGCTCTCTCTCTTTCTCTATTTCTCTATCTCCCTTCCCTCCCTCTTTCCCTCATCCTTTCTACCTCTCTCTTCTCTCTCACTCCTCACCTCTTCTTCTGTGACAGTGTCATATTTGTTGAGCACTTACTGTGTGCAGAGCACTATACTAAGCACTTGGGAGAGTACAATATACCAGTTGGAGGCCCTTTCCCTGATCACAAGAGGCTTACAGTCTACAGGAAAACAAGTTTAAATGGGAGTGGAGAGGCAATGCAGAACCACATTTTTTTTTTAACAAAAAGGAAAGATAAGTAGGGGGATTAATTATTTTTCATTCCAAAGTGAAAGATTTTACAGAGATTATCATAAATCCTTGTTTGCTTTTGGTGAGAAATCATACAGGTGTGGTTTATATATGGAAACAGGCACTTCTGTGAACTGAACTTACGTTCCATGATCTTCATGACTAGTAGTTGCCAGGATAGCAGAAGTCTCATAAATTGAGATTAAATAATTAAGCCCTCTGGTATTTTTCAGTGAATACCTAATGAAAATTTAAAATTTAAAAATTTAAATTTAAATACCAATTTAAAACCTTAATTCATTCTGAACTATTGGTATTTGTAATAGTTTTGTCATTTCATCCATTTTGTTACTGAAAAAGTACCTTTTGGTCATGAATATTTTCTTCATCATGTTGTCATCATTCATCATTCAACAAAATTTTCAATGTAGAGCGATGTAGTTTTAGTTTATAAGTGGTATGTTTTATTGTGGACAAGCACTGCTTCCAGAGCCATTTTTCACGTAACTTAATGACTGATTCATATGTTCATTAGCGATGTATTGGTTTTTACAGAATATTTAATTTCTACTTGGTGAATATGTTCTACCTGAATTATTGCTTGATCAAGGTCCCTCCAAGAATGATACAGAAAGATCAGTAAGTATCACACAGAGATATTAAGAGTTGCTAAAAACCACTGATGAATGTACCCAAAGTTTCGTTATTTATTTTACCTGAGGTCCTTATTAGATCTGACTTGATCAAAACATTTTGTTTGATTTGTAAGACTCGGTCATGAGCTAATTTGAGAAGAAATTATTTTAAACGTCCATAACTTCTGAAAAATGGGAAGCCTGATTGCATTGTCACCACATGGTGCATCACAATTTTGTCATCCATGTGACAGACACACTTTATGCTGCTACTTTGGAGGAATCAGCATCCAAAATAGACTAAAGTTATAAATTTCAAACATTCATTATTCTAATATTAAGAGGACGTAGTCTGACTTGTAGCAGTCAAAAATTTGGATGATGAAGGGAGAAAAATATGAAGGCAAACTTTAAACATCAATAAAATCATGAATTTTCTGCGTTAGATATTTCAGGGTTTTTTTGTTGTTGTTTTTGTTGTTGTTGGTTTTTTTTAGCCAAAGATACATATCCTGGCTACTGGGCTGGATTAAATGAAGCACATTTGTGAATTGTGTATTTAAAATGTTGAGTGGTGTTTTTTGATGGCAGGGTTTCTTTTGCCTCACTTATTACTTCCTCACATTTCCTCCCTCATCACCTATCCCACTCCCTCAGTACAAAAAAATAGGTTTTGTGGAGGTGGTTTATGTTCGGAGTTGGTTAATAATTAGTACCCAGTTACTAGGCTGCATAATATCCATGCACCATTAATCACCATCTATAGAAACAAAATAAACACATTTGTTAAGCACGCGCTTTAATTCCACACCAGCTAGGGTGCCAGGAAAGCAGTTTGCAAGTATCTGCTGGCCGGTCACTTAACACAGTGAGGTTTTCATTACTCATAATTGATTGGGACAGTGCCAGCGCTTAGAACAGTGCTTGGCACATAGTAAGCGCTTAAACGCCACCGTCATCATCATTGGGCTGCTGGGAACCTGAGCATCTTTTCTCCCAGAGATTGAGCACTTTGGTTTTGCCAATTCTGAAACAGCAGACGTAAGAGTGGAGGGTGATGGCAATAGACACTGGACTTGCTTCAGACAGATTGGCTAGCCTGTCTTCTATGATGATTTAAAAAAAAATTTCAGTGACAGATTTGTTCCAGCTATGTATCTCGAATGTTTTGAAAAACTGAAACCAACCTAGAATTTAGAAATTCAATTGAAGGGATAATTATGTTTAAAAATTAAATTTAAAATACCTATGTGACCTAAAATGACCCATATTTGGTTCTCAAGAAAACGCCTCTATCTTGAAGCCTGCGGATTCATTTATATCTTTAAAGGGAACCCATTAAGATATTAAATATTCACTCCAGGTGGTTATTGATCCATCTTAACAGTCGTAGTAATAACAGTTTTGGTTTTTTGTTAAGCCCTTCCTGTGTGCCAAGCAAGTACTGTACTAAGCTCTGGGGTAGGAGCAAGATAATCAGGTCCCACAGAGGGCTTACGGTCTAAGTTAGGAGGGAGAACAGGTATTGAATCCTCATTTTGCAGATGAAGGAACTGAAGCACAGAGAAGTTAAATGACTTGCCCAAGGTCACCCAGCAGAAGAGCAGCACAGTCAGGATTAGAACCCAGGTTCTCCGACTTCCAGGACTGTGCTCTTTCTACCAGACCACGCTGCTTCTCTTCAAACCAGTTATGGTGTTAAGTACTTACTGTGTGGTAAGCACCGAGATAAATACAAGATCATTAGATTGGACACAGTCCCTGTCCCACCTGAAGCTGGCAGTCATATTACTTAATGGATTATTTTAGTAATCTACTTGCTAAGAACCTACTTTCTATACTTTCTAGTCTTTAAAACTTCAATTGGAGTTAAGAAAAAAAAATAGGCTTCCTAGATATAATTTATAGTTAAATTCACTTATTTTTGTTACCCAGAATGGCATTTTTTTAGTTTAATTCTTCTAGATGTGTTTTAAGGTTAATTCTATATCAGAATTTTGGAACTTGAAAAGTGGTCTCAGGCCATTCTCAGTCATCCGTGGTGCCTGGGGATATGGATTGCAGAACTGTTCTAACTCTCCGAATAATTATCAGGTTCCAGTTAATCAATAATTGCAAATACTCCCACACTGAACCCTGTGTTTACAGATTTCAAGTCATTAAAATGTGTTTCTTGTTTCTCTTGCTTCCCTTCTGGCCTTTACGTGAATGAACAGAAGGGAAAAGGAAGGAAAACAAAAAAAGGCTTAGATAGTCGACTAAGTGCATAATCTTTCCCTGTGAATTTACATTTGTCATTATTTAGTTAACTAGCAAAAGTGACAGGTGCTTCAGCTTCATGGATATGTAATTGAATTTAGGGTGTCCCTGCAGCAGGAAGTCTTTCCAGTGCTCAACAGCTCCCTGCTACTCCTGGAAGACTTTCGAAATGGCTCTGAAAATGTACGTGCACCATTACCTCTTCTCCTTCAGTGGGGAAGTGAAGACTGGGCCTCGTACTTAATTCTTTCCAGGAGACTCATCAAGCCAAGCGAAGGAGCTTCAGGGATGAAGTATGGCCCCCAGAGCCTAAAAATTAATGAGAGCAACAACTACCAATTGATTCAGATTCAGAAGTAGGTGTTGAATTGGCATGTAAGAATCCAGAGGCGGGCCCCCCACCGACTCAATTATCTATTAAATACCACATATTTAATAAAATATTCTACCCCATCTCACACCCTTAAAGTTGGTCTTGAAAGAGCCATGGGTACCCTCAAGGGAGATTAATGTTTGTTGAAGCAGTATGTCCTGACTGTCCAAATAGAAACTATAATCTTTGATATCCATGTAGAAGTTTGGATTTCAAAGGGGTTCCTTGAGAGTCATCGTTCTTCATTGTTGAGGTTTACGGAAAATATCAGCAGAGTTGGGGGGTTGAATTTGAAATAATTTTAAGGATATTTCAGTAAAAGTACATTTCACCTGTGAGAAACTAATAAAGGCAGTAGTAGCTCAGCCCTGGTCCTTGAGCTGTGATTGAAGACAAAATGTGCTGAAATACCAATGATTAAAACAAGTCAAGTTTATACAGGACTGTTATTTTAATCTTCATGGCAGTGGAACCAAAACTCAGTTCAATAACTGGTGAGCGGCGGGGGCAAACAAACCCATCAGTTTGGTCTTGGCAAACCCTAGCAGCTTACATTCAAAGAATTTATTTGTGGTGTGTTTTGGGGTGACAGGTTCTTATTAAAATGTAACATTCCCTTTTTGCATTGTGTAGTATGCAGCCTTCATCCATGCATGTTTCTTTTATTTTTTCATAGATATGTGGTTAGGCCACAATCTTTATCTTTAAAATATCGCCACTCAAAACATATTGCCATATGTTTTAAATTAGCCGTGGGGCGGGGGTGGTTCTGTCAAGTGTATTTGAAAATAAATAAAAATAAATGTAGCATCCAAGTTAGCTAGTTTTCATTTTTTTAATGTTTACAATTGAGTGGAAATATTTATGATTCAGAATTTGGGATGCTAAAAGGGGGAAAAAAAAATGGGAAGAATTTGAAATTGAGTTTCCAGAAACAAGAAAACTTTCTAAGTAGTAAATATCTTGGAATCAGAATTTGCATTTTAATGGTTAATCCGTATATTATCAGCTGATCCTCAAAAGAGACCCTAAATATCTGAATCAATATTTTTATTTCAATTGGCCTGTATGAGCTTACTGGTTTTACTTGAAAAGAATTTAAAATTCTTAGTAATTTGAGTGAGTCTGTCACATGGCTATAGAGGATGAGATCTTGTCTGTTACAGGTTATTCGAGACTCAGGCTCTCCGAAGACAGTGATATTTGAGCATCGTCCTTAAAGACCTTCTGGCTTAGTGTATGAAACCTGTAGTTTCTGCTTTGGATATTATATTTTCTGGTAAAATAAATGTTTTGTCTAGTCATGGTTAAAAGGACCTCGATGTACTAGATATATATAGTACAATACTGTAGATGGATCAGTTGAGACTGGGTAATTTTATCAAGTGCCTTTAGTGACTCAATCTCAGTAGTGATACCATTCCTTTTCTTCAGAGATGAAATCAGTAATTTCATTGAGTAGTAATTCATATATCAGGACATTAATGTGCGATAACAAATCTGTGTTTTTTTCTTGATATTGGTTGTGAACTACTAATTGTATTTCCCCTTTCCCGCCCATCTCTTTTCTGCTAATACAATGCAAAACTTCCCATCTGACAAAGTCTCCCAGCAGAGAGGAAAGTACCTCTCCTTTTTCCAGTGCCAGGAGTTCTAGTTAAAATATCCTCACTTGGGAGGACAAGCTTTAGTTCCGTTTTTATTAACAGAAAATATCGGGACTGGAAGGGGCTGAATTGATTTTGGTTCCCTTGCCTTCAGGATTAATGTTTCTGTCAGCTGTTGAGGAAGTGGCAGAGGGAGACAAGTCACAGTGATCCAGACCTTAAAAGCCAGGTTTACTTTTTCCTCTGTGTAATCGGTTTGGGCTAATCAGAGTCCCAAAGCCTGAAAGTTTGTTTTTGATTTAGATCTCAAGCATGTCTCTAGCATTTTACACTGACATTTTAATTCTTATAAAATTTAGGCTTCTGGCTCCCATCCTCCAATCCCGTTATCTGGCCCAGTGTTCATCCAAGAGTCAGTTCATTCATTCATTCAATCCTATTTCTTGAGCACTTACTGTGTGCAGAGCACTGTACTAAGTGCTTGGAAAGTACAGTGTGTGACTTTGGGCAAGTCACTTCACTTCTCTGGGCCTCAGTTCCCTCATCTGTAAAATGGGGATTGACTGTGAGCCCCCCGAGGGCCAACCTGCTCACCTTGTAACCTCTCCAGCGCTTAGAACAGTGCTTTGCACATAGTAAGCGCTTAATAAATGCCGTCATTATTATTATTATTATTATTATTATTATTATTATTATTGCAGTTCAAGGTTATAGTAGCAGAAAGCAGTCCACGAGGTATTGTGGAGCTGTTATTTTATAAATACTCCAGGCCTTTAATTTTGCCAACAGAATGATAATGATAATGATAATAATGGTGTATTTGTTAAGCAGTTACTATGTGCCAAACACTGAATTAAGCACTAGCAGAGGAATGAAGATAGTCGTACGCTAGATTACACTAGACAGAAGACAGATTACTAGACAGATTACACTAGAAGAGGGGATTTCCAGTTTAAAGAGAAGGCATTTTGGGGATCTGGGGAGCTTGCAAACACATCCATTTAAATATTTAGTATTTCTTCCAACATAATACACTGAAGTATGCTTTTAAAATGTGTTTGGATCGACATTTTTTTCCACAGAGAAAGCTTGGGATTAGGCTAGGAAAAGAATCTAGCAGCACGTCTACTCACCTGTCCCCCACGTTTCTTACCTTCTTTCCAGAGCGGCCCACTTTGTTGGGATAGGTGAACATCCCAATTACCTGAGGGGATAATCATAATAGTAGTGTTTAAGCACTTCAGTCAGTTAGTCAGTGGTATTTATTCAGCTCCAGCTATATGCAGAACACTGTACTAAGCTCTTACTATGTGGAAAGTACTGTTCTGAGTATTAGGGTAAATACAAGACAAGCAGGTTGGTTACAACCCCCCTTTTCCATAGGGTTGAAAGAGACAGAGGAATCGCAGGCTGCTAGGGTTTGGGGAATCAACGCCGACTCCCGCCCCCACTCCCCAGAAAAAAATGGACCTAAAAAAGCAGTAGCACCGTCTTCTGCTGAGCCTGGAGAATACATTCAGCCGTTATTTATTGAGCACTTACTGTGTGCAAAGCACTGTACTAAGCGCTTCAAGGCCCTGCTGAGAGCTCACCTCCTCCAGGAGGCCTTCCCAGACTGAGCCCCTTCTTTCCTCTCCCCCTCGTCCCCCTCTCCATCCCCCCGTCTTACCTCCTTCCCTTCCCCACAGCACCTGTATATATGTATATATGGTTGTACATATTTATTACTCTATTTATTTATTTATTTATTTATTTCACTTGTACATTTCTATCCTACTTATTTTGTTGGTATGTTTGGTTCTGTTCTCTGTCTCCCCCTTTTAGACTGTGAGCCCACTGTTGGGTAGGGACTGTCTCTATGTGATGCCAATTTGTACTTCCCAAGCGCTTAGTACAGTGCTCTGCACATAGTAAGCGCTCAATAAATACGATTGATTGATTGATTGATTAAAGCAGACTGTCTGTGACAGGAGGGGTGAGGATAAACCCCTCAGATCAGACTGAGCCATGGCAGTGTTGTGCTGGGTTTATACTTAAATCCCCAACCACAGCTGGCCAAGGAGCGGTTTGAAGGCCATGCCGAGGACGGGGGCGAGTTGGAAAGACACGCCGATAATGCTGCATGAGCCTTCAAGAAATGACTACCCGGAACGGCTCCAGACTGATTTTATGGGATCAGAACCAGATGCTACTCCAACTGTGTGTGGCTCCCCGTCACTCTCCTTTCCCCTCCCCTCTCTCTTTCTCTAAAGTTCTTTTTAACGATTCATGAAAACTTACCTTGACTTTGGTCAGTACATTCAAAATCTAGACAGAAAATTAAGGTGCTCCTTTCACCTTACCATTTGAAAATGTCACACAATTTTCAGTGTGAGCCATTTTTTAACTCAGTTTTTAAAACAACTAATGCGGTTCATTGGACTGTATTTATTGAGCGCTTGTGTGCAAAGCACTGTACTAAGCACTTGGGAGAGTATAATGCAATTCATCCTTAATGCACACCTCAATATTTTGACATCAGCCTTAAGTTAAATTAGATGATTGGTTACATATTCCCATCCATTTATTCATGGTATAAACAGTCAATTTTATTTATTGAGTGCTTACTACTACTAATAATAATAATGGCATTTATTGAGTGCTTGTGTGCAAAGCACTGTACTAAGCACTTGGAGAGTATAATGCAATTCATCCTTAATGCACACCTCAATATTTTGACATCAGCCTTAAGTTAAATTAGATGATTGGTTGCATATTCCCATCCATTTATTCATGGTATCAACAGTCAATGGTATTTATTGAGTGCTTACTACTACTAATAATAATAATGGCATTTATTGAGCACTTGTGTGCAAAGCACTGTACTAAGCACTTGGGAGAGTATAATGCAGTCCATCCTTAATGCACACATATTTTTACATCAGCCTTAAGTTAAATTAGATGATTGGTTGCATATTCCCATCCATTTATTCGTGGTATAAGCAATCAGTGGTATTTATTGGGTGCTTACTACTACTAATAATAATAATGGCATTTATTAAGCGCTTACTATGTGCAAAGCACTGTTGTAAGCACTGGCACTGTTTTAAGTGAGTGCTTTGGAGAGTACAACAACAGAATTAGCGGGCACATTCCCTGCCTATACTGTGCTCAAAGTGTAGAGTAAAAACTGCTAACCATAGTAATACATTCATTCATTCAGTTGTATCTATTGAGCGCTTACTGTGTGCAGAGCACTGTACTAATCAATCGTATTTATTGAGCGCTTACTGTGTGCAGAGCACTGTACTAAGCGCTTGGGAAGTACAAGTTGGCAACATATAGAGACAGTCCCTACCCAACAGTGGGCTCACAGTCTAAAAGGGGTGACAGAGAACAAAACCAAACATACTAACAAAATAAAATAAATAGAATAGATATGTACAAGTAAAATAAATAAATAGAGTAATAAATATGTACAAACATATATACATATATACAGGCGCTTGGAAAGTACAATTCAGCAGCAGAGACAATCCCTTCCCAACAACTGGCTTACAGTCTTGAAGGGGAGAGGCAGATGATCATCATCATCATCAATCGTATTTATTGAGCGCTTACTATGTGCAGAGCACTGTACTAAGCGCTTGGGAAGTACAAATTGGCAACATATAGAGACAGTCCCTACCCAACAGTGGGCTCACAGTCTAAAAGGGGGAGACAGAGAACAAAACCAAACATACTAACAAAGTAAAATAAATAGAATAGAATATGAAGCAAAACAAGTAGAATTATAGAATTATAGATAGATACACATCATTAATAAAATAAATAGAATAATGACTATGTACATATATACAGAAGTGTCGTAGGGAGGGAGTTGGGGGCAATGGAGAGGGAAGGAGGAGCGGAGGAAAAGGGGGGCTCAGTCTGGGAATGCCTCCAGACATCATCCTCTCACCATAATAATTCCTTTTCCCTTAGACTGTGTACTGGGCTCTCTTTGGAAAGACGCTACACTGTCCTGTTTGATGCCCACTAGACTTGAACAGCCATCACCATGACTGAGCTATTATTATTAAGCCTCTCCTTTTAGTTATGAACCAGGGCAACTCCCCTGAGCCCCACTCTTCACCCATATGTCCACCACCATCTGCATAAAGAATAATAATGATGGCATTTATTAAGCTCTTACTATGTGCAAAGCACTGTTCTAAGCGCTGGATCCCCTAGCCCTTCTCCACCATCCCAGTCAGTCCATGGTATTCACTAAATACACCTCTCTGTAGTAAGCCCTTAAGGAGAGTTTGATAGAAGAAAGATTAATGTTCTTTACTCTCGAGGAGCTCACAAACACTGCAGCCTGAATGTGTACTATAAGCATAGGAAGACACGTTCTACCTCTCTTTCTTCTTGTATGTAGATTGTACTGTGCCTTTTTTAATGATAATTGTTAAACGCATACTAAGCGCTGGCATAGATTCCAGCTAATCATCATCATCATCATCATCAATCGTATTTATTGAGCGCTTACTATGTGCAGAGCACTGTACTAAGCGCTTGGGAAGTACAAATTGGCAACATCTAGAGACAGTCCCTACCCAACAGTGGGCTCACAGTCTAAAAGGGGGAGACAGAGAACAAAACCAAACATACTAACAAAATAAAATAGAATAGCTATGTACAAGTAAAATAAATAAATAAATAAGTAAATAGCTAATCAGGTTGGACACAGTCCATTTCCCTCAGGGGGCTCATAGTCTTAATCCCCATTTTGCAGATGCGGTAACTCAAGCACAGGGAAGATAAGTGACCTACCCAAGGTCACACAGCAGACAATTGGTGGAGCTGGGGTTAGAACCCAGGTCTTTCTCCCAGGCCTGTGGTCAATCCACTAGGCCATGCTGTTTCTCTGGGATTCTATTCTGCTTTGTATTCTAATTGCAGAAAAGAAATTTCTATTGGTTTATTTGTGCACATCCTGCTATAATAATAATAATAGTAATAATGGCATTTATTAAGCACTTACTATGTGCAAAGCACTGTTCTAAGTGCTGGGGAGGTTACAAGGTGATCATGTTGTCCCACAGGGGGCTCACAGTCTTAACCCCCATTTTACAGATGAGGGAACTGAGGCACACAGAGAAGTGAAGTGACTTGCCCAAAGTCACACAGCTGACAAGTGGCGGAGCCGGGATTTGAACCCCTGACCTCTGACTCCAAAGCCCGGGCTCTTTCCACTGAGCCACGCTGCTATGAGGAATCACTGATGATCCAATATAAAGATAGCTTTCCCTGATGATTCTTTTAGAGTTTTGAATGGGGGTATTTGAGATCTGATTCAAATCATGTTATAACGCAAAGGTTCAGCGTTATTCTTTCCCTTAGCCCATTTTCTAAAAGAAAAGCACATATTCAGATTGGGCCTAAATCGTACCTGCGAATATAACAATACGCCATTCAGGAAAGCCATTAGCCGGTGCCAGTGTATGTATATGCAGCTGAAATGATTCAACCCTGGCCAGTCAATTCCAGCTGCAGAATCAGTTGTATTTATTGAGCGCTTCTTGTGTGCAGACCCCTCTTGGGAGAGTACCATGTAACAGCGTTGGTAGACACGTTCCCTGCCCCCAGTGAGCTTACAGCCGATGGAGAGCGGCTTCTCCCCTACTGTCTATTTTCCCAGGGCCACTGGTAGGGACAATTAAGGAGTTATTCTCGTTGTCCACATTATTCTCCTTTCAGAGCAAAAAGCCTTGGTGCCAATCTCATGGTGGCAAAGGAGGCAATAATAATAATAATAATAATAATAATGGTATTTGTTAAGCGTTTACTATGTGCAAAGCACTGTTGATCTGTACATGCCGACCACCCAGCCTCGCTCATTCCAGGCCTCTGACGAGACCGGAGAGTTTTCCGTTTAGAGCTGTTAAGACCCCAAATGGGAGCTTTCTGGCCCGCTAGCTCTTTGACGTCGGTTCCTTCCCAGTCCCTTGTTACCCCTTAAAATACCCGCTCCTTCCTCTGTCTCTTTACGCGGAATGTCGGCTCTGCAAACTAATTCTCTTTGCTGCATATCAATTGGTTTCCTGCATTCAGTCCTCTAATAGCCAGGAGATGTCTCTGCAGCCTTTCTGCATTGCAGTGGCCAAGCCCAGAAGAAATTGAGCTTCATGCAGCTCTGTGATCTAGGAGCTAAAGCAGCATATTCAAACACCAAACCTATTTGTGCAGCGTTTACCCAGTTACTGTATATCAGCCCGAGTCACTGTACTGCATAAACCCTAATAAAATGATCTTTCATGATGATAAAAAAAAATGTCCGCAGTTTAAAAAAATAACTCGTCACTTTGGCAATATTGAATGCCTCTATTTGTTGAATAACCTATCAATCATATTGAGCACTTACCGTGTGCAGAGCACACTTGGGAAAATACAGAATGACATTGTAACACACATTTCCTGCCCACACTGAGCTTACAGTCTAGATTGGGAGACACACATTAATTAATTACAGATAAATTATTTTATCTTTCATGATGATAAAAAAAATGCCCGCAGTTTAAAAAAATAACTCGTCACTTTGGCAATATTGAATGCCTATATTTGTTGAATAACCTATCAATCATATTGAGCACTTACCGTGTGCAGAGCACACTTGGGAAAATGCAGAATGACATTGTAACACACATTTCCTGCCCACACTGAGCTTACAGTCTAGATTGGGCGACACACATTAATATAATTAATTACTGATAAATTATTTTCTCTTTCATGATACAAAAAATGCCCGCAGTTTAAAAAAATAACTCGTCACTTTGGCAATATTGAATGCCTATATTTGTTGAATAATCTGTCAATCATACTGAGCACTTACTGTGTTCAGAGCACACTTGGGAAAATACAGAATGACATTATAACACACACTTCCTGCCCACACTGAGCTTACAGTCTAGATTAGGAGACACACATTAATATAATTAATTACAGATACAGTTGCTGTAATTGCATCTGCTTCTAGACTGTGAGCCCGTTGATGGTCAGGGACCGTCTCTATATGTTGCTGACTTGTACTTCCCAAGCGCTTAGTACAGTGCTCTGCACACGGTAAGCGCTCAATAAATACGATTGAATGAATGAGTGTTGTGGGCCCCGGACAGGGGATGAATAAAGGGAGCAAACCAGGGTGACACAGAAGGGAATGGGAGAAAAGGAAATGAGGGCTTAATCAGGGAAGGCTTCTTGGAGGGGAGTAATTCCAGGCCAGAGGGCGAGAGGTTGGCAGCGATAGATTTATTTATTTATTTTATTTGTACGTATCTATTCTATTTATTTTATTTTGTGAGTATGTTTGGTTTTGTTCTCTGTCTCCCCCTTTTAGACTGTGAGCCCACTGTTGGGTAGGGACTGTCTCTATATGTTGCCAATTTGTGCTTCCCAAGCGCTTAGTACAGTGCTCTGCACATAGTAAGCGCTCAATAAATACAATTGATTGATTGATAGATGAGATTGAGGTACAGTGAGTAGGTTAGGAGAGTAGCAAGGTGAGGTATGAGAGGGCCAGGTGATTGAACGCTTTAAAGCAAATGGTAAGGAATTTCTCCTTGATGCACCCTGCTGTATAGAAAGGGGTTCTCTGGAAATAAATGCTCGTGAACCCTTAATGCTTGCTTGCACTGATCGTTTGACAAATCACATAGCAGAGAAAAATAATGCTCTATTTCAGAAGGTAATAATAATAATCGTGGTATTAAGCGTTTACTGTGTGACAGGCACTATACTAATCACTAGGGTGGGTACAAGCAAATCGGGTTGGGAGGCAGTCACTGTCTCACAAGGAGCTCATGGTCTTAATCCCCATTTTACAGGTGAGGTAACTGAGGCACCGAGAAGTGAAGGCCACTCACCAGACAGGTGGCACAGATCATCATCATCATCAATCGTATTTATTGAGCGCTTGCTATGTGCAGAGCACTGTACTAAGCGCTTGGGAAGTACAAATTGGCAACATATAGAGACAGTCCCTACCCAACAGTGGGCTCACAGTCTGAAAGGGGGAGACAGAGAACAAAACCAAACGTACTAACAAAATAAAATAAATAGAATAGATATGTACAAGTAAAATAAATGAGTAATAAATATGTACAAACATATATACATTTATAGAGGTGCTGTGGGGAAGGGAAGGAGGGAGGATGGAGAGGGGGATGAGGGGGGCGAGCACAGATGGGACTAGAACTCATGACTTTCTCACTCCCGGGCCCATTCTCTGTCAACTACATTATGCTGCTTTTACTAGGGTCTAACATAGCATGAACTCAAAGTTCTGGGTTTTATGGAGAAAGAAAAAAAAACCCCACAATTCTTCCCCTAGTGGAATTTTTAACTTGTCAGTCAGTTGTGTTTATTGAGCGCTTACTGTGTGCAGAGCACTGTACTGTTTGGGAGAGCACAATACGATAATAGACACATTAAGGATTAAGGATATGGAAAGGAAGGGACAGATCCAGTAAATGATGTGGAAAAAAACCTGGCAGGATTTAGCCACGTAATGGATGTGAGAGTTGAGAGACCTTTGCACCTTATCAGAGCACTTGGCCCCTTCCTTCTTCCCTCCCCGACCGCCACCCTCAAATATTGGCTCTCCGATGGCTTCTTTCCCACTGCTTTCAAATGTGCCCATGTCTCCTCATCCCCAAAAAACCACGGCTCCTTCCAGTTACCACCCCATCAGCCTCCTACCATTCCTCTCCAAACTCCTTGAGCGCATTGTCTACACCCGTTGTCTCAAATTCCTGTCCTCCACTTATCTCCTTGACCCTCTCCAATCTGGCTTCCATCCCCTTCACTCCGCAGAAACCGCCCTCTCAAAGGTCACAAATGATCCTGCCAAGTCCAGTGCCCTCTACTCCATCCTCATCCTCCTCGACCACCCTCAGCTGCTTTCAGCACTGTTGAGCACGCCCTTCTCCTGGAAACATTATACAACCTCAGCTTCACTGACAATATTCTTTCCCGGTTTTCCTCCTATCTCTTTGGCCACTCATTTTCAGTCTTTGGAGGCCCCTCTTCCTCCCACCCCCTAACTATGGGAGTCCCTCAAGATGCCGTCCGGGTCCTCTTCTATTCTCCGTCTACACCCGCTCCCTTGGAGAAATCATTCATTCCCGTGGCTTCAGCTACCACCTTTATGAAGATGATTCGCAAATATACATCTCCAGCCTGTCTCTCCTCTCGTCTCACATCTCCTCCTGCCTTCGAGACATTTGTACTTGGATGTCCCAGTTACACCTTGAACTTAACATGTCCAAAACAGAACTCCTTATCTTCCCACCCAAACCCTGTCCTCCCTGTGACTTTCCCATCACTGTAGATAACACCACAATCCTTCCTGTCCCACAAGCCCCTAACTTTGCCGTTGTCCTTGACTCTTCTCTCTCATTCAACCCGTATATTCAGTCTATCACTAAATCCTGTTGGTTCAACATTACCAACATCACTATAATCTGTCCTTTCCTCTCCATCCAATCAATCAATCAATCGTATTTATTGAGCGCTTACTGTGTGCAGAGCACTGTACTAGGCGCTTGGGAAGTACAAGTTGGCAACATATAGAGACAGTCCCTACCCAACAGTGGGCTCACAGTCTAGAATCCCCTTCACTCCACAGAAACCACCCTCTCAAAGGTCACAAATGATCCAAACTGCTGCCACATTAATCCAAGAATTTATCCTACCCCACCTTGATTAGTCTATCAGCCTCCATGTTGACCTAACTGCCTCCTGTCTCAACCTGTTCCAGTCCATACTTCACTCTGCTTTTTGAATCATTTTTCTACCAAAAATGTTCAGTCCACCTTGCCTCACTCCTCAAGAATCTCTACATCCAACAGAAATTCATCATCATCATCATCATCGATCGTATTTATTGAGCGCTTACTGTGTGCAGAGCACTGTACTAAGAGCTTGGGAAGTACAAGTTGGTAACATATAGAGACAGTCCCTACCCAGCAGTGGGCTCACGGTCTAAAAGGGGGAGACAGAGAACAAAACCAAACATACTAACAAAATAAATTAATAAAATAAAATAATAATAAATAATTATAATATTTAAAAAATAATAATAATAATAAATAATAAAATAAAATAAAATTCCTTACCATTGGCTTTAAAACACTGTCACCTTGCCCCCTCCATCCACGTTCTCCCCACCCAACCACTCCAACTACAATCTAGCCTGCACACTTTGCCCCTCTGGTGCCAACTTACCCACTGTACTTTGATCTCCTCGCCCGCTTTTCACCCACATTCTGCCTCTGGCCTGGAACACCCTCCCTCTTTATATCTGACAATTACTTTTTCCACTTTCAAAGGCATTTTGAAGGCACTTTTTATCCACGAGGCCTTCCCTGACTAAACCTTCATTTCCTCTTTTCCCACTCGCTGCTGCATTGCTCTGATTCGTTTCCTTTATTCACCCATCCCTCAGCCCACAGCATTTATTTACGTATCCATAATTTAGACTCATGTCTGTCTTCCCCTCTAGACTGTGAGCTCTCGTTGTTGGCTGGGAATGTGTGTACCAACTCCATTATATTGTACTCTCCCAAGCGCTCAGTACAGTGCTGTGCGCACATTCGATTGGTGTCTATTTGTATTAATGTCTGTCTCCCCCCCACCCCACCCCCCAGACTGAGCTTGTTGTGGGCAGGGATTGTCACTCTTTATTATGTCATACTTTCCCAAGTGCTTAGTAAAATGTTCTGCACACAGTAAGCACGTAGTTCGGTGCTCTGCGCCATGTAAGAGCTTAATAAATAGGATCGAATGAATGACTGAGAGCACAAAATCACAGGTAATATCAAGGTTGTGGGCTTTGGGCATGGAAGGTGGTGGTGGGGTCAACCATGTTCAGAAAATTAGTTGGAGGAGTGGATTCAGGAAGGAAGATGAGGCGTTTAGTTTTCAATATATCAAGTATAAGGTGGGTGTAAGACATAAATGCAACCTTCTCTCTGTGCCTTATTCTCACCTGTCCCGCCGTCAACCCCTGGCCCACGTCCTACCTCTGGCCTGGAATGCCCTGCCTCAAATCCACCAAACTAGCACACTTCCCCCCTTCAAAGCCCTCCTGAAAGCTCACCTCCTCCAGGCAGCCTTCCCAGACTAAGCCCCCCTTTTCCTCTGCTCCCCCTCCCCTCCCTGTCATCCCGACTCTCTCCCCCCTTCCTGCCCCAAAGCACTTGTGCATATCATCATCATCAATCGTATTTAT
This sequence comes from Tachyglossus aculeatus, assembly GCF_015852505.1. NCBI lineage: Eukaryota > Metazoa > Chordata > Mammalia > Monotremata > Tachyglossidae > Tachyglossus > Tachyglossus aculeatus. Next base: position 18,614,104 of record NC_052070.1, read on the forward strand.
TGAGCGCTTACTATGTGCAGAGCACTGTACTAAGCGCTTGGGCAGTACAAATTGGCAACATATAGAGACAGTCCCTACCCAACAGTGGGCTCACAGTCTAAAAGGGGAAGACAGAGAACAAAACCAAACATACTAACAAAATAAAATAAATAGAATAGACATGTACAAGTAAAATAAATAAATAAATAGAGTAATAAATATGTACAAATATATGTGCATATTTATAGTTATAGTTCTGTTTTTATTAATGATATGTATATATTTCTATTTATGTATAATGATGCTACTGATGCCTGTTTACTTCTTTTAATGTCTGCCCCCCCCCGCCCCCCCTTCTAGACTGTGAGCCCGTTGTGGGCAGGGATTGTCTCTAATTGTTGCTGAATTGTACTTAGTACAGTGCTCTGCACCCAATAAGTGCTCAGTAAATATGACTGACTGACTGACTGAATGAATGAATGAATGAATGAAATCATCAATCGTATTTATTGAGCGCTTACTGTGTGCAGAGCACTGTACTAAGCGCTTGGGAAGTCCAAATTGGCAACATATAGAGACAGTCCCTACCCAACAGTGGGCTCACAGTCTAAAAGGGGGAGACGGAGAACAAAACCAAACATACTGACAAAATAAAATAAATAGAATAGATATGTACAAGTAAAATAAATAAATAAATAAATAGAGTAATAAATATGTACAAATATATGTGCATATTTATAGTTATAGTTCTATTTTTATTAATGATATGTATATATTTCTATTTATGTATAATGATGCTACTGATGCCTGTTTACTTCTTTTAATGTCTGCCCCCCCCCCCCCCCCCCCCCAGACTGTGAGCCCATTGTGGGCAGGGATTGTCTCTAATTGTTGCTGAATTGTACTTAGTACAGTGCTCTGCACCCAATAAGTGCTCAGTAAATATGACTGACTAACTGAATGAATGAATGAATGAATGAATGAAATTATCAATCGTATTTATTGAGCGCTTACTGTGTGCAGAGCACTGTACTAAGCGCTTGGGAAGTCCAAATTGGCAACATATAGAGACAGTCCCTACCCAACAGTGGGCTCACAGTCTAAAAGGGGAAGACGGAGAACAAAACCAAACATACTAACAAAATAAAATAAATAGAATAGATATGTACAAGTAAAATAAATAAATAAATAGAGTAATAAATATGTACAAATATATGTGCATATTTATAGTTATAATTCTATTTTTATTAATGATATGTATATATTTCTATTTATGTATAATGATGCTACTGATGCCTGTTTACTTCTTTTAATGTCTGTACCCCCCCCCCCCCCCCCCCCCCCCCCCCCCCCTTCTAGACTGTGAGCCCGTTGTGGGCAGGGATTGTCTCTAATTGTTGCTGAATTGTACTTAGTACAGTGCTCTGCACCCAATAAGTGCTCAGTAAATATGACTGACTGACTGAATGAATGAATGAAATCATCAATCGTATTTATTGAGCGCTTACTGTGTGCAGAGCACTGTACTAAGCGCTTGGGAAGTACAAATTGGCAACATATAGAGACAGTCCCTACCCAACAGTGGGCTCACAGTCTAAAAGGGGGAGACAGAGAACAAAACCAAACATACTGACAAAATAAAATAAATAGAATAGATATGTACAAGTAAAATAAATAAATAAATAAATAAATAGAGTAATAAATATGTACAAATATATGTGCATATTTATGGTTATAGTTCTATTTTTATTAATGATATGTATATATTTCTATTTATGTATAATGATGCTACTGATGCCTGTTTACTTCTTTTAATGTCTGCCCCCCCCCCCGCCCCCTTCTAGACTGTGAGCCCATTGTGGGCAGGGATTGTCTCTAATTGTTGCTGAATTGTACTTAGTACAGTGCTCTGCACCCAATAAGTGCTCAGTAAATATGACTGACTGACTGAATGAATGAATGAAATCATCAATCGTATTTATTGAGCGCTTACTGTGTGCAGAGCACTGTACTAAGCGCTTGGGAAGTACAAATCAGCAACATCTAGAGACAGTCCCTACCCAACAGTGGGCTCACAGTCTAAAAGGGGAAGACGGAGAACAAAACCAAACATACTAACAAAATAAAATAAATAGAATAGATATGTACAAGTAAAATAAATAGAGTAATAAATATGTACAAATATATGTGCATATTTATAGTTATAATTCTATTTTTATTAATGATATATATATATTTCTATTTATGTATAATGATGCTACTGATGCCTGTTTACTTCTTTTAATGTCTGTACACCCCCCCCCCCTTCTAGACTGTGAGCCCATTGTGGGCAGGGATTGTCTCTAATTGTTGCTGAATTGTACTTAGTACAGTGCTCTGCACCCAATAAGTGCTCAGTAAATATGACTGAATGAATGAATGAATGAATGAATGAAATCATCAATCGTATTTATTGAGCGCTTACTGTGTGCAGAGCACTGTACTAAGCGCTTGGGAAGTACAAATTGGCAACATATAGAGACAGTCCCTACCCAACAGTGGGCTCACAGTCTAAAAGGGGGAGACAGAGAACAAAACCAAACATACTGACAAAATAAAATAAATAGAATAGATATGTACAAGTAAAATAAATAGAGTAATAAATATGTACAAATATATGTGCATATTTATAGTTATAATTCTATTTTTATTAATGATATGTATATATTTCTATTTATGTATAATGATGCTACTGATGCCTGTTTACTTCTTTTAATGTCTGCCCCCCCCCCCCCCCCCCCCCCCAGACTGTGAGCCCATTGTGGGCAGGGATTGTCTCTAACTGTTGCTGAATTGTACTTAGTACAGTGCTCTGCACCCAATAAGTGCTCAGTAAATATGACTGACTGACTGAATGAATGAAATCATCAATCGTATTTATTGAGCGCTTACTGTGTGCAGAGCACTGTACTAAGCGCTTGGGAAGTACAAATTGGCAACATATAGAGACGGTCCCTACCCAACAGTGGGCTCACAGTCTAAAAGGGGGAGACAGAGAACAAAACCAAACATACTGACAAAATAAAATAAATAGAATAGATATGTACAAGTAAAATAAATAAATAAATGGAGTAATAAATGTGTACAAACATATATACATATTCAGTATATGCATATTGAATGAAAGTCTTCTGGAAGGAAGAGGAAATGTGAGATTGCAGAGGTGAGAGTCGGAGGCTGGAATATTAGATTTGAGTGGAGGTGGAGGGGCTTAGCGAAGAAGTTATTGTAAAGTGGGACGAGAAGGGGGTCCAGAACGGACCCTTGAGGGACACGCATAAGTAGGAGATGAGAAGTCCAAGAGGGGCCAGCGAAAGAGATTGAGAAGGAACAACCAGAGAGGTGAGAGGATGGTGCGTGGTATTAGTCTACGAAGACCCTCTTTAGTATGAGAGGGAAGCGTGACCTGGGCTGAAGTGGCTGTGCTCTCTTCCCAAAGCTTCTCATTGTCAGACTGATTGTTCTTCTGTAGGATCAATCAGTGGCATTTATTGAGCAATCAATCAATCTATCGTATATATTGAGCGCTTACTGTGTGCAGAGCACCGTACTAAGCGCTTGGGAAGTACAAGTTGGCAACTTACAGAGACAGTCCCTACCCAACAGTGGGCTCACAGTCTAGAAAAGGCACAGGGAGTCGGGGTGGGGGGGTGTTTCCCGAAAACAATTTATTAATGTAATAAACGCGTGCGATAGCCGCAAAGGCAAGGCCAGACCGGCCGGGTGGCTGAGAGGAAGCGGCGCTGCCTGGCCCCCCTCCGAAGAGGGGTCCCTTGTCCTCGGCGGGAGGTGGCGGGGCCGGGGGGCTGTGGGGAGAGCCCCAACAATATCGGGACCCAGGAGACTATTTTATCTATTTATCCATCTATTTATTTATTTTACTTGTACATATCTATCCTATTTCTTTTATTTTGGTAGTATGTTTGGTTTTGTTCTCTGTCTCCCCCTTTTAGACTGTGAGCCCACTGTTGGGTAGGGACTGTCTCTATAGGTTGCCAATTTGTACTTCCCAAGCGCTTAGTACAGTGCTCTGCACATAGTAAGCGCTCAATAAATACGATTGATGATGATGATGATGGTGAGACCGGGCCGGCGCGGCGGGAAGGGAAGCAGCGAGCTTGGGCAGGCGGGCGGGCAGGAGTCAGAGGTCGCTTGAGGCTGTAGAGGACCTTCCGCTGCCGGATAGAGCACTGTAGGAAACCTGTTGGAGAACCAGGAGGAAACAGAAGAAAAATCAATCAATCGTATTTATTGAGCACTTACTATGTGCAGAGCACTGTACTAAGCGCTTGGGAAGTACAAATTGGCAACACATAGAGACAGTCCCTACCCAACAGTGGGCTCACAGTCTAAAAGAAAAATGTGTCCTCTCTCTAGCTTTTAGTGGATATGAACAGAACCTGAAGACCAGTGCGAAGGAATTATTTAGTTTAGTATTTAGTATCCTGTGTGAGGAAATATCATTTGAGGTGCACTTCTTCATTCATTCATTCAGTGGTATTTCTCGAGCGCTTACTGTGTGCAAAGCACTGTACGAAGTGGTTGGGAGAGTACCGCGTAACAAGAAAAAAGACATATTCCTGCCCACAACGAGCTCACAGCCTAGAGGGGGAGGCAGATATTAATAGGAATAAATATCTAAACAAATCTATAAATTACAGACATGTGCATATGTGCTGCAGGGGTGGGAGGGAGGAGGAATGAAGGAGCAAGTAGGACCAGAGCAGAAGGGAGTGAAAGAAGAAGAATTCCAACCCTAAATTCCATTTTCAGGGTAAACTTAATGTATATAAAAATATTGATTAGTTTTAGGTATTTACTGAAAGCTTCATCTGAAGCGCTTTACAGTTTACATTATCTGATATGAAATACACAATAAGTGGGGTAGGTATCATCATCATCATCATCAATCGTATTTATTGAGCGCTTACTATGTGCAGAGCACTGTACTAAGCGCTTGGGAAGTACAAGTTGGCAACATATAGAGACAGTCCCTACCCAACAGTGGGCTCACAGTCTAAAAGGGGGAGACGGAGAACAAAACCAAACATACTAACAAAATAAAATAAATAGAATAGATAGGTACAAATAAAATAAATAAATAGAGTAATAAATATGTACAAACATATATACATATATACAGGTATATATACAGGTATCCATATACAACTGAAGAAACTGAGGCAAAGACGATTTTTAATATATGTATATATGTATATATGCATATATATATATGTATATATGTATATATGGTTGTACATATTTATTACTCTATTTATTTATTTATTTATTTTACTTGTACATTTCTATCCTACTTATTTTATTTTGTTGGTATGTTTGGTTCTGTTCTCTGTCTCCCCCTTTTAGACTGTGAGCCCACTGTTGGGTAGGGACTGTCTCTATGTGATGCCAGTTTGTACTTCCCAAGTGCTTAGTACAGTGCTCTGCACATAGTAAGCGCTCAATAAATACGATTGATTGATTGATTTTAAAAAAGATCTGCCCATTAATGTAATTTATTAATTTATTAATACTTGAAGACCTCAATATCAAATTTCATTCATTCATTCAATTGTATTGAGCACTGTCTGGGTGCAGGGCACTGTCCTAAGTGCTGGAAAGTACAATTCAGCAACAAATAAAGACAATCCCTGCCCAGAAGGGGCTCACAGTCTAAAAGGGGGAAGACAGGCAACAAAACAAGTAAACGGGCATCAATATCAGTAAATAGAATTATAGCTATATGCACATCATTAATATAAATAAATAGAATTATAGCTATATGCGTATCCTTAATATAAATAAATAGAATTATAAGTATGTATGTATATGCACAAGTTCTGTTGGGGGGAAGAGCAAAGGGAGTGAGTCGGGGCGATGGGGAAGGGGAGCAGAGGAAAAGGGGGGCTTAGCTTGGGAAAATGAAAATTTTTTCCTAGTCCAATGCGTTTTTTTCACCTCCATCAGTCATTAACATCATTATGAGCGGGGGACGAGTCTGCCAATTATCTTGTATTGTTCTCTCCCAGGTGCTTAGATTAGACCAGTGCTCTGCACATAGTATGTGCTCAATAAGTACTATTGATTGATTGATTAGTAATTGCCAATTACTTGTCAATGATGTGCATCTAGCTTTACTTCTATTTATTCTGATGACTTGACACCAGACTACATGCTTTGTTTTGCTGTCTGTCTCCCCCTTCTAGACTGTGAGCCCGTTGTTGGGTAGGGACCGTCTCTATATGTTGCCAACTTGTACTTCCCAAGCGCTTAGTACAGTGCTCTGCACACAGTAAGCGCTCAATAAATACGATTGAATGAATGAATGAATACGATTGAATGAATGAATAATTGCACTGCTATGTGAGCCGGGAGTGAGTGAAGGAACATTTAAATAGCACTAGGTTCTGCTTGATCATCTATAGCAAATCCCAGGTCAAGTTTCCTAAGTTATTTTGCTAATAAAGTGCCTATTTGACCCCTATGTTATTAAGTAATTGTTTATTATACGGCCAGTATACATGGGGAAAGTCTTCTGCTTGTGGGAGGATTTTAATGTAGTGTCTAGATAAGCCCAGTAAAGTATTTTGGTAATAATTTTAGATTAGAGGTTCCATTACAGAAAATACTGTATTGTACTGACCACCATTTTATTCTTATCTAATACCATATAAAATGCTGATATTCTTAGGTTAGGTTCATTTTTTGTTGGGTGTCTTTTTGGTTCTATCAATTAAGTAAAATTTGGTGACTAAATTTTAGGCTACTCGTCATTGAGAAAGCAAATTAAAAAAAAACCAATTGATTTTTTTAATGGTACTTGTTAAGTGCTTACTATGTGCTAGGCACTGTACTAAACACTGGGAGGGAATGCAGACTCAGGTTGGACATAGTCCGTATCCCACATGGAGCTCACAGTCTTAATCCCCATTTTACAGATGAGGTAACTGAGGCACAAAGTTAAGTGATTGACCCAGATCACACGGCAGACAAGTGGCAGCGCCGGGATTAGAACCTAGGGCCTTCTCATTCTCAGGCCCATGCTCTATCCACTAGTCCATGCTGTTTCTCTCTGTTGAGCACTTACTGTGAGTAGAGCACTATAAAAAGCACGTGGCACTATGCCAAGAGTAGGACTGTGAGCCTCTTGTGGGACAGGGACCCAGTTAGCTCGTAACTGCCCTAAAAATCTCCAGTGGCTACCAATCAATCTGCGCATCGGGCAGAAACTCCTCACCCTGGGCTTCAAGGCTGTCCATCCATCCCCTCGCCCCCTCCTACCTCACCTCCCTTCTCTCCTTCTCCAGCCCAGCCCGCACCCTCCGCTCCTCCGCCGCTAATCTCCTCACCGTGCCTCGTTCTCGCCTGTCCCGCCCTCGACCCCCGACCCACGTCCTCCCCCGGGCCTGGAATGCCCTCCTTCCCTCTGCCCATCCGCCCAGCTAGCTCTCTTCCTCCCTTCAAGGCCCTGCTGAGAGCTCACCTCCTCCAGGAGGCCTTCCCAGACTGAGCCCCTTCCTTCCTCTCCCCCCTGTCCCCCTCTCCATGCCCCCCATCTTACCTCCTTCCCTTCCCCACAGCACCTGTATATATGTTTGTACATATTTATTACTCTGTTTATTTATTTTACTTGTGCGTATCTATTCTATTTATTTTATTTTGTTAGTATGTTTGGTTTTGTTCTGTCTCCCCCTTTTAGACTGTGAGCCCACTGTTGGGTAGGGACTGTCTCTATATGTTGCCAACTTGTACTTCCCAAGCGCTTAGTACAGTGCTCTGCACACAGTAAGTGCTTAATAAATACAATTGATTGATTGATTGATCGCCCTAGTGCTTAGTACAGTGCCTGGCACATAGTAAATGCTCAGCAATTATTATTATTATCTAGCAGTTTTGGGTTTTTTTGCCTGGTGATGCCTCACACCCCCAGTCACTCAGTTCACATAGGCATATTCTTCAAAGCATCGTCCATGTAGTAGCTCAGAGCAGCAGTAGCAGGAACAAGTAGGAATAGAACTGCTACTATATGAGCCACCGTGGCTGCAGCTATGTGCTCTGCACATAGCAAGCGCTCAATAAATACGATTGATTGATTGATTGATTGATCTAGGGCTCAAGTGGCAGCAATAGAGACTGGTGTGTTTCTTCTATTGCTGCTGATCCACTTTCTGCAATATTTCTGGTCAAAATGCAAGTTCCAGGGAGCTAGTGAGAAGCAGCGTGGCTCCTTAGAAAGAGCCCGGGCTTTGGAGTCCGAGGTCATGGGTTCAAATCCCGGCTCCACCAATTGTCAGCTGTGTGACTTGGGGCAAGTCACTTCACTTCTCTGGGCCTCAGTTCCCTCATCTGTAAAATGGGGATTAAGACTGTGAGCCCCACGTGGGACAACCTGATTGCCTTGTATCCCCCCCCCCAGCGCTTAGAACAGTGCTTGGCACATAGTAAGTGCTTAATAAATGCCATCATTATTATTATTATTAATGGCAGCAGCAGCTGGAGTTTCAATTCTTGCCCACCACTTGTGGCGAGCTGCTCATTTGGCTTCTCTGGGGCCTTGCCACCGGTAAGAGAGCAAAAGGAAGCCAGGCAGTAGGAGCAAGTACAGGTAAAAAAGAGCCTTCTGATATCCTGGCAGAGGTGCCCTTCCATTACTCTTCTGCTCTCATGGCATATCCCGCACACAAAGGCAAACCCAAGGAAATTATTCACTTAATTTTGTGTTCAGGAACATACACTTTCCACCGCTGTTTCTCTAGTCATTTAATGATATGAACCCTGTGGTCTGTCAAGTGTCAGCTGGAGTTTTTTTCCCCTCCGTTTGTGTGAAAAGGAAGAACCGTTAGAAAGGTTGTGAATTATGGCAGAGGACAGGACGTTCTGGAGAAAGTATATCCATGGAGTCGCTATGAATCAGAAACGACTCACTGACAATAATAATTGTATGAAACGTATTTCTCTGATATCCTTAACTTTGCTATTGAAGTCTTCATAATTTTTTAAATTGTCAAAAAAAAAATCCCAACCAATTTGACAGATGATTCTTTCCCTTCTTATTCTAGATTCCGAAGGAGCTCCATCTGTAAATCCTTCCAGTGTTGATGAAAACATTGATTCTGAAACAGAGAAGGACTCTCTAGTCTGTGAAAGTAAACAAGCAATACCCAGTAAAGCATCTCTTTCATCGGGACTTGATGAATATGAGTTCAAAGATGATGATGAAGACGATGATGTTGAAATAAACAAAATGATTGATGACAGACACCTTCTGAGAAAAGAGCTGAGAAAAGAGGAGGAATGCGAAATGGACAAAAGTAACTTATTTATGAAACAGGAAAAGACTGTATTTCCAAAATCATTTAAAAGTAAAAAACAAAAACCCTCTCGAGTTCTTTATTCAAGTTCTGAAAGTTCAGATGAAGAAATTCAAGACAAAAAGATTGCTGCCATTCCCTCTTCTACCCCTGAAACTTCAATTTCTGATACAAGGACAAGGAAGGAATATATAGTTTCAAGTGAACTAAAGCCGAAAGGGAAAGTAAAAAGGAAACTAAAGAACCCAAACAAAAACAAAGAAAATCAAGAATTGAAGCAAGAAAAAGATGGAAAAGAAAATACAAGGTTATCAAATTTAGTAGCGTGCCCTGCGTTAGAATCATTAGAGAAGACCAAAGAAGAGGAGAGTTTTAGAAAATCTTTCAGCCCGAAAGATGAGACTTCATTACAGTTGTTCGAAATTCCTGCCGAAAAATCTTCTAAACTTCCTTGTGGATTCAGTGAAAAGCAGTCAACACCCCTGAAGCAAGAAAACCCGAAAATGTGTTTATCACCTAGCAGTTCTGAAATGTCATTACAGTCTGACCATGTACGGTATGACAATAATATAGAATCTGAGTTCCTGTTGGAAAGTTCGAGTGGAAAACCTTGCAAACACAAAGAAAAAATCAAGCATCAGAAAGATTTCCACTTGGAATTTAATGAAAAATCTAGTCCAAAAATTAAAGAGGATGATCCTAGTCCAGCATTTGAAAATTCAGACTGTATGTTCAAAAAATGTGACAAAGAGGGTAAGGCACTAAAAAAGCATAAATTAAAGCATAAAGAAAGAGACAAGGACAAACACAGAAAAGAGCAGGACGTTGAGAAAGAGAGAAACAGGCATAAGGACAGTGTTAAAGAAGTGCAAAGAAATGTTGAATTTGACAGAGAATTTTGGAAAGAGAACTTTTTTAAAAGTGATGAAACTGAAGATTTGTTCTTAAATACGGACCACGAACCGCTGTCATCAGAGAAAAAGTTAAAGGTGGAGAAAACAAAAGACGACAAAACAACAAAGGAAAAAAATATCCCCAAAGAGAGAGGTTTTAAAGATGAAAGAGAAAAAACTAAAAGAGAAAATGAGAAATCTTTAAAGGAGGAGAAAATAAAGGACTTGAAGGAAGAAAGGGAGAACATGGCCACAGATAAAGAACCAGAATTTTCCTTTTTGAGCACGTGTGCCAAGGAAGAATCTGGAGGATTTCATTTAATAGAAAAAGAAATGGAAATGGAGAAACAGGAAAAGAACATAAAGGAAAATAAAGATAGGTCTGAGAAGCGACCCCAAAATAAAGAAAAAGATAATGAGAAAATGGATAGAAAAAATGCAGAAAAAGAGAAGAAGGTGAAACATGACCATAAACCAGAGAAAGACAAATTAGAAGTTACCGAGTGTATAGAAAAATCAAAGGAAAAAGACAAAAATTTACAGCCATCAGAAAAATGTCATAAAGAAAGCGATAAAATAAAAAATATGATTCCCGTTAAAAAGCCTGATGACAAAGAAAGAAGTAGAGATAAAATAGATAAAAAGCATGACAGAGAAAAGCTTGAGAGAGAGAGACATTCGGGTGACAGCAAAGAAAAGCACTCCAGTGACAAAAAAGTGAAATCCTCAGAAAAAGATAATGACTATATCAAATTGGATAAAGGCAAAAATAAAGAAAAAGAAAAGGAGGTAGAAAAAAGAGAAAGGTTGAGGGAGAAGGAAAGTGCAGTTATAGTCAATTCTAAGCACATGCCGGAAGAGAAGAGATTGAATATTGCAGAAAGCAGTAAAACATTTCATGAGAAACTTTTTCCCCTTAAAGAAAAACCGAAAGATGAACTTTTGAAAACTCCAGATGGAAAAGAAAAAGATAAAAAGGATAAAGATATAGACCGATACAAAGAGCGAGACAAACACAAAGACAAGACACAAGTGAATAACCTACTTAAATTAAAATCTGAAGCAGATAAGCCTAAACTCAAAGCATCGCCAGCCCCGAGAGACATTAGACCTAAAGAGAAGAGGTTAGTTAACGATGATTTAATGCAGACAAGTTTTGAAAGAATGCTAAGCCTTAAGGACTTGGAAATTGAACAGTGGCACAGAAAACATAAGGAAAAAATTAAGCAGAAAGAAAAGGAACGGCTAAGGAATCGTTCCTTCTTAGACCTCAAGATGAAAGAGAAGGAAAGAGCGAAATATGCGTTAAATGACGTGAAAAATAAAGAGCTGATTAGGTCCAAAAGTTCAGAGTTGGCGGAAGCTTACGGCAAGGAGAAACAGTCGAAAGATGCTACCCGTAACAGATCTCAGTCTGTAGATACCAAGGCCGTGCCAAGCCTTCGAAAGGCCCCCTTGGTTGCGGATAACAGTTTGAACCGATCTCCTAGGTCAGAAAGTGACAAGGCAGGTCTGAGCTCTCGGTCCGTGTCCATGATTTCCGTTGCCAGCTCAGAAGACTCTTGCCATACCACGGTCACGACTCCAAGACCCATGGTTGAGTATGATTCGGATTTCACGTTAGAAGGCCCGGATTCCCAGATGGTCTTTGCCCAGGCACCGTTTTTGCTCGCTGCCAGATCTCCAGCCCTCCTTGAAAGAGAGTCGGTTGGCACCGCCGAGCTGCCGGACCAGATGAAACCATCCTTTGCCAACCGACTTCCTCTCCCCTATGTTAGGTCGTCTTCTGTTGAAGACGGGAAGCCTGGTATAAATGAGCCTAGGCCTATTGTAGAAGTGCGAAGGAGCAGTATGCCGCCTGTCATTTCTGAGCAATCTAAGCAGTTTCAAGCAGTATCCGAAGAAAACAATCCGAGCGTCGTATTAACCGTTCCGGCTCACGTTTGCATTTCCCCCATGCCTGAGATGTGCGCTTGCAACGTGTCTGAAAAGGACTTTTCAAGTATGCCCAACTTACATTCCAGTTACATGGCCTCCCCACCTAGACCTGGAAATAGCAAATACGTTTCATCGGATTCGAACGTGTTTAAAAACGCGGCCCAAATGAGTCCTTTCGCGGAAAGCCCTATGCCCCCAGAACTGTGCAGTCAGAGCAGTATTGCTCAGCCAGATAAACCATGGGACGTGGCTTTGGGCCGACTTGAGTCATTAAGCACCAGTGACCTTAACTGCTCAAGTTACAGAGCATCGGAGCAGAATCTGGCTAGCCACGGCTTATGTAATTCTGAAAATAGGACAGTCAAAGAACAGAGTGTTTCTGAGGTATTACCTCAACACCCGACTGAACTTTTAGGAAATTCCTGTGCCCGGGAAACAGCGTCCTTTTTGCCATCTCAGCCTCCCTGTTCTTTCCATATCCAGGCAGTCTCAGAATTGGAATGTCTTTCCAAGCATGTGTCTTTGTCAGGTTCTGGGAATCAGGGGTCAAGCTTTGTACAGCAGCCGAATTCAGTTCAGACTATCACCTCTGACCTGGACCCCGTCGCCGAGCCCTCCAGAGAGATTGAAAACACCGTCTTCCCAACAGACATTAAAAGGACCGATAGTTTTGTCACTATGTACTCCGAGAATGCCGTCGAGGATGCCGCACCACGTTTTGAAAGGATTTGTTCTCTGCCTGCACTACAGGCTGAAAAAGATTTTCCTGTAAGCGATGGCTGCCCACAACTAAGCGTGCCTCCGATTGCGTTTAGCAAAATACTTTATAAAACTTCTCAAGTTCCTGAAGAAGATAGCGCAGCTGTCGCTCAGATCATTCCGAATGAAAGAGACAACAAACTTGAGCATTCAATTGCAACTCATGCATCTAGCAATAAACCCGATTTTGATTTATATGCAGGAGTGCCTAAAGGAAATCTAAATGAGCCAGCTAACCAGAAGTATTACAGTCTGAGTGGGCAAGGAATGGTTTCTATAGGCCATGAGGACCCGTCACAAGGTGCTTTGTTAAATTTGGAGCGTAACCTGCCCCATTTGCTTCAACCGGAGGAACACAAGTGTAATCTGCCAACCAAGCCAGAAGTAGAGGAACATGCCGAACACCATCAGACTACTCCAAGGATAACCAGAAACCGAGCCAATGTAATTGCAAATCAGAGTAAGCAGATCCCTACCAGCTGCCTGCCATTATCAGAAAGAGAAAATGAGTCTGCCTCTCCTAGAGGAAGAATCAGATTGACGGAGGAAGAGGATGCTCAAATTCACCATCCACGCAAAAGAAAAATGTCCCGGGTGCCCCAGCCCGTGCAGGTCAATCCCTCCCTTTTACAAGCGAAGGAGAAAACGCAGCAGTCTCTAGCAGCTGTTGTAGACTCTCTGAAGCTAGATGAGATTCAGCCGTACAGTTCTGAAAGAGCAAATCCGTATTTTGAATACTTGCATATAAGGAGAAAAATAGAGGAGAAACGCAAATTATTGTGCAGCGTCATACCTCAAGCGCCTCAGTATTATGATGAGTATGTGACATTTAACGGCTCATACCTGCTAGACGGAAATCCTTTGAGCAAGATTTGTATCCCTACTGTAAGTAAAACAATTTTACTTGATAAAATACATAATCTAACTATTTTATATTCCATCTGATGTGGGAGGTCTTAATAATCTCCATTCCCCGTTTGATCTGCTGTAAATCTTCTAATCTCATGGGGTCTGTCTTCTGAATTACAAATATTTGAGAGGTGTTTTCTTTTTAATTAAATTACTGTTCTGTTAATCTTCTGCTTAGCCAATGGTAGAAGTTCCATGTTACCAAAGGAAACAATTACTCTGTAGTCGACAAATGCATTAATATTCCCAGATCCCAGGTGAATCCTCTGTTGACGCCATGCTTAAAAGCAGGATTGAGCGACAAATTTTGGAAATGCTTAGACAGAAACAAAGAAGAATGGTTTCTGCTTTTACTCCCCACAAGATACCTGGTAACATTCTGTCTTGTTTCATAGGTCATTGGGGGTTTGCCCGTTGTTGGGAAGGGACCATCTCTTTATGTTGCCAACTTGTACTTCCCAAGAGTGCTCTGCACACAGTAAGCGCTCAATAAATACGATTGAATGAATGAGAGAAAATTATGTTATCCTGCAATAACCCCTGCAGATTTTTAGGAAATCCAAGTAGGAGCTTTCAGAAGTTCTGAATAGAAGTTAATTAGCCGTTAGAATTCCTTGAAGAGGAATAGAGAAAACTGTGTAGCTACGTGCTTGAAAATACTCCAAAAAAGTTATTCTAGTTTCCGAGTCATTTTATTGATTCTTCTTGCCTTTTCATACCTGCCTTCAAAAAACTGATTTCATCTGAAGTATAAATAAGTCAGTATCATTGTGGATGAAATCTTTGTGGAAGCAATTTCAGGATTTAAGAAAAATTGGATGTATCCGATGCATTTGACGTTTTCATTTATGGGACTGTGGTGCCACCTGCTGTTTGTCATATTTTAACCTCCTTAAGTCCTGCAAAATAATTAAGTTATTTTGTAATTCTTTGAGTGAATATGCATATCTTCGGTCTTCAAGAATTTTAAAACCTCTCTCAGTGTTAAACTTCTTCAATCTTCACAATATCCACGTGAGGCAGATAATGGTAACTGTTACCCCATTTTACAGGAGAAACTGAGTCCCAGGAATGGACTTAAAACCCTGAACCTGAAACTGCCATTTAAAGCACCAGTTTCCAGGTTAGATGATAGTTAATGAATTCTGAGGTGGTGTTTTTTTTCATCCCTTTGGGGCCCAGAAGAGCAGAGAAGACGACGGGAGAGCAGACCCTGGTTCCTTAGGAAAGGGTAAATTTAAAAGTAGCCCACTTCAGGGACCCCTGGAGCAGATGAAGCATGGGTTGAAGCATGATTGCCAAATCTACTCTCCCTGAATGCAGTCTGTTGATGTGTGATACTAGTAATTCCTTAGAAACGTGAGGTGCCACTTGCTTAAGGAACCAAATGTATTACCAGCATTTCACATGAAGCTACTATAAAAACAGTGATTAGATTTAAAAGTCCCCTTTTAGACTGTGAGCCCACTGTTGGGTAGGGACTGTCTCTATGTGTTGCCAATTTGTACTTCCCAAGCGCTTAGTACAGTGCTCTGCACATAGTAAGCGCTCAATAAATACGATTGATTGATTGATTGATTGATTGATTGATTTAAAATATACATACTTAGATTGTGCGCCCCAGGTGGGACCAGAACTGTGTCCATCCTAATTAACTTGAACCTACCCCAGCGCTGACAGCAGTGCTTGACCCATAGTGAACACTTAATAAATACCATTAAGAAAATGGTATACAATTGACAAGTCATAATCGTATTAATTTCTGTGTACTTCTGTGTATTCAGAAGCCGATAGATTATCTGGTCATGTTAATAGGAGAGAAGCTAGCTAGGAAAATAATTTTCCAGTCTTTTTCCTGATAACTTTCAAGTTTTTATGTAGAATGTCAGTTTCCATAGTATATCATACGGTTTCCTAGTATTCAGAGGTGGCACTGGTGGCAGCATCATTTCCCTTGACCAGAAATGAAAAAGAAATGGTTCCACATGGGGTACGTGAATAGTCTGCCATCTTGCCAGTCGCTGCAGTTGTGGACAGTGAAACCTTTTGCTATCTGTGGTTGTGTCGTTTAGCCTTCCGGCCATCGTGATCATTTTATTGCAAGTGAGTCAGCCTGTTAATGAGTTCCAGGCAATTTGTTCTCATTTTATCATTTGAATTACCCGTTGCAATTTTTCCTATTCTCAGTGCAAGTTGATTTCTGGCTTCTTTTTTGGAAAGCATTTCCCAATTGGACAAGATGAAATAAGGAGTATTTAGTGAATATCGTTTATTCTGAGGCATCCAGTGCTCAAACCTAGGGACTGGGTTTTGCTCTTGAGCTATTCTCAGAATTTTGACTGCAGTGAAGTATTTGTGACATCAATCTGTTGTTCTGGAAATTACATTTATTTTGTAAGTACGTCAGTTTGGCACAGCAGATGGCAGTTTGCCATGAGGGGGAGAAAGATATCAGTACCTGAGGCTGTTAAGAAAAGGTGATATGAAGCAAAGAGAAAACTCATTGAAAAACAACTTGAACTTTCTGCTTTTCTTTTTCTCTGTTTTCCACATTGGTACTAGCCCTCTTCCTCAAAGTTATAAGACGGATGTCGAGGGGATTCTCTTTCAAAACAACTTCACTGGTTTACTGCCCTTCCTTCCTTCCCCTTCCTTCCTCTCCCCCTCGCCCCCCTCTCCATCCCCCTCATCTTACCTCCTTCCCTTCCCCACGGCACCTGTATTTATGTATATATGCTTGTACATATTTATTACTCTATTTATTTTACATGTACATATCTATTCTATTTATTTATTTATTTTGTTAGTATGTTTGGTTTTGTTCTCTGTCTCCCCCTTTTAGACTGTGAGCCCACTGTTGGGTAGGGACCGTCTCTATATGTTGCCAACTTTGTATTTCCCAAGGGCTTAGTACAGTGCTCTGCACACAGTAAGCGCTCAATAAATACGATTGATTGATTGATTGCCCATTCTTTTATGGCTGGTCAAGTCCCAGGGCAGCAGCTGGAGCTGGGGTAGGGACCTACATTCCCAGCATTAAACATGAGTCTTGGAGATAACCAGAAGCTAGAAATAGAGCAGTGGAGTGGGAGTTTTTATTTGGAGGAAATAACTGTAGGAAAGCTTAGAAATCCAGGAAAGCACAGCTACCTACCCTGACAAAAATCTCCAGTGGCTACCAATCAATCTGCGCATCAGGCAGAAACTCCTCACCCTGGGCTTCAAGGCTGTCCATCCCCTCGCCCCCTCTGACCTCACCTCCCTTCTCTCCTTCTCCAGCCCAGCCCGCACCCTCCGCTCCTCCGCCGCTGATCTCCTCACCGTACCTCGTTCTCACCTGTCCCGCCATCGACCCCCAGCCCACGTCCTCCCCCGGGCCTGGAATGCCCTCCCTCTGCCCATCTGCCAAGCTAGCTCTCTTCCTCCCTTCAAGGCCCTACTGAGAGCTCACCTCCTCCAGGAGGCCTTCCCAGACTGAGCCCCCTCCTTCCTCTCCCCCTCGTCCCCCTTTCCATCCCCCATCTTACCTCCTTCCCTTCCCCACAGCACCTGTATATATGTATATATGTTTGTACATATTTATTACTCTATTTTACCTGTACATATCTATTCTATTTATTTTATTTTGTTAATATGCTTGGTTTTGTTCTCCGTCTCCCCCTTCTAGACTGTGAGCCCACTGTTGGGTAGGGACTGTCTCTATATGTTGCCAACTTGGACTTCCCAAGCGCTTAGCACAGCGCTCTGCACACAGTAAGCGCTCAATAAATACGATTGGTGATGATGATGACTGCAGTCACTTCGTAATCTTCCTACGAAACAGTGCTGAAGAAAAGCTGTGCTTAGTAAAACCACGCCATCCTAGCTTTCTCCATCCCTCTTCCAAACAGTGTCCATTTGTTTCGGAATCCCCTTCTCCCTGGGACAACCAGTAGATGTAAAGGGACTGAGATACTGCAAGATCTTGCCTAATGTGAGGTCCTTTTTTCTTTTTCTTGGTATTTTCTCTTCTGCGTCTTTTATTCTGCCGATGGCGTCTCAGTAATGTGTCCTCCTCCCGAGTTTAATTCACAATTTAACCACAAGGGGTTGCTGGAGAGCAACCAAGGCCACAAATTTATCTCATTTTTTGCTAATTTTCATTTTGTAGGGGTGTGGATTTTCATGGCTTAAAATCCTATAAAACGCCTCCTTTAATATCTTTCTCCTGCCTCATGTCATTCATTCATTCGTTCAGTCGCATTTATTGAGTGCTTACTGTGTGCAGAGCGCTGTACTAAGCGCTTGGGAAGTACAAATCGGCAACATACAGAGGCAGTCCCTACCCAACAGCGGGCTCACAGTCTAGAAGGGGGAGACAGACAACAAAACATATTAACAAAATAAAATAAATAGAATAGTAAATATGTACAAGAGTATGTACATTCATTCATTCAATCACATTTATCGAGCGCTTACTGTGTGCAGAGCACTGTACTAAGCGCTTGGGAAGTACAAATCGGCAACATACAGAGACGGTCCCTACCCAACAGCGGGCTCACAGTCTAGAAGGGGGAGACAGGGAACAACACATATTAACAAAATAAAATAAATAGAATAGTAAGTATGTACAAGAGTATGTACATATATGTCCTGTCTTTGTTATATTCAAGTAGGAGTACTAGTAGCATTTATCAAATGTACACTGCTAGGCGCTTGGGAAGTACAAAATAAATAACCCGATCAACACCCACAAGGAATTTACAGGAATTCCATTGTTAAACAGCCCACAAGTATGTAACTGTAATTAGGATAGGGAGAGGATATCGATTCGCCACCTGAAACCAAGGTTAAGGAAGATGGAGGTGGCCATGATCCCATTTAAACCAGATTAAAATACTAATCTAATCAATCAATCGTATTTATTGAGCGCTTACTGTGTGCAGAGCGCTGTACTAAGCGCTTGGGAAGTACAAATCGGCAACATATAGACACGGTCCCTACCCAACAGCGGGCTCACAGTCTAGAAGGGGGAGACAGACAACAAAACATAATAACAAAATAAAATAAATAGAATAGTAAATATGTACAAGAGTATGTACATTCATTCATTCAATCACATTTATCGAGCACTTACTGTGTGCAGAGCACTGTACTAAGCGCTTGGGAAGTACAAATCGGCAACATACAGAGACGGTCCCTACCCAACAGCGGGCTCACAGTCTAGAAGGGGGAGACAGGGAACACAACATATTAACAAAATAAAATAAATAGAATCGTAAGCATGTACAAGAGTATGTACATATATGTCCTGTCTTTATTATATTCAAGTAGGAGTACTAGTAGCATTTATCAAATGTACGCCGCTAGGCGCTTGGGCAGTACAAAATAAATAACTCGATCAACACCCACAAGGAATTTACAGGAATTCCATTGTTAATCAGCCCACAAGTATGTAACTGTAATTAGGATAGGGAGAGGATATCGATTTGCCACCTGAAACCAAGGCTAAGGAAGATGGAGGTGGCCATGATCCCATTTAAACCAGATTAAAATACTAATCTAATGATATAATAGCATTCACAAAAACTGCATTTTTGTTAGAAGCAAGTTCAGATCATATAAAAGCGGGTCACCTGTCACATTGCTTATTAATCACTGCAATGTAATAATTGATCTGCCGTATATCAGATAATTAGAGAAGCAGCGTGGCTCAGTGGAAAGAGCCCGGGCTTTGGAGTCAGAGATCATGGGTTCGAATGCCGGCTCCACCACATGTCTGCTGTGTGGCCTTGGGCAAGTCACTTAACTTCTCTGAGCCTCAGTTATCTCATCTGTAAAATGGGGATTAAGACTGTGAGCCCCACGTGGGTCAACCTGATCACCTTGTATCCCCCCCAGCTCTTAGAACAGTGCTCTGCACATAGTAAGCGCTTAACAAATTCCATCATTATTATTATTATTATAATTGTCAGTGGTGCTGAGCGCTTACCATGTGCAGAGTACTATACAAAGCACTTGGGAGAGTGCAACACAACAGTTGGGAGAAATGCTCCCTGTTCACAGTGAGCTTACAGTCTAATCAGTCAGGCCTATTTATTGAGCTATTACTGTGTGCAGAACACTGTACTAAACTTTTGGAAGAGTACAACATAGTAGATACATTCCTTCCCCACAACAAGCTTACAGTCTAGAGGGGGAGATAAACATTAATAGAAATAAATAAAATTACAGATATGTACATAAGTGTTGTGGGGGGTGTTGGGGGGAAGAGGAGTAAAGGGAGCAAGTCAGGGTGAGACAGAAGAGAATGGGAGAAGAAGAAAGGAGGGTTTTGTTAGGGAAGGCCTCTTGGAGGTCTTCAATAAGGTTTTGAAGTTCGAGAGAGTAATTTTTGGATATGAAGAGGGAGGGCATTTCAGGCCAGAGGCAGGAGGTGGGCCGGAGGTCGGCGGCGAGATAGACGAGGTGGAGGAACAGTGAGAAGGTTAGCATTAGAGAAGTGAAGTGTGCGGCCTGGATCGGAGTAGGAGAGTTAGTGAAGTGAAGTAGGAGGGGCAAGGGGATTGAGAGCTTTAAAGCTCCCCCTCGTCCCCCTCTCCATCCCCCCATCTTACCTCCTTCCCTTCCCCACAGCACCTGTATATATGTATATATGGCTGTACATATTTATTACTCTATTTATTTATTTATTTATTTATTTTGCTTGTACATTTCTATCCTATTTATTTTATTTTGTTGGTATGTTTGGTTCTGTTCTCTGTCTCCCCCTTTTAGACTGTGAGCCCACTGTTGGGTAGGGACTGTCTCTATGTGTTGCCAATTTGTACTTCCCAAGCGCTTAGTACAGTGCTCTGCACATAGTAAGCGCTCAATAAATTTGATTGATTGATTGATTGATTAAAGCTCATGGTAAGGAGTTTCTGTTTGACCTAGAGATGGATGGGCAACCACTGGAGGTTCTTGAGGAGAGGGGAAACATGGCCTAAATGTTTTTATATGAAAATGATCTGGGCAGCAGACAGAAGATTGGAGTAGGTAGGGCCAGGAGGCAGGGAGGTCAGCAAGGAGGTTGATAGAGTAATGAAGGTGGGATAGAATAAATGCTTGGACTAATGTGGTAGCAGTTTGGAGAGGAAAGGACGGATTTTAGCAATGTTGTGGATTGATTATGTGTGTTGGGTGAGAGAGGGGAGTCAATAATACCAAGGTTACAGGCTTGTGAGACAGGAAGGATGGTGTTGCTGTCTAAAATGATGGAAAAGTAGGGAGGCCATGGTTTTGGGTAGGAAGATAAGGAATTCTCATTTGGACATGTTAAATTTGAAGTGATGACAGGACATCTTGAAGTGATGGCAGGACGTCAGGATGCCAACTTGTACTTCCCAAGCGCTTAGTACGGTGCTCCGCACACAGTAAGCGCTCAATAAATGCGATTGATGATGATGACATCCAGGAGGATATGTCTTGAAGGCAGGAGGAAATGTGAGTCTGCAGAAAGGGTTAGAGAAAGGCTGGAGATGTAGATTGGGGAATTGTCGGCAAAGAGGTGGTAGTTTAAGCCATGGGAGTAAATGAGTTCTCCAAATTAGTGGGTGTAGATGGAAAATAGAAGGGGATCCAGAACTGAATCTTGAGGGATATTCATTCATTCATTCAGTCGTATTTATTGAGCGCTTACTGTGTGTAGAGCACTGTACTAAGCACTTGGGAAGTACAAGTTGGCAACACATAGAGATGGTCCCTACCCAACAGCGGGCTCACCGTCTTGGGAGACAGACAACAAAACCAAACATGTGGACAGGTGTCAAGTCATCAGAATAAATAGAAGTAAAGCTAGGTGCACATCATTAACAAAATAAATAGAGTAATAAATCTGTACAAACATATATACAGGTGCTGTGGGGAGGGGAAGGAGGTAGGGCGGGGGGGATGGGGAGGGGGAGAGGAAAAAAGGGGGCTCAGTCTGGGATATCCACATTTAGGGGTGAGAGGCAGAAGAGGAGCCTGCGAAAAAGACTGAGAATGAGCGGCCAGAGAGGTGGGAGGAGGACAGTGTCAATGAAGCTGAGGTTGAATAATGCTTCCAGGAGAAGGGGGTGGTCTGCAGTATCAAAGGCAGCTGAGGGGTCAAGGAGGATTAGAATGGAGTAGAGGCTATTGGGTTGGCAAGAAGGAGATCATTTGTGACCTTTGAGAGGGCGGTTTCTGTGGAGTGACGGGAACAGAATCCAGAGAGAATTGGAGGAGAGGAACTTGAGACAGCGGGTGTAGACAACTCGCTCAAGGAGTTTGGAAAGGAATGGTGGGAGGGAGATGGGGCGTTAACTGGAGGGAGCCATGGAGTTAAGGGAGGGCTTTTTTAGGATAGGAGAGACATGAGATGTTTGAAAGCAGTGGTGAAGAAGCAGTTGGATGGAGTTCTACTTCTCTGCCTGCCTAAGTGAAACATCCCCCCCATCTTACCTCCTTCCCTTCCCCACAGCACCTGTATATATGTTTGTACCTATTTATTACTCTATTTATTTATTTTACTTGTACATATCTATTCTATTTATTTTATTTTGTTAGTATGGTTTTGTTCTCTGTCTCCCCCTTTTAGACTGTGAGCCCACTGTTGGGTAGGGACTGTCTCTATATGTTGCCAACTTGGACTTCCCAAGCGCTTAGTACAGTGCTCTGCACACAGTAAGCGCTCAATAAATACAATTGATGATGATGATGATCCACTGTTGTTTGTTTCTTTAATGGGGCATTTGAAAGGGGACTCACTTGGCTCCAAGATGCAGTACTGAATCTATGGAGTAGCGACTCTCCTGCTTTCATGACTGCAGTCATTTCAAATCCATTTCTTAGGCGTTTTCTTTCACCTCACCTCTTGAATGGAAACAGGCAGTAGCATCAAGATGTGGTTTTTCACTGTGACCAATTTTAAATAAGTGGCATTAACCAAATACGGAAGCAAGGTCAATATCTGGTTTTTATGCCTTTTTAAAAACCATTACAATGAAGAATTTTAATAAAACCAATTTTCAGAAACAAGCACAAAGAGGCAATGCTTTGAAATCAATAAAAGCTTACTTAGTGGGGCATATTAGAAGAGGTGCAGATATCCTTTAGCCAAGGACAATTGTTTTTCTTCACATTTCTGTCACCTTACCCTCCTATCATAAAAATAGGCTATCTTGCCTTTCTGTGGTAGTTTCATCTCCCACTACACTCCAACTTGCACTCTTCATTTCCTTCAAGATAAACTTACTCTGCCTCGATCTTGTCTCTCCTGACAACAGTATCGTGTGATACTGAAACCTCCCTTCTGTCTGGAACTCCCTCCTCCTTCTTGGCCACCAGTCCACCATTCCCCCCATGTTAAAAGTCCTTCTTTGATTAATTTCCCATTTCTCCACCCTTCCCCCAGCCCCCCGCCTTCTGCCACTTCAGCACCTCCCCACTTTAAATCCCCCAACTAGCAAAATGTTAGCAATTTGCACCACCAGAATTCAGTGCCCCCCAACCCATTGCATTTATATCCTCTACAACTTCCTCCTGTCTGTAATATGTAATATGTTGCCTCCTTCTCCCCAACTAGATTGTTAAAATTCTTGAGGGTGTGGATCATGCCTACAAATTCTCCCAGGTGCTTAGTAGAGCACTCTGTGTACGCGGAGCGCTCAATAAATGCTGTTGGTCGATTGAAGCAACTGATGTTTACAAGAAGTTGGGTAGAAGAGGAAGATGAAACAATACTGGAGAGTGTAGTCGGGTTCAGAAAAAGTATTTTCTTGGGGAGGTGTGGATGTGTTTGAGACAAATGGGAGTGAACCATCAGAGTGAACAGTTGAAGAATGCAAGCAGAGAGGGAGGAAGAGTGGATTCAAGTGCTTTAAGAAGGTGAGAAGGAATGGAGTCAGAGGAACGGGTGAAATGGAAGATTTTGAGAGCAGGTGGGTGATTTCTTGAGAACAGCGTGGTGATGAGAGAGTGGGGTTAGGTGGGAGTGGGAGATTTGAGGGGGCTGTTTAGGGGAGTTCATACCTGATGGTTTTTCTTTTTTTTTTTCCCCAGCAAAATGGTGAGACCCTCAGGGGTTGGGTGGGGCACTAGGGTTTTCAGGAGGGGGTTGAAGATCTGAAAATTTGAGGGGGCAATGGGTAGAGTTTATGAATGGAGTTATGGTACATTAAGAAGCTTCTAATCAAATTCAATTGTTTGTATTGATGTCCTTTCCTAATTTTCTAAATGATATCCTCACAGCATTAGTGCCATTCATTCATTCATTCATTCAGTCGTATTTATCGAGCGCTTACCGTGTGCAGAGCATTCCCTAGAGTTTCCTGGTGACCCTTTGGGAACCACTACTGTAGAGGTAACAGCAGTGAGCAAGAAGATCAAACAAGGGTTTGGACGGGGCGGTCGTTTTGGATGGTGGCTGGAAAGATAGTTGGCTACAGAGAGGGTAAAGTCATTCAGATGGAAAGGTTCGGAAATAAGATTCAAAAAGAATCCAGAGGAAAAACATGGCACTTGCTAGTTTTTTGCTCTGCAGATCCCCATTGGGCAGCAGAAGGAATCCAATAGGAGGCATCCTTAGACTGTATTTGTATGCCCCCAAAAAACAGAATTAAATTGAGAAGCTAGTTAAGTTGGTGAGTGGCTATCCAGAAGGCTGATATTGTTCAACAGAGCAGTCAATCAGTTTCTGCTTCCTCTACAGTAAAACCATGCAGAGCATTGCAATTGGGTACTTAGAGAATGTAATGTCATATAGCATTCTTTCTTCTGAATCATAGGAACCATGGAAAATCAGGGGGTTAGGTTCTTATGGTTCATATCGTTGATAAATTTAAAAAAATTCAATACCGATTTGAAGATAGTATTTTTTTTTCCTTTTCTTCAGCGGCTTCCCTGTCCCCCAAACTCCTTCCATTTTTCATTTGACATCCAAACTCTCTTCCTGTCTCTGACAGCCGCTCTTGAAAATACTGCTGCTGCCACTGCTGGAATAATCTAAGTGCCGAGCTGCCTAAGAAACGCTCACGCCTCGCCTTCCAGAGCTCCACAACCAACATTCAGTCAGTCATATTTATTGAGGGCTTATTTTACTGTATGCAGAGCACTGTACTAAGCGTTTGGGAGAATACACTATAACAACAGACACACTCCCTGCCCACAACGAAATATAACAGACACACTCCCTGCCCGCAACGAACTTAAAGTCTAGTGGGGAGACAGACATTAATAAAAATAAATTACAGATATGTACAGAAGTGCTGTGGGCTGGGGAGAGGGGATGAATAAAGGGAGCAAGTCAGGGCAAGTGGAAGAAGAGGAAAGGAGGATTTAGGGAAGGCCTCTTGGAGGAGATGTGCCTTCAGTAAGGGTTTGAAGGCCGGGGAGAGTCATTGTCTGTCGGACGTGAAGAGAGAGGATGTTCTCTTCAGAACAGGGGGGTGAAATGTCCGCGACCAGATGATGAGATTGAGGTACAGAGCAAATGTTGGCACCAGAGGAGCCAAGTGTGAGAGCTGGGTTATGGTAGGAGAGTAACTAGGTGAGGTAGGGGCAAGGTGATTGAGTGCTTTAAAGCCAAAGGTTTGTTTCTGTTTGATGCAGAGTAGGATTACTTTCCCAAAATTGCCTCAAGCAGACCCACTCCGGGTTCAGGATGGCTTACTAGTCCACTGGGCACAAATCAACATTGAATCATTCTGATTGCCCTTTCAATCAATCAATCAATCAATCGTATTCATTGAGCGCTTACTATGTGCAGAGCACTGTACTAAGCGCTTGGGAAGTACAAATTGGCATCACATAGAGACAGTCCCTACCCAACAGTGGGGTCACAGTCTAAAAGGGGGAGACAGAGAACAGAACCAAACATACCAACAAAATAAAATAAGTAGGATAGAAATGTATAAGTAAAATAAATAAATGAATAAATAGATAAATAGAGTAGTAAATATGTACAACCATATATACATATATACAGGTGCTGTGGGGAAGGGAAGGAGGTAAGACGGGGGGGTGGAGAGGGGGACGAGGGGGAGAGGAAAGAAGGGGCTCAGTCTGGGAAGGCCTCCTGGAGGAGGTGAGCTCTCAGCAGGGCCTTGAAGGGAGGAAGAGAGCTAGCTTGGCGGATGGGCAGAGGGAGGGCATTCCAGGCCCGGGGGATGACGTGGGCCGGGGGTCGATGGCGGGACAGGCGAGAGCGAGGTACAGTGAGGAGATTAGTGGTGGAGGAGCGGAGGGTGCCCTTTATGCATTCCTCTTAAATTGTCAGTGATCTCCACTTTTTTTCTTCAGGTTTCATTGTTCTCTTGAGGCTTTCAGCCATAGACAGCTTGAGTATTGCAGGAGATTTCTCACATTAAAACCTTAAAGCCCTTCCTGAAAAGGTGGCTGGTTCTCTACTTTTCTCTATTCTGTCTTTCCCCTAAATTAACTTCGTGTTTAATTTGGCTCATTCATTCATTTAATTGTATTTATTGAGCACTTACTGTGTGCACAGCACTGCATTAAGGGAAAATACAAGGCAACAATAAACAGTGACATTCCCTGCCCGCAGTGAGCTTATTGTCCGGGGTGGTGGGGGGAGATAGACATGACTATAAATAAATAAAATCACAGCTATGTGCATAAGTTCTGTGGAGCTGGGAGGGGAGAAGAGCAAAGGGAGCAAGTCAGGGTGGCACAAAAGGGAGTGGGAGATGAGAAACAGTGGGGCTTAGTCTGGGAAGGCCTCTTGGAGGAGGTGTGTCTTCAATAAGGCTTTGAAGCCAGGGAGAATAATTGTCCGTTGAATTTGAGGAGGGAGGGCATTCCAGGACAGAGGCAGGAAGTGGGCTAGGGGTCGGCTTATTCGACCTCGTCTTTGGGGCTGTACCACTGTGTCTTCTGGAGTTTAGACAATATGGGTATATTGATGAATTCATATATTTTGAAATGGATTTGCCAAGATTTCACTGGGTAGAAAAGTCACTTAATGAGCTCAAGTTTCAAATTCTGTAAAATGGGGATTTAAAAAATTTACCTAAAACCTTTAAAGCTGATATTAGCTTGATGTGACATAAAGCCTTTTCAGTATTACAGAAAGAGGTTCTGGGATTTTTTTTAATTGATGGCTTTTCTATTTTTACTTTCTTTTCAAAAATGAATCACTGGTGACTTACTTAGGTGAACGATAGTGAAGACCGAATGCCGAGAAATGGTTGTAATCAGTGCTTTCCTTCATAAAAAATGTACATCGAAAGCTGTAAGCGGAAAAAAGGGCAAAATTATAAATGGCAGCACTTGCTTGTAGGATATTTAAAAGTCATTTAAACCTCAGCTGAGCATCTGTAAGCAGCAGGAAGAGGGAGAAGGAGCGGAGAAGAGAGGAAGGCTGATATGTTTTGTGCTTCCAGCCTCAAATCAGAGTTTAAAGGGAAGCAAGCAGTCAGTCAATCATACTTATTGAGCGCTTACTGTGTGCAGAGCACTGTACTAAGTGCATGGGAGAGTACAATATGACAATAAACAGACATATTCCCTGCCCACAGTGAGCTTACAGTCTAATAGACCCAAGAGGGAGGGGAAAGGAGCCTAGAGTGGCCAAAAGGCTAGGAGAAAACAGGCTGAAGGGGTGAATGCTAGTGGAAAGAGAAGTCACTGGAGAAAGGAATCATAGTTATAGACAGACAGGGAGAGCCTTCCTTGTAAATCTGTGGAGGTAAACTTCACATCTGTTGAAAAATCCTATGCTTTTAATAGATGCATAATCTAAAATTTGTGCAATTCTTTTTTCTTAGATCACACCACCGCCTTCATTGTCAGATCAACTGAAGGAACTTTTTCGGCAACA
Organism: Tachyglossus aculeatus; assembly: GCF_015852505.1. Classification (NCBI taxonomy): domain Eukaryota; kingdom Metazoa; phylum Chordata; class Mammalia; order Monotremata; family Tachyglossidae; genus Tachyglossus; species Tachyglossus aculeatus. Next base: position 18,641,751 of record NC_052070.1, read on the forward strand.
AGAAGTTGTGAGGATGAAACTACGTCTGCAGCACAGTATTGAGAGGGTAAGATTTGCTCAGGATTGTCCCATTTGAAAGTACTTATCAGCCAAATGCCTTCTATGTGGAAGCTGGTCTGAGAAGTAAATTTTTAAATGACTGGATTAAGCTATTAGTTGCAAATATGTCCTATACAGTTTTTGTTGAAAACAGCAGATCCATGTAAATGCTAGACCTAAATATCTTAAAATAATTTGTCTAAACAGGTGTAACTAAAGAAAGCCCATGGCTTGGTCTTTACTATTCAATCAGTGGTATCTGTTGAATGCTTACTGTGTGCGGAGCACTGTACTAAGCTCTTGAGAGAGTACAATGCGACAGAGTTGGCAGACACATTCCCTCCCCACAAGGAGCTTATTTGATTCAGTTGTAAATGGGAAGCAGCCTAATGGGAAGCAGCGTGGCTCAATGGAAAGAGCACGGGCTTTGGAGTCAGAGGTCATGGGTTCGAATCCCGGCTCCACCAATTGTCAGCTGTGTGACTTTGGGCAAGTCACTTAACTTCTCTGTGCCTCAGTTACCTCATCTGTAAAATGGGGATTAAGACTGTGAGCCCCCCGTGGGACAACCTGATCACCTAGTAACCTCCCCAGCGCTTAGAACAGTGCTTTGCACATAGTAAGCGCTTAATAAATGCCATTATTATTATTATTATTATTATTAATGGAAAGATCTTGGTCCTGCCAGTCGGAGGACCTGGATTCTAATCTCGGCTGTGCCACTTGTTCATTCATTCATTCATTGAATTGCATCTTTTGAGGGCTTACTGTGTGCAGAGCACTGTACTGAGCGCTTGGGCAATACAAATCGGCAGCATATAGAGACGGTCCCTACCCAACAATGGGCTCACAGTCTAGAAGGGGGAGACAGACAGCAAAACAAGTAGACAGGTGTCAATACCATCAGAAAAAATAGAATTATAGCTATATACACATCATTAATAAAATAAACGGAGTAATGAGTATGTACAAATATACACAAGTGCTGTGGGGAGAGAATGGGGTAGGTCAGAGGGAGGGGGGCGATGGGGAGGAGAAGAGGAGGAGAGGAAAAGGGGGGCTCAATATGGGAAGGCCTCCTGGAGGAGGTGAGCTCTCAGTAGGGCTTTGAAGGGAGGAAGAGAGCTAGATTGGCGGATGTGTGGAGGGAGGGCATTCCAGGCCAGGGGGAGGACGTGGGCCGGGGGTCGACGGCGGGACAGGCCAACGACAGGCCTTGTCGGGACAGGACTTGTACATATTTACTATTTTATTTATTTTGTCAATGATGTGGATCTAGCTTTACTTCTATTTATTCTGCTGACACCTGACCACATGTTTTGTTTTGTTGTCTGTCTCCCCCTTCTCGACTGTGAGCCCATTGTTAGGTAGAGACCGTCTCTATATGTTGCCAACTTGTAATTCCCAAGCGCTTAGTACAGTGCTCTGCACCCAGTAAGCGATCAATTAATATGACTGAATGGACGACAGGCGAGAACGAGGCACGGTGAGAAGGTTAGCGGCAGAGGAGCGGAGGGTGCGGGCTGGGCTGTAGGAGAAGAGAAGGGAGGTGAGGTAGGAGGGGACGAGGTGATGGACAGCCTTGAAGCCGAGAGTGAGGAGTTTTTGCTTGATTCGTAGGTTGACAGGCAACCACTGGAGATTTTTGAGGAGGGGAGTGACATAATAATAATAATAATGATGGTATTTGTTAAGCGCTTACTATGTGCAAAGCATTGTTCTAAGCGCTGGGGAGGTTACAAGGTGATCAGGTTGTACCACGGGGGCTCACAGTCTTAATCCCCATTTTACTGATGAGGTAACTGAGGCACAGAGAAGTGAAGTGACGTGCCCAAAGTCACACAGCTGACAGTTGGCAGAGCCGGGATTTGAACCCGTGACCTCTGACTCCAAAGCCCAGGCTCTTTCCACTGAGCCACGCTGCTTCTCTAGGCGTTTCTGTAGAAAGATAATCCAGGCAGCAGAGTGAAATATAGGCTGAAGCGGGGAGAGACAGGAGGATGGGAGATCAGAGACGAGGCACAATCTACACTCACTCCCTTGGTGACCTCATTCGCTCCCACGGCTTCAACTATCATCTCTACGCTGATGACACCCAGATCTACATCTCTGCCCCTGCTCTCTCCCCCTCCCTCCAGGCTCGCATCTCCTCCTGCCTTCAGGACATCTCCATCTGGATGTCCGCCCGCCACCTAAAGCTCAACATGTCGAAGACTGAGCTCCTTGTCTTCCCTCCCAAACCTTGTCCTCTCCCTAACTTTCCCATCTCTGTTGACAGCACTACCATCCTTCCCGTCTCACAAGCCCGCAACCTCGGTGTCATCCTCGACTCCGCTCTCTCATTCACCCCTCACATCCAAGCCGTCACCAAAACCTGCCGGTCTCAGCTCCGCAACATTGCCAAGATCCGCCCTTTCCTCTCCATCCAAACTGCTACCCTGCTCATTCAAGCTCTCATCCTATCCCGTCTGGACTACTGCACTAGCCTTCTCTCTGATCTCCCATCCTCGTGTCTCTCTCCACTTCAATCCATACTTCATGCTGCTGCCCGGATTATCTTTGTCCAGAAACGCTCTGGACATATTACTCCCCTCCTCAAAAACCTCCAATGGCTACCGATCAATCTGCGCATCAAGCAGAAACTCCTCACCCTGGGCTTCAAGGCTGTCCATCACCTCGCCCCCTCCTACCTCACCTCCCTTCTCTCCTTCTACTGCCCAGCCCGCACCCTCCGCTCCTCCACCACTAATCTCCTCACTGTACCTCGCTCTCGCCTGTCCCGCCATCGACCCCCGGCCCACGTCATCCCCCGGGCCTGGAATGCCCTCCCTCTGCCCATCCGCCAAGCTAGCTCTCTTCCTCCCTTCAAGGCCCTGCTGAGAGCTCACCTCCTCCAGGAGGCCTTCCCAGACTGAGCCCCTTCTTTCCTCTCCCCTCGTCCCCCTCTCCATCCCCCCGTCTTACCTCCTTCCCTTCCCCACAGCACCTGTATATATGTATATATGGTTGTACATATTTATTACTCTATTTATTTATTTATTTATTTATTTTACTTGTACATTTCTATCCTACTTATTTTATTTTGTTGGTATGTTTGGTTCTGTTCTCTGTCTCCCCCTTTTAGACTGTGAGCCCACTGTTGGGTAGGGACTGTCTCTATGTGATGCCAATTTGTACTTCCCAAGCGCTTAGTACAGTGCTCTGCACATAGTAAGCGCTCAATAAATACGATTGATTGATTGATTGATTGAGGCTGATGCAGTAATCCAGTCAGGATAGAATGAGAGTTTGAACCAGCAAGGTAGCGGTTTGGATTCATTCAGTCGTATTTATTGAGCACTTACTGTATGCAGAGCACTGTACTAAGCGCTTGGGAAGTACAAGTTGGCAGCATATAGAGAAGGTCCCTACCCAACAGCAGGCTCACAGTCTAGAAGGGGGAGGCAGAGAACAAAACAAAACATATTAACAAAATAAAATAAATAGAATAGTAAATATGTACAAGTAAAATAAATAGAGTAATAAATATGTACAAACATATATACAGGTGCTGTGGGGAGGGGAAGGAGGTAGGGCGGGAGGAATGGGGAGGGGGCGGTGGGGGAGAGGAAGGAGGGGACTCAGTGTGGGAAGGCCTCCTGGAGGAGGTGAGCTCTCAGTAGGGCTTTGAAGGGAGGAAGAGAGCCAGCTTGGCGGTTGTGCAGAGTGAAGGCATTCCAGGCCCGGGGGAGGACGGGGGCCGGGGATCAACAGTGGGACAGGCGAGAACGAGGCACAGTGAGGAGATTAGCGGCAGAGGAGCAGAAGGTGCGGGCTGGGCTGGAGAAGGAAAGAAGGGAGGTGAGGTAGGAGGGGGTGAGGGGATGGACAGCCTTGAAGCTGAGAGTGAGGAGTTTTTGCCCGATGCGTAGGTTGATTGGTAGCCACTGGAGATTTTTGAGGAGGGGAGTAACATGCCCAGAGTGTTTCTGCACAAAGATAATCCAGGCAGCAGAGTGAAGTAGAGACTGAAGTGGGGAGAGACAGGAGGATGGGAGGTCAGAGAGGAGGCTGATGCAGTAATCCAGTTGGGGTAGGATGAGAGATTGAACGAGCAGGGTAGCGGTTTGGATGGACAGGAAAGGGCAGATCTTGGCGATGTTGCGGAGGTGAGACCGGCAGGTTTTGGTGACAGATTGGATGTGAGGGGTGAATGAGAGACTGGAGTCGAGGATGACACTATGGTTCCGGGCTTGTGAGACGGGAAGGATGGTAGTGCCGTCAACAGTGATAGGAAAGTCAGGGAGAGGGCAGGGTTTGGGAGGGAAGATAAGGAGTTCAGTCTTGGACATGTTGAGTTTTAGATGGCGGGCAGACATCCAGATGGAGATGTCCTGAAAGCAGGAGGAGATACGAGCCTGGAGGGAAGGAGAGAGAGCAGGGACAGAGATGCAGATTTGGGTGTCATCAGCATAGAGGTGATAGTGGAAGCCGTGGGAGCGAATGAGTTCACCAAGGGAGTGAGTGTAGATCGAGAACAGAAGGGGACCAAGAACTGACCCTTGAGGAACCCCCACAGTAAGGGGATGGGAGGGGGAGGAGGAGCCCGCAAAAGAAACTGAGAATGAATGGCCGGAGAGATGAGAGGAGAACCAGGAGAGGACAGAGTCTATGAGGCTAAGGTTGGATAGCGTGTTGAGGAGAAGGGGGTGGTCCACAGTGTCAAAGGCAGCTGAGGGGTCGAGGAGGATTAGGATAGAGTAGGAGCCGTTGGATTTGGCAAGCAGGAGGTCATTGGTGACCTTTGAGAGGGCAGTTTCCGTGGAATGAAGGGGACGGAAGCCAGATTGGAGGGAGTCGAGGAGAGAGTTGGCGTTGAGGAATTCGAGGCAGAGCGTGTAGACGACTCGTTCAAGGACTTTGGAAAGGAATGGTAGGAGGGAGATAGGGCGATAACTAGAACGTGAGGTGGGGTCAAGAGAGGGGGTTTTTTTAGGATGGGAGGGCCAAACCAATGTTAATGAGTTAATGCATAAAGAGGTTAATGATTGAGTTCATGTCTCCCCACTTTTCAAGCACCTCCAATGGCAACCCATCCAACTCCGCATCAAACAGAAACTCCTTACTATTGGCTTTAAAGCACTCAATCAACGCACCCCACCTTACCTCACCGCACTAATCTCCTACTAGAGAGCACACACTCATTGTGCCCGGATCTCATCTGTCTCACTGTTGACCCCTTTCCCATGTCCTCCACCTAGCCTGGAACTCCCTTCCCCTCCATAAACGCCAGACCACCTCTCTCTCCACCTTCAAGGCATTACTATGGTCACATCTCCAAGAGGCCTTCCCCAGTTAAGCCCTCTTTTCATCATCATCATCATCATCATCAATCGTATTTATTGAGCGCTTACTATGTGCAGAGCACTGTACTAAGCGCTTGGGAAGTACAAACTGGCAACATATACAGTCCCTACCCAACAGTGGGCTCACAGTCTAAAAGGGGGAGAGGTCCTTTTCCCTAGTTCTCTCTCCCTTCTGGATCCTCTATGCACTTCAGTTTGTGACCTTTGGACACTTTATATTCCCCCCCTCCTGAACCCCACAGCACACAGGTACATATCTTTAACTTATATATTATAAATGACTTATTCATATTAATTTCTGTCTCCCCCTCTAGACTGTAAGCTCATTTTGGGTAGGAAGGTGTCTGCTAATTCTGTTGTGTTGTACTCTCCCAAGCAGCTGTGTGACTTTGGGCAAGTCACTTAACTTCTCTGTGCCTCAGCTACCTCATCTGTAAAATGGGGATTAAGACTGTGAGCCCCACGTGGGACAACCTGATTGCCTTCTAACCTCCCCAGCGCTTAGAACAGTGCTTTGCACATAGTAAGCGCTTAATAAATGTCATTATTATTATTATTATTACAGCGGTCTAAGCTGTAAGCTTGTTGTGGGCAGGGAGTGTGTCTGTTTATTGTTATATTGTACTCTCCCAAGCGCTTTGCACCCAGTAAATACTACTGAATGAATGAATGCTCTGCACATAGTAAGCACTCAATAAATATGAATGATGGTTGATTAACTGAAAAGCCACAAACCTAACATGGCCAAGAGCCACAGGTCCAAAGTGGGCAGAAAGCAGGCATTCCCAGCAGAGAAATTGAGGGAAGACGGTGCAGGTGTGAGCTACCAACCAACCAGTAGTATTTCTTGAGCTCTGTGCAGAGCACTGTACTAACTGCATGGGAGAGTACATAGAAAATCAAAGACACGGGCCCTGTCCTCAAGGACTTTATACTAAAATGGGGGACAGACACAAAGTATTTCCAGGAAGGACAGAAAGATGAACAAAAAAGTGAAAAATGAAGTAGAGGCCATACGTTGATTTTTGTAGTAAGAGTAGTAGTATTGTATTTAAGTGCTTACTGTGTCCTGCATTGTTGTAACTTTGGGGGAACATGCAAGTTCATCAAGTTGGACCCGGCCCCTGTCTTACAAGTGGCTCACAGTCTAAGAAGGAGGGGAGAGCACGTATTTATTTCCCACTTTATATTCGAGGAAACTGAGGCACAGAGAAGTTAAGAGACTTGCCCAGGGTGACACAGCAAGCAGTTGGCAGAGTCGGGATTAGAACCCAGGCCCTCTGACTCTCAGGACTGTGCTCTTTCCACTAGGCTTCTAAGCACACAAGTGCTAAGGATTGCATAAAAACATTAAATGGGCAGGGCCAGCTCTTTTTACAGAGCTACTGCCTGCTTGATTTTACTTGTTAAATAATCTGATGGTGCAAGTTTAGCAAATGGTGTAGCCGAACTGGGTGTTTTCTCTTCCCTGTTACTCAGTGCTTCCCGGTGGGCATCAGTCATGATCACAAGTAGGATGAAGTGTGAGTTATGTGGTTCATCCTTGCCTGAAGGTGAGGGTCAGCGGGGGTTCTTGGGGAAGTGTGAAGAACTTGCTGTCTTTAATGGACTGGAAGTTGCTAGTCCAATAAAGACATTTCCTGGTCTCCAAGGCTTTCCCCCCTCCTCCCCATCCCCACTTGTAAACCACAAACTTACAAGCCACAAAGTAGATGCTACCTAACTTTGCCCCTGCACCCGTGCAGCAAGTGAAAAAGAGCTGCCCAATAAGTATAATAATAATGGCATTTATTAAGTGCTTACTATGTGCAGAGCACTGTTCTAAGCACTGGGGAGGTTACGAGGTGATCAGGTTGTGCCCCGTGGGGCTCACAGTCTTAATCCCCATTTGACAGATATGTTTGTACATATTTATTACTCTATTTATTTATTTATTTTATTTGTACATATCTATTCTATTCATTTTATTTTGTTAGTATGTTTGGTTTTCTTCTCTGTCTCCCCCTTTTAGACTATGAGCCCACTGTTGGGTAGGGACTGTCTCTATATGTTGCCAATTTGTACTTCCCAAGCGCTTAGTACAGTGCTCTGCACAGAGTAAGCGCTCAATAAATACGATTGATGATGATGATGATGACAGATGAGGTAATTGAGGCACAGAGAAGTTAAGTGATTTGCCCAGAGTCACACAGCTGACAAGTGGCAGAGCCGGGATTTGAACCCATGACCTCTGACTCCAAAGCCCATGCTGTTTTCACTGAGCCACGCTGCTTCCCCAAGGCACAAGGCTCGCAAGCTGGAGTTCGACCAAGTACTCATTCACCAAGTACTTGAGGGGTGATTTATTTTAGTTTCGTTTTTTTCACGATATTTGTTAAGCACTTATTATGTGCCAGGCACTATACTAAGCACTGGGGGAGATGCAGGCTAATCAGGTTGGACACAGTCCCTGTCCCACATGGGGCTCACAGTCTGCATCCCCATTTTCCAGATGAGAGAACTGAGGCACAGAGAAGTGAAGTGACTTCGCCAAGGTCTCACAGTAGACAAGTGGAGGAGCCAGGATTAGAACCCAGGTTCTTCCGACTCCCGGGTCCATAATCTATCCAGCAGGCCACACTACTTCTTTTATTACAAAAAGGCTGCCAGAAAGTTCTCAATTTGCACAAAGACAGAACAAGAAGAAATAAGCTTGGTTAGCCAAGAAGAATTCAATTAGCCATACAGAAGAATCTGATTATTGGGAACATTCAAAACCAGAATTTGGGGACCAGAGGAGACCTTTAAAGTCACACCCGACTGTCATGGATGGGTAGACCTCCCTGGACGACTGAACTGAACTACCTTACCCTTTCTAGCTCTGACTCTGATGACTAAAATTCGTGGATTGGAAACTCTGAGAAGTCCAACACACTGTCGATTTTATTTGATCGTTTGATTTGGGAGAGTCATCATCATCATCAATCGTATTTATTGAGCGCTTACTATGTGCAAAGCAATGTACTAAGCGCTTGGGAAGTACAAATTGGCAACATATAGAGACAGTCCCTACCCAACAGTGGGCTCACAGTCTAAAAGGGGGAGACAGAGGACAAAACCAAACATACTAACAAAATAAAATAAATAGAATAGATATGTACAAGTAAAATAAATAAATAAATAGAGTAAAAAATATGTACAAACATATATACATATATGCAGGTGCTGTGGGGAAGGGAAGGAGGTAAGATGGGGGGATGGAGAGGGGGATGAGGGGGAGAGGAAGGAAGGGGCTCAGTCTGGGAAGGCCTCCTGGAGGAGGTGAGCTCTCAGCAGGGCCTTGAAGGGAGGAAGAGAGCTAGCTTGGCGGATGGGCAGAGGGAGGGCATTCCAGGCCTGGGGGATGACGTGGGCCGGGGGTCGATGGCGGGACAGGCGAGAGCGAGGTACGGTGAGTCATTGTCAGTGTCTTCAGTTGAAATAAGAAAAGAAAGCAGCGAAAGTACTGTTCAAGCACTTCTTTAATGGGGAAAAAGTGTGGCCTAATAGAAAGAGCTTGGGCCTTCGAGTCAGATCTGGGTTCTAATTCTGACTCCGACACTTGTCTGCTATGTGACTTCAGGCAAGTCACAGCTGCTCTGATTTATTCATGTTAATGTCTTTCTCCCCTTCTAGACAGTAAGCTCGTATGGGCAGGAAACTTGTCTGCTAATTCTTTTTTTTTTTTAATGGCATTTATTAAGCGCTTACTATGTGCAAAGCACCGTTCTAAGCACTGGGGAGGCTACAAGGTGATCAAGTTGTCACACAGGGGGCTCACAGTCTTATCCCCATTTTCCGGATGAGGGAACTGAGGCCCAGAGAAGTGAAGTGACTTGCCCAAAGTCACACAGCTGACATTTGGCGGAGCCGGGATTTGAACCCATGACCTCTGACTCCAAAGCCCGGGCTCTTCTCCACTGAGCCATGCTGCTTCTCTAATTCTTTTGTATTGTATTGTATTCTAATTCTTTTGTATTGTACGTTCCCCAGCACTTAGTACAGTGCTCTGCACATAGTAAACACTCAATAAATAATGATCAATTGATTGTTCTGGACCTGTTATCTGTAAAATGGGGGTTAAATCTTCCTCCCTCTGACTTAGATTGTGAACCCCAAGTAGGACCGGGACTGCGGCCAACGTGAAACAGTGCCTGACACATAGTAAGCACATAATGCCATTAAAAACAAACGTGAGGGTTATGTTCCAGCAGAACTTCAGATAAGATTAGACGGTACTGAAGCTAGCACCCTGATCAATGGTGCAGGCTTGCACAAAAAACATTTCTTTGGCATCATATTCTTTCCAGAGAGATGCACATTGTCAGAAAGACATTCCCTCATTTCCCAAGAGTGGTCTATCTAAAATGTAAAGTAGAAATGCACATTATAGCAGAACTAATTGTAGAAGCCACCATTCACTGTAGACCAATTATATTGGGGGTTTTGGATTCTGAATAAAGAAGGCAGTAGGAAGGTCAGCCTGTTGGACAGGAGAGGTTGAGTATATCAAACCCCTCATACTTCACCCCTGCTCTCCTTATAGCCAGGTAGTGGTTTTAGCAATCTTATGAATGAAATAGAATACAAAATATTTCCCAACCCAGCCTTCATTCAGGTGGCTCACAGGATGAAACCTGGAAAACCCGCATTTTTTATTTCATCCGGCCAAGGAATAAATGGCCACTTATGAGCTGAATTGTAGTATAAATCCCCTAAATTTACATTTCTCCAGAATGTCTCCCTGTGTACAGACTCCTGACGGTCTATCCAATCAGTAGTGATAATTCAGCATCTGAAAGGTTGTTTGAGCCTTTTGGATCATCATCATCATCATCAATCCTATTTATTGAGCACTTACTGTGTGCAGAGCACTGTACTAGGCGCTTGGGAAGTACAAGTTGGCAACATATAAAGACAGTCCCTACCCAATAGTGGGCTCACAGTCTAAAAGGGGGAGACAGAGAACAAAAGCAAACATACTAACAAAATAAAATAAATAGAATAGATATGTACCAGTAAAATAAATAAATAAATAAATAATTGTTAAGTGCTTACTATGTGTCAAACACTGTTCTAAGCACTCACACTGTTCTAAACACTGACACTGTTCAAAACTTGTTACTACCTGTAGTCCTGCTGATTCCGCTCTGTGGATTATGATACATTTCAGTTCCTTTAAGGGGATCTCTGCCGCATGTAAATCCCAAGCGCTTAGTACAGTCTCTGTACACAAGAAGTGCTCAATAAATACAATTGAATGAATGAATAAATAATTCAGGGTGTCATGATAATGGATTGAAGAAGTTACTGCCTTAATTAACAGTGCTCACAAAAAATGCCTGTCACATTCATTCATTCAGTCATATTTATTGAGCGCTTATTGTGTGCAGAGCAGTGTACTAAGCGCTTGGGAAGTACAAGTTGGCAACATATAGAGATGGTCCCTACCCAACAACGGGCTCACAGTCTAGGAGGGGGAGACAGACAGCAAAACAAAACATGTGAACAGGTGTCAAGTCACATCCTTTTTGACGCACCAAGTGCTTTGCCCTATCTTCTTGATTTTCCACCCCGATTTCCTTCCTCCCCCACTGCTTTTCTACCCAAACTTCGGTATTTCTTGAACCCGTCTTTCTTTTAGGTAGTTCGCCAGCTTTAAAATTTTATTTTAAAATATGCAGTGGCTCCCGTTTGGTGAGTGGAATATGCTTGGTGTATTTGACTGAGGACGGATTTCAGTAGAAGGTCTCGTGATAAGTGGTATGCAATGGGCTTTAGACATGAAAATTAGTATTTCAGCTTGTTCATCATTTTCTATTTGTCCTCATTTCATAAAATGTTTTTAAATGTTAGCACCGTATTCTCCTGCCGTAGAAATCACCCTGCCTTTCCACAGCTAATTATTTTAAGAATAATAACCTTAGGGTGTCACCTTCTAGGCATTTATACGCCTTTTAGACTGTGAGCCCACTGTTGGGTAAGGACTGTCTCTATATGTTGCCGACTTGTACTTCCCAAGCGCTTAGTACAGTGCTCTGCACAAAGTAAGCGCTCAGTAAATACAATTGATTGATTTATATGCTATTTGTAATAGTGATGGTATTTGTTAAGCGCTTACTATGTGGCACTGTTCTAAGCCCTGGGGTAGATACAAGCTGCTCAGGTTGGACAAAGTCCCTGTCCCTCATGGGACTCACAGTCTTAATCCCCATTTACAGATGAGGTAACTGAGGCACAGAGAAGTGAAGAGCCGGGATTAGAACCCAGGTCCTTTTGACTCCCATCATCATCATCATCAATCGCATTTATTGAGCGCTTACTGTGTGCAGAGCACTGTACTAAGCGCTTGGGAAGTACAAATTGGCAACATACAGAGACAGTCCCTACCCAACAGTGGGCTCACAGTCTAAAAGGGGGAGACAGAGAACAAAACCAAACATACTAACAAAATAAAATAAATAGGATAGATATGTACAAGTAAAATAAATAAATAAATAGAGTAATAAATATGTACAAACATATATACAGGTGCTGTGGGGAAGGGAAGGAGGTAAGATGGGGGGATGGAGAGGGGGATGAGGGGGGGAGGAAGGAAGGACCGTGCTCTGTCCACTAGGCCACCAAAATGTAAAGAAGCAGTACTGACTTTTCAGATGCGAAAAGAAATCCGGAGCAAACTTTAAAGAAGGCATTTAACGAAAGTGGTTTTTTTTTGCCCCCAACCAGGAAAAGCTTATTGTGTCCAATGAACAGGAAGTCCTGCGGGTCCATTATCGAGCCGCAAGAACCTTAGCAAATCAGACCCTGCCATTCAGTGCCTGTACTGTTCTGCTGGACGCAGAAGTATATAATGTGCCACTGGACTCCCAGGTAAAAAGTTTATTGGTACGTTCAGACATACTTATGTATTACCTTGTTGTTGCTTTTTATCAATTGCTGATCTACAGTGAGAATTAGATTTAAATCCAACTGCGGTTGTGGCCCAGGGAGAAAATTTTAGCCTTATCAGAGAGAAATGTAGAGTCCCATTTCCGATATTGTTTCTCGGTCACCTTCAGTTTTTCATGCCCACCCCATTGCTAATCACCAGTCTAGAAATCCAGGCTTATTCAGTAACCCCTTATATTGCCAAGAGGCCCATATTACTGCTTTTTTCCCAAAGCGTCTATTTGGTTCAGGAGCCCAGTTCTCTCCCCCTGCTCTCTGTTCCTCGCCCTCTGAGTAGGCGGACACAGTTTCAGCCACCCTGAGAAAAAAGGAATTCTGAACTCTGACCAAAATGGTGAGCGTGGGTCATGATCCCATTGGGGATTTCGTTTGTAAGAACACAGTTGCCTTCTAAATGATGTGTGTGATATATTAATTAGGTAGCCTCCAAATAAAAACTACAGTAACACAGGTCAAAATTAGTGAGCTTTACTCTAGAGAGAAAGCCAATCATCAATTGTATTTATTGAGCGCTTACTATGTGCAGAGCACTGTACTAAGCGCTTGGGAAGCCAATATTCAACTGCATAGATTGGAAGTCCACACTGTCATCTGTGGTTGTTAAGAGGTTTGCATAATATTGCCCTTCTGAGATTGGTTATTATGGCAATTTTTAAGGCATTTCTTGTTCTGATGTTGTACTGATATTTCCCAACCTCCCCTGTTGTCCTCAATGAGAGACTCCATCATTATTGTCATCATCACCTTCACTGCTTTATCCAAATAAATTGTTTCCATTTATTAAGTGACTTCCTGATACTGAACATTGGGGGGGAAAGTAACCAGGGGAGAATTAAACACAGGGGCTCACATCTAAGAATTAGGTGGGAAAGGAACCCAAAAGGAACTGCCAGTGAAAATTACAGACTTGCTTAGCGAATAATTGGAACTACTGTAGTGTAGTCGTACTGTTATTTTACATATTCAGGACCTTTGTTCCCTTTTCCAAAATGGGAATGAAAGAGGAAATGTTGTTCCCAGAACACCGATTTTATTCAGTAAGACAATTCTTGCCTGTAGACATTAACACTTTTAAGACCCTGGAACGTAAATACCGTCATTTTATTTAGCTAGTTTCTAATCCATTTCCATTTCTTTGTCTTTGCTTTGGAGAAGCGCTCTGAAGTCTGATGTTTCTTTTCCTGTTGGTTCTTTTTTTTGTATTTTTGTAACTCGTTCCATAAGTCATGCTCTATTTTTGGATGCCGAAAACTTAATACGGTGGAGCCCAGTGTGGGCATGTGTTAGGCGTTTCCAAATGGAATGTTTTCTTGCCAGAGACTCCCAGTTAGTCCTGCTCATGGCAAGATGAGATGTCCACTGCCTTGAAATGGCATTCATAATTTGAGCAAAATTGAAGTGAGTTTGTGCAGAGGGGTTGGAGGTTCAGTGGAACATTTCCCAAATTAACCTTTTGTATTTAAAATAACCAGGTATAGCCACAAAGTGGTTGTCTTTCTAGCATCACTTGTCCCTGAAAAAGGTAGCACAGCCAAGGTCCAGTGAAACTGCCATACTTTGATCTCGATTAAAGCAAAAAAGAAAAACGCATTCTTGGGCTGATTTAATTTGTAGATTGAGTTTGCTGCTTCTATGAATCAAAATATACCTAGCTAAAAATATCATTTCAACTTTATTTGTAATTGATGTGTAACCTGCTTTGAAAATTTTGGTGGTGTTGCTCTTTGCATACAGTAGTAGCAGTAGTATTAATGAGTACTTTTTAGACTGTGAGCCCACTGTTGGGTAGGGACTGTCTCTATGTGTTGCCAATTTGTACTTCCCAAGCGCTTAGTACAGTGCTCTGCACATAGTAAGCGCTCAATAAATACGATTGATGATGATGATGAGTACTTTGTGCAGAGCACTGCACTAAGAACTGGGAAAGTTTATGTGGGAATAAGACATGGACAACTTACAATTCTTAGAATTTGTCATTTTCCACTTGCAATTTAATGTTTTTTAATAGGAGAAATTGTCCATCTGAAATGGTTGTAGTTCACTTCAGAGCCGTTTTAGGACTGCTTTTGGCCATAGTGATATGTTCAAAACAGTCCTAATACTAGTTGGAACATCTGACACCCTTATGGTAAAATGAAACGCCATGTGGATTGAATGTTCAGAGGTAAATTTAAAAGGATGTATTTGTTATCGAAATATACATGCCAGTGCAAAGAATACCTCTCAAAAAAGCAAATATAACTCATCATCATCAATCGTATTTATTGAGCGCTTACTATGTGCAGAGCACTGTACTAAGCGCTTGGGAAGTACAAATTGGCAACATATAGAGACAGTCCCTACCCAACAGTGGGCTCACAGTCTGAAAGGGGGAGACAGAGAACAAAACCAAACATACTAACAAAATAAAATAAATAGAATAGATCTGTACAAATAAAATAAATAAATAAATAAATAAATAAATAGAGTAATAAATATGTACAAACATATATACATATATACAGGTGCTGTGGGGAAAGGAAGGAGGTAAGATCGGGGGATGGAGAGGGGGACGAGGGGGAAAGGAAGGAAGGGGCTCAGTCTGGGAAGGCCTCCTGGAGGAGGTGAGCTCTCAGCTATAAATAGAATACAATAGCAAAGAAAAATCTTCTAAAAAAGAGCACAAAAGAATACATTTTAAGACAAACCAAATATACGTAATTGTATAATTTACCACCGATATATCCTCAGTTCTATAGTGCAGAAGCTAAGTAGGGGACCTGTTGAATCCTACATTAGAAAAAGCTCGTATTATAGTAAAGTGGGCCTTGAGTAGCACCATTCTAGACTGTGAGCCCGCCGTTGGGTAGGGACCGTCTCCATATGTTGCCAACTTGTACTTCCCACGCGCTTAGTACAGTGCTCTGCACACAATAAGCGCTTAATAAATACGACTGAATGAATGAATTCTAAAACGTACAAGCATTGCTTCTTCCAACAATCCCTCATATTACGTTCACCAAGGCATGTGTTGTGAGAGGAATGGTCCCTACTTCCTTAACAGCATCCTATCCAAAACACATAGTAGAAATAATAATAATTAGGGTATTTGCTTTTAGACTGTGAGCCCCCCCTTTTAGACTGTGAGCCCACTGTTGGGTAGGGACTGTCTCTCTATGTTCCCAACTTGGACTTCCCAAGCGCTTAGTACAGTGCTCTGCACACAGTCAGCGCTCAATAAATCCGATTGCTGATGATGATTTGCTAAGCGCTTACTATGGGCTAGGCACTCTACTAAGCACGGAGGTGGATACAAGCAAATCGAGTTGGACACGGTCCCTGTCCCGCGTGGGGCTCACGGTCTCAATGCCCATTTTGCAGATGAGGTCACTGAGGCACAGAGAAATGATTTGCCCAAGGTCACAGCAGCAGACAGGCGGTGGAATCGGGATTAGAACTCCATGGCCTTCTAACGCCCAGGCCCGTGCTGTAGGCACTACGCCAAGCTGGTCTTGAGAAAACTTAATGTTCATAAAAACTGTAAATGAAATCTGTTTTCTGGATTCCCTGTTTGGCAGGCACCTTAACTTAATTATATCACTTCCCTAGGCATTCAATCAATCAATCAATCAATCAATCATATTTATTGGGCGCTTACTATGTGCAGAGCACTGTACTAAGCGCTTGGGAAGTACAAATTGGCAACATATAGAGACAGTCCCTACCCAACAGTGGGCTCACAGTCTAAAAGGGGGAGACAGAGAAAAAAAAAAAAAAAACCAAACATACTAACAAAATAAAATAAATAGAATAGATATGTACAAGTAAAATAAATAAATAAATAGAGTAATAAATATGTACAAACATATATACATATATACAGGCGCTGTGGGGAAGGGAAGGAGGTAAGATGGGGGGGTTGGAGAGGGGGACGAGGGGGAGAGGAAGGAAGGGGCTCAGTCTGGGAAGGCCTCCTGGAGGAGGTGAGCTCTCAGCAGGGCCTTGAAGGGAGGAAGAGAGCTAGCTTGGTGGATGGGCAGAGGGAGGGCATTAAACCGCTAGTTGAACTCCTGCTAAGTCATCATTCCTGGGTACTCCAAATCAGCGTGGCTCAGTGGAAAGAGCCCAGGCTTTGGAGTCAGAGGTCGTGGGTTTGAATCCCAGCTCCTCCACGTGTCTGCTGTGTGACCTTGGGCAAGTCAATTAACTTCTCTGCGCCTCAGTTACCTCATCTGTAAAACGGGGATTAAGACTGTGAGCCCCACGTGGGACAACCTGATCACCTTGCATCCCCCCCCCCCCCAAGAGCTTAGAACGGTGCTTTGCACATAGTAAGCGCTTAACAAATGCCATTATTATTATTATTATTATTATTATTATTATTATTTGGAGTCAGAGGTCATGGGTTCAAATCCCAGCGCTGCCAATTGTCAGCTGTATGACTTTGGGCAAGTCACTTCACTTCTCTGGGCCTCAGTTCCCTCATCTGTAAAATGGGGATGAAGACTGTGAGCCCCCTGTGGGACAGCCGATCACCTTGTAACCTCCCCAGCACTTAGAACAGTGCTTTGCACATAGTAGGCACTTAATAAATGCCATTATTATTATTATTATTCTCTGGGCCTCAGTTACCTCATCTGTAAAATGGGGATTAAGACCGTGAGCCCCCCGTGGGACAACCTGATCACCTTGTCACCTCCCTGGCGCTTAGAGCAGTGCTTTGCACATAGTAGGCACTTAATAAATGCCATTTTTATTATTATTATTCTCTGGGCCTCAGTTACCTCATCTGTAAAATTTGGATTAAGACTGTGAGCCCCCCGTGGGACAACCTGATCACCTTGTCACCTCCCCGGTGCTTAGAGCAGTGCTTTGCACATAGTAAGCGCTTAATTCAATTCAGTCGTATTTATTGAGCTCTTACTGCGTGCAGAGCACTGTACTAAGCGCTTATAATAATGATGATGGCATTTGTTAAGCGCTTAGTATGTGCCAAGCACTGTTCTAAGCACTGGGGTAGATGCAGGGTAACGAGGTTGTCGCATGTGGGGGCTGACAGATGGTGGAGCCGGGATTAGAACCCATGACCTTCAACTCCCAAGCCCGTGCTCTTTCCACTGAGCCATGCTGCTTCTCTGTAATATATGCCATCATTATTATTATTATTATTATTATTATTATTACTATTATTATTATGTAAATTTTCCACAGGTTCCAGACTTCTGGATTGTCTGCCCTTCCATGTCGAAAAATAATAAAGATTTCAACATTTCCCATTACTATTGCCAGTAGAATTCTGGGCTGCCTTTGTATGAATGTCTGTGACAAAAGCGAAGCACTGCCACACTGTTTCAGGTGTCCCTGAAGCTATAATTCTGTAAAATATACAACATGAGAAACCAAGTGGCCCAGTGACTAGAGCATGGGCTTGAAAGTCAGAAGGAGCTGGGTTCTAATCCCGCCTCTGCTACTTGTCTGCTGTGTGACCTTGGGCAAGTTACTTAACTGCTCTGTGCCTCAAAATACCTGATCTGAAACATGGGGATTGACACTGTAATACTGTAAACGCTCTGTGGGACAGGGACTGTGTCCAACCCAATTATCTTGTTTCTACCCCAGCCTGGCATGTAGTAAGTGCTTAACAACTACCATTTTTTAAAAAAATGTATTAAAACCACTCTACTTGGTCCAAAGCTTACTCTAACTTGTCTGTGTGATGAACTATCTCCAAGACGTATTGCTGCCAAATCTTAATTTTCAGCTCCATTCAGCTTTTAGTTTGACTCCCCTTGGAAAACAATAAAGGAATGTAACAATTCTTTAGGCAACAGTTCATCGCTCATTCCAAAAAGAAACCTTATTTACAGTTCCCTGAATCAGTTATTAAAATAAGGCGTATAATATAACTGAGAATTTGCAATATAGTTGGCTTCAAATATCACTGTCCAGCTAAAGTCCAGAGCAGTGAAAAATAAAATAGGTATATTTAATTGAGTGTTTTTATTGTGTGCAGAGCACCATACTAAGCGCTTGGGAGAGTTGGTAGACACATTCCCTGTGCTCAACGAGCGAAAATTATGAAGTCTCTCGACTAAGCTCATTGTGGACAGGGATGACCTCTCTAGACTGAAAGCACATTTTGTCTCCCAGCTCTGTTGTACTCTCCCAAGCACTTAGTACAGTGCTCCGCACGCAGTAAGCACTCAATAGATACCCTTGATGATGATGAAATCTAAAGTTTAATATCGCAGGAAATGAGCTAAAAATGTTTGAACGTCTCACGTACATTTAGCAGTGGATCCCCCTCTCCATCCGCCCCATCTTACCTCCTTCCCTTCCCCACAGCACCTGTATATATGGATATATGTTTGTACATATTTATTACTCTATTTATTTATTTATCTTGCTTGTACATATCTATTCTATTTATTTTATTTTGTTAGTATGTTTGGTTTTGTTCTCTGTCTCCCCCTTCTAGACTGTGAGCCCCCTGTTGGGTAGGGACTGTCTCTATGTGTTGCCGACTTGTACTTCCCAAGCGCTTAGTACAGTGCTCTGCACACAGTAATAATAATAATGATGGCATTTATTAAGCGCTTACTATGTGCAAAGCACTGTTCTAAGCACTGGGGAGTTTACAGGGTGATCAGGCTGTCCCATGGGGGGCTCACAGTCTTAATCCCCATTTTACAGATGATGGAACTGAGGCCCAGAGAAGTGAAGTGACTTGCCCTAAGTCACACAGCTGACAATTGGCAGAGCCGGGATTTGAACCCATGAACTCTGACAAATACGATTGATTGATTGATTGATTGATTATAAAGAAGCACAGGGTGGCACCAAACGTGGAGTCGCTCAGACCACTCGTTACCTGCTAAATAAAGTATCCGCTTTAAAATGAAACAGCAATAATTGGAAGAATGCTTGGCAAATAGTATTGTTAGGGTGCAGTATTCTTACATTTTCAGTGTCTGAAATTTGTTTTCTTTGCCTTGTTTTTTTTCTAAAGACAATACCTTTTTTAGAGTAACAGAATATATATAGGTCTATATATATATAGGATATAGGGATATCCCCAGTGCTTAGAAAGTGCTTGACACATAGTAAGCGGCTAATATACCATTATTATCATCATCATCATCATCAATCGTATTTATTGAGCGCTTACTATGTGCAGAGCACTGTCCTAAGCGCTTGGGAAGTACAAATTGGCAACCTATAGAGACAGTCCCTACCCAACAGTGGGCTCACAGTCTAAAAGGGGGGGACAGAGAACAAAACCAAACATGCTAACAAAATAAAATAAATAGAATAGATATGTACAAATAAAATAAATAAATAAATAAATAGAGTAATAAATATGTACAAACATATATACATATATACAGGTGCTGTGGGGAAGGGAAGGAGGTAAGATGGGGGATGGAGAGGGGGAGATGGGGGGATGGAGAATAATAATAATTATTATTATTATTATTATTATCATCATCATCATCATTAGCACAGCGCAGGTAAGTATACTTTTGGAAGAACTTTTTCTGCTGAAAAATCTTCACAGGGTTCTGATTTAATGGGGGCAAGCCTAACCTTAAGTGGACTCCTCCTAAGAAGCTCAAACTACATGTAATGGCATGATTACCATAGATAGACCTTCAGTTATCAACCAATCAGTCGTATTTATTGAGCACTTACTGTGTACTACGGTCCTGAGATCAGCATCATCAATCGTATTGAGCGCTTACTATGTGCAGAGCACTGTACTAAGCGCTTGGGAAGTACAAATTGGCAACCTATAGAGACAGTCCCTACCCAACCGTGGGCTCACAGTCTAAAAGGGAGAGACAGAGAACAAAACCAAACATACTAACAAAATAAAATAAATAGAATAGATATGTACAAATAAAATAAATAAATAAATAGAGTAATAAACATGTACATACATATATACAGGCGCTGTGGGGAAGGGAAGGAGGTAAGATGGGGGGGATGGAGAACAATAATAATAATAATAATTATGATTATTATCATCATCATTAGCACAGCGCAGGTAAGTATACTTTTGGAAGAACGTTTTCTGCTGAAAAATCTTCACAGGGTTCTGATTTAATGGGGGCAAGCCTAACCTTAAGTGGACTCCTCCTAAGAAGCTCAAACTACATGTAATGGCATGATTACTATAGATAGACCTTCAGGTATCAACCAATCAGTCGTATTTATTGAGCACTTACTGTGTACTACGGCCTTGAGATCATCATCATCAATCGTATTTATTGAGCGCTTACTATGTGCAGAGCACTGTCCTAAGCGCTTGGGAAGTACAAATTGGCAACCTATAGAGACAGTCCCTACCCAACAGTGGGCTCACAGTCTAAAAGGGGGAGACAGAGAACAAAACCAAACATACTAACAAAATCAAATAAATAGAATAGATATGTACAAATAAAATAAATAAATAAATAGAGTAATAAACATGTACAAACATATATACATATATACAGGTGCTGTGGGGAAGGGAAGGAGGTAAGATGGGGGGATGGAGATGGGGGGATGGAGAATAATAATAATAATTATTATTATTATTATTATTATTATTATCATCATCATCATTAGCACAGCGCAGGCAAGTATACTTTTGGAAGAACTTTTTCTGCTGAAAAATCTTCACAGGGTTCTGATTTAATGGGGGCAAGCCTAACCTTAAGTGGACTCCTCCTAAGAAGCTCAAACTACATGTAATGGCATGATTATCATAGATAGACCTTCAGGTATCAACCAATCAGTCGTATTTATTGAGCACTCACTGTGTACTACGGCCTTGAGATAATACAACGCAACATACCGGACACATTCCCTGCCCACAGTGAGTTTACAGTCTTGCAGGGGAGACAGATAGCAATACAGCAAACAAATAAATGATGGCTATATACCTAATCTCAGTTCTCCTAAAATGCCGAGGCTGAGTAGGGGTCCCCTCCTGTCCTGATCTGACCAGGGCCAGCTTCAGACAGTTGGGGCCGCAGCCGAATTCGGGTCACTTCCCAAACCCGGTTAAGCATGCAAAATCCAATAAACGCAGGACTCCATGGGGAGCCAGATTGAGGAAGATTTTTTTTTAAACATGCATTCCAAGAAATTTACCTCTTGTTAAAAAAAAAAAATTAAAAGATGCTTGTGGACCAAGGTCATGTCCTTTTATTGTCCTCTCCCAAATTTCCAGTTCAGTGCTCCGCACAAAGAAGGAACAAGTAAATATTATTGAAAGAATGAGTAAGCGGAAGGAAAAAAATGTCCTACATGGAAACAGTGACCAAAATGGGATTTTGATGGGGGGATGTCACAGCAGAGAACAGGAAAACTCCATTGTATCCCGACACAAAAAAAAATCACAATATAGCTACAGTAGGAACTAAAACATTATCGGGTGGTATAGATATTTTCCAGAAAGTTCAGTACAAGCATATTGCAAGTACAAGCAGAATTTCCCCAGCAAATGTTTAACAATCCAGTCGTTTTGAAAAAAATAAACAATCACTCTCCTCAAAGTCTCAAGCACTAAAAAAAGCTTTCTGGTACGGGGAGGAGTTCTAACTTATGCAGAAATAATTGGTCATTTTAATTGTCCCAAACAGTGGGAGTGAAGGAAGGGGATAATTTAGACCTTCCCCAACTCCAAAAACTCAATTCAGCATATTCATCTAGCAGGAACTGTTGAGATTTTATTTAAAATTGATTTTTTTTATATGACTGTGTCCTGGAACTCTCTCCTTGTCCAGATCTCTCTCCAGAAACGTGTAAAGTCCTCCTAAAATCCAACCTTATCCAACAAGCCTTTCCTGATTTGTTTCTGCACCTGTAGTCCAATAAACTCATCAGCCATCTGTAGCATGTAGTGAACTAATTTATACCCCATCCTCAGCAATTTTGAATGCATGTTATTCAGTTGTACATTCAACTGTTTATTTTGGCTACTTTGTAAATATTTTTAAATTTTCCTTCTCTGTTAGAGTGTAAGCAGGGACTGTGTCAATGAATTGTTTGATTTATACTTTCCAAGCACATTGCACCCAGTGGTGAAGGATCTTTATTAAATTCCCACAGGCCCAATGCATTCTTTTCCCCAGATATAAAATAATTTGGCACCAAAATTTAAAGTTTCCCAAAACTGACAGAACCTTAGATACGATACTTTTTTGGTGGAAGGTCGGAGGCTCTTTCCTTTGAAATGGCTTTGGCAGGCATAAAACATTAGACAAAACAGTTTTACAATTAAAAATCCATTTCTTTGTACAGATTTTGACTAGTAATTACAAGGCTATTTACATTTGCACAATATGTGTAAAATAAGTTATTTTAAAATGAAGACAATAATACATCTTTTTCAAAAAGGAAACTGTACAATTAATTTACAAATATAATAAGCTGGACAATCATCTATTCCTTCATTTATTTTCTTCCACGGGTTTTTTTTTAAAAACATAGGATATCTGTGGGAGTCCCACTGTTAAATTTAATGATTCATACTTTAATAAAACTTGTAAAATATTTAAATATCAGTGGCTGTTAATTTATCATGCCAACAGCTTCCTGCGCCTTTAGCTGCTAATTCCCTATTTTTAAACTAAATGCCATACCTTTATCAGCAAACTCAAATCTTTTTGTAAGCTATTTAAGTTCTGGATAATGAAGATTATTGTTATTATTGTAATGGTACTTGTTAAGCACATATAATGGTACATTGTAGTAAGCACTTGGGTAGATATTCGATAGTCAGCTTGGACAATAGTACCTGTCCCTCATGGGACTCCCAGTCTAAGTAGGAGGGAAAACAGTCATTGAATCTCCATTTTCCAGATGAGGAAACTGAGGCACAGGGAAGTTAAGTGACTTGCCCGAGGTCACACAGCAGGCAAGTGGTGGAACAGGGATTAGAACCCAGGTCCTCCGACTCCCCAGCCTGCTATCTTTTCCATGAAGCCACAAATCAAATACAAGCATAGGGAGCAAAATGCTTTGTAGAAACACATGCAGTAATATCTTTGTTTTTAGCTTTCCTCTTTTGTTCATCCTGGGTGCTCAGTAAATATCAGCGGCTGAGTGATCATTCATCTCGCCCCCATTTTACTAATCATCCTCTATTTGTATAAGCCAGAGAGGACTAGTTGAAGATTAACTTGTTTGAAATATGAATTTAACTATTTCTAATGGCTTTTCTTTTAGGTCGATGACAGTAAAACATCTGTGCGGGATCGATTTAATGCAAGGCAGTTCATGTCGTGGTTACAAGACGTTGATGATAAGTTTGATAAATTAAAGGTACGTCTCAAAGAATCCACCCAGTTTACAAGGCAGAAAACACAATTGCTAGAACGAGCCTTTCTGAGAACTTATACTTATGACTTATAATAATAATAATGGCATTTGTTAAGTGCTTACTATGTGCAAAGCACTGTTCTAAGCACTTATCTCAGTCCAAACCCTTACAAGAGAGATAAGAGGTTCAGGAACCCTAGGAATCCTCTGGCTGCCCTTGAGGAAGACATAAAGTTGAACAGTAGTTAAGGGCTTATTGTTTTTTTATTTATTTATTCATTTTTCAAATTCATCATCCAATTAGCTGAGATGTAGCAGTAAACAGTCTGTCTTAATTTTTAATGGTTTTAACGGCTCTGGTCACCTAAATTTTCTCTGGAGGGTAATTCGCAATGTGTGATCATGAAATGAATGAAACTGCCCAACTGGTTGTGCAGCTTCCCCACCGCACCTGTATATATGTTTGTACATATTTATTACTCTATTTATTTATTTATTTTACTTGTACGTATCTATTCTATTTATTTTATTTTGTTAGTATGTTTGGTTTTGTTCTTTGTCTCCCCCCTTTTAGACTATGAGCCCACTGTTGGGTAGGGACTGTCTCTATATGTTGCCAACTTGTACTTCCCCAGCGCTTAGTACAGTGCTCGGCACACAGTAAGCGCTCAATAAATACGATTGATTGATTGATTTTACCGAAAGGAGCCTGCAGATGGATTCAGTTGGAGAGCATCAGTCGGAGGGGTCTGAGCATTTGCTGTGTGTGTCGAGCACTGTTCGAAGCCTTTGGGAGAGTAAATTAGACGTGATCTCCATCCTCCAGGAACTTAACTGTGTAAAATAGGAGAGGGCAGCAGTAAACGAGGAAAGTGCAACGACTCTTCATTTCAAGTTCCCCCCATCAAGAAATACCTCTTGCGATTTACCAGGTTCCACCTGGAATTGAAAGCACACATTTTTCTCCGTGTCAAATATCACCGAATGATGATAAAATCCCTTCTTTTCAACAGACGTGTCTTCTGATGCGACAGCAACACGAAGCAGCCGCTTTGAATGCCGTCCAGAGACTGGAGTGGCAGCTTAAACTTCAGGAGCTTGATCCTGCTACTTATAAATCAATCAGCATTTACGAAATTCAGGAATTTTATGTTCCTCTAGTTGAGGTTAATGATGACTTTGAATTAACACCTATATGATAGCTATCACGTCCCGATCATGTTTCCCGTGAAGATCGTTTGGTGGTCAAAGATGGACCTCGTTGGGTAGAGCGCTTAATAATGTGGAGCATTGCCTTCTCCGCTAATCTGGGTTGACCGATTGTTTAATAGTGTTTTGTTAAAGTGGGTTGTTGTGCATACTCTGACATTTACGGATAAATGGCGTGAACTCATTGGGCTGCAAGACGCGGAAACAATTTCCACGAATGACTTATTTATGTTCATGAAAACTGAACGAAAAGATTTGAGTTTGCTGATAAAGGTCTGGCGTTTAGTTTAAAAATAGGGAATTAGCAGCTAACGGCGCGGGAAGCCGTTGGCAGGATAAACTAACAGCCACTGCTATTTAAATATTTTACAAGTTTTATTAAAGTATGAATCATTAAATTTAACAGTGGGACTCCCACAGATAGCCTATGTTAAAAAGAAAAATCCTGTGGAAGAAGAAAAATGAAGAAATAGATGATTGTCCAGCTTATTATATTTGTAAATTAACTGTACAGTTTTCTTTTTTGCAAAAGATGTATTATTGTCTTCATTTTCAAATAACTTATTTTACACATACTGTGCAAATGTAAATAGCCTTGTAATTACTAGTCAGAATCTGTACAAAGAAATGGATCTTTTTAATTGTAAAACCGTTTTGTCTAATGTTTTATTGGACCAAAGTTGTCGTTTTTATTCAGCGTAGTGTGTTCACACTGGCAATTTTTGAGTAAGGCATGTGTTTGGCTTAGCTTGTTTCATCACCATAATTGTTGAAATTGTGACTTAGCTGTAATGCATGCTTCACCCAATTCCGATTCTTACAGTAAACGATTCCTAATCTGTCGTAAAACCTACATGCCCACTGTTTCATCTTCGTCTGTTCCGGAATGCCTGTGATTTCCCGTGTTGAAAATATTTTTACTTAAATTCAAAATGTGAAAAAAAAAAAATAACTTTCCTAATATTGTGTGGTCTCATAGTAGAGCCTATTTTTATCCCAACAAAATACCTTTGGATGAAAATTCTCAAATTGTAAATTGTCTATTTTAATATTTACGTATGCAGAGGTCTGTAAATACATGTATATATGTTTAATAAATTTTATTGGTCATGTTAATTCATTGAAAAACTTTTTTATATTGTTGAAATTAAATATTTTTTAAGCCTAATCATAGACTTTTCGCTTTTCAAATACGGGGAAGTTTTCCAAATGAAAAATTGACAATTTATGCAGTTTAAATGTAACCAAGTAAAACCTTTTAGTATAATCAAACTTTCCGATCTCTTTGTTGCAGTTCCCGTGAAAATCTGATTTGTATTTTGTGGTGTTTTTAACTTTGCCGGTAGTATTTATTGTACTCCTGCTGTGCGCAGAGCGCTGTACTACGCACTTAAGAGAAGACGACAGAATTAAAAGACACAGTCCCTGCAGTTAAGGAGATCAATGTGGGAGATAGGTAGGCCCAGATGTTTTCAGATTGATTGAGCTTAGAGGAAAAAGAGAGATAAAATTGCTTACGATAAGAGAATGGAAAGATAAATAAGTACATGAATAATAGAGTTGTTCATTTTTTCGAAGTATTTTAATCCCGATTTTATGATCATCAATATGAGAAATACCTAAGTATTTTCACATTTTTATAAAAGGTAATACGAATCTCCCAATTGTAATCTGAAATCATCATCATCAATCGTATTTATTGAGCGCTTACTATGTGCAGAGCACCGTACTAAGCGCTTGGGAAGTACAAATTGGCAACAAATAGAGACAGTCCCTACCCGACAGTGGGCTCACAGTCTAAAAGGGGGAGACAGAGAACCAAACCAAACATACTAACAAAATAAAATAAATAGAATAGATATGTACAAATAAAATATAAATAAATAGAGTAAAAAATATGTACAAACATATATACATATATCCGTTTATTTTTTCAGCATGCTACTTTTGGAGGCAAATTCTAAGGAAAACTAGAGTAGGCTGTAAAGCAGTTATAAGCATGAGGTGAAATTAACATCTATTAACTGATTTGTTGTATCATAAAAGAACTGAAATGCATATGGTTTTGTACTTTGGAGGAGGAAGGCAGAATATTGTAGCTAGGGAGTCTCAAGGTAGAAAGTTCAGGGTTTTCATAGGCCAAAAATAATTATACTCCAGAAAGAGAGAAAAGCAGTCAAGCAAACATAGTGGGTATCTTTGCAATGGAACCTCTAACTGGAGAAAACAAAAAGTGTACACGGCATTAGTCCAAAGATGGGAATAATTTAGAGACTTTAAGCACATCCAGGTAAATTACTCCTTGAGTCATTACAATGAACAAGGCGTATGTTACCAGCTCTTCTTCCACCTCTAATCAATCAATCAATCAATCGTATTTATTGAGCGCTTACTGTGTGCAGAGCACTGTACTAAGCGCTTGGGAAGTCCAAGTTGGCAACATATAGAGACAGTCACCATCATCATCAATCGTATTTATTGAGCGCTTACTGTGTGGAGGGCACTGTACTAAGCGCTTGGGAAGTACAAGTTGGCAACGTATAGAGACAGTCCCTACCCAACAGTGGGCTCACAGTCTAAAAGGGGGAGACGGAGAACAAAACCAAACATGCTAACAAAATAAAATAAGTAGAATAGGTATGTACAAGCAAAATAAATAAATAGAGTAATAAATATGTACAAACATATATACATATGCATATATATGTATACATATATATGCATATATACATATGTAATCCCCTAACTGGATTCTCCCAATCAATGAGTCATATTTTTTGAGGGCTTACTCTGTGCCAGGCACTTTAAGGAGCACCTGCAATAGTATTAGACCTATAAAAACAGCTGTAATAGCTCATGTATTACATGTATTCCCCCTCGTCCCCCTCTCCATCCCCCCCGCCTTACCTCCTTCCCTTCCCCACAGCACCTGTATACATGTATATATGTTTGTATGTATTTATTACTCTTCATTTTACTTGTCCATATTTATTCTACTTATTTTATTTTGTTAATATGTTTTGTTCTCGGTCTCCCCCTTCTAGACTGTGAGCCCACTGTTGGGTAGGGACCGTCTCTATACGTTGCCAACTTGTGCTTCCCAGGCGCTTAGTACAGTGCTCTGCACACAGTAAGTGCTCAATAAATAAGATTAAGAAGAAGATGTACTGGCCAGGTTCAGAATTGATAACTCCAGTAGGCACCAGGCCAACTGAGTCCATCTCAGTTTCATCCTCACCTGTTTTAATTTCGTCCCTTCATCCTTCTGGCAACAATACTTATCCATCCTTATTGATTCCCATGCTCACTGCACGTGCCAGGTGTTTCAGACTTCGAATTCCCTCCTCAAACCCTCTGTCCCGCCATCCTCCCCGTCTTTTTCCCTAATGTCCTGGCCACACCAATCACATGGAAACCATTAGGCCTGGGCTCCCTAAAATCTCCCCTGTCCTTCTGCGGCCTTTTCTTCCTCTAGCACCACCCTCACCTCTTCCATCCTTCCCGCCAATACCTCAAGAGGAGATCTCTGGCCTCCTCTCAAATTCTCCGCCCTCTTCCCGAGCTTCTGATAGAGATAGAGAAGCAGCGTGGCTCAGTGGAAAGAGCCTGGGCTTTGGAGTCAGAGGTCGTGGGTTCGAATCCCGACTCTGCCACATGTCTGCTGTGTGACCTTGGGCAAGGCACTTCACTTCTATGAGCCTCGGTGACCTCATCTGTAAAATGGGGATGAAGACTGTGAGCCCCATGTGGGACAGCCTGATCACCTTGTATCCCCCCCAGCACTTAGAACAGTGCTCCGCACATAGTAAGCGCTTAATAAATGCCATCATTATTATATTATTATTCTGATCCCATTCCTTCTCACCTACCTTCTCATAGCAATTGCCCCCTCTCTTTTCCCTTCCCTGACAACCATCTTCAACCTCTCACTTTCCAATGGCTCCTTCCCTGCTGCTTTTGAGTATGCCCGTGTAACCCCTTCCCTTAAAAAACCCACCCCGACTCCAGAGTACCCTCTAGTTATCACCCCATCTTCCTCCCTCCGTTCCTCTCCACACTCCTTAAGCGAATTTCTACACTCACTACCTCCGCTCCTTTTCCTATTCTCTCAACCCCCTGCAATTCGGCTTCCAACCTCTCTACAGAAGCAGCCCTCTTGAACGTCACCAATGACCTCCTTCTCGCCAAATCCAACCGTCCTGCTCCATCCTAATCCACCTTGACCTTTCTGTTGTCTTTGACATTGGCCCATCCCCTTCTGGAAACATTATATAACCTTGGCTTGACTGACACTTTCCTCCCCTAGTTCCCCTCCTTTCACTGACTGCTCCTTCTGTCTGTTTCACAGGGTCCTCTTGTGCCTCCCACCATCTGGGATAGATAAAGATTAAGATCAAGATTAAGTTTCGGCTCCCCTTTTATTATCCATTTATTCCCTTGGAGAACCCCTTTGCTCCCATGCTTCAACTACTATCTCTCTGGATGATTCCCAAATCTACCTCTCTAGCCCTGACCTCTCTCCTCCTCTGCAGTCTTTCATTCATTCATTCAATCATATTTATTGAGCGCTTACTGTGTGCAGAGCACTGGACTAAATGCTGGGAAAGTACAATGCAGCAATAAAGAGAGACAATCCCTGCCCACAATGGGCTTACAGTCAAGAGGGGGGACAACATATCAAAACAAGTAAACAGGCATCAATATAAATAATAATAATAATGGCATTTGTTAAGTGCTTATGTGCAAAGCACTGTTCTAAGCGCTGGGGAGGATACAAGGTGATCAGGTTGTCCCACGAGGGGCTCACGGCCTTAATCCCCATTTTACAGATGAGGTAACTGAGGCACAGAGAAGTTAAGTGACTTGCCCAAAGTCACACAGCAGACAATTGGTGGAGCTGACATTTGAACCCATGACCATAGAATTGTAGATAAATACATAAGTGCTGTGGAGCGGGGGGGGGGGGGGGGGGGGGGGGGGGGAGAGTAAAGGGAGCGAGTTGAGGATGCAGAAAGGAGAGGGACATGAGAAAGAGGGGGCTTAGTCTGGGAAAGCCTCTTGGAGGAGGTGTGCCTTCAGTATTGCTTTGAAGGGGGAAGAGTGAGCACTTTGTTCTCCTGCCTTCAGGTCATCCCTACCTGAATATCCCACCGTCACCTCAAACTTAACATGTCCAAAGCAGAACTCCTCATCTCCCCCCACAAACGGTGTCTTACCCATGTCTTTCCTCTCACTGTAGACAGGAACATCATCCTTCCTTGGCATACTCCTCGACTCAACTTTCTCATTTAACCCACATATTCAATGTGTCACCAAATCCTTTTGGTTCTACCTTCCCCCATTTCTAGAATCCTCCCTCTCCCCTCTACCCAAACTGCTACCACTCTGATCCAAGCACTAATCATTTTCTGGCCTTGAGTATTCCATCAACCTCCTCACTGACCTCCCTGCGTCCTCTCTCTCTCCCCTCTTCAGTCCATACATCACTCTCCTGACCAGGTGATTATGCTGAAAAACCATTCCGTCTATATTCGCTGACCTCCCTGCATCCTGTCTCCCCTCCTCAGTCCATACTTCACTCTCCTGCCCAGATTATTTTGCTGAAAAACCATTCAGTCCATATCAGCCCACTCCTCAGAAACCTCCAATAGTTACCGATCCATCGCTGCATCAAATAAATCTCCTTACCATCGCTTTATAGAACTTTATAGAGCTCTCTCCCTCCTACCAAACCTCTCCCTCCCAATCTGCACACTCTGCTCTTCTAATTCCAATTTACTCTCCGTACCTCAATCCCATTTATCCCACCATTTACCTCTTACCACACTCTCATTCAGGCCTGGAACTCCCTCTCTCTTCACATCTGACAGTCCACTGTCAGTTTTTCTACCACGTTAGTTTTTTCATTTCTTTGGTTTTATGGTATTTAAGCATTTACTATGTACCAGGCACTGTACTAAGCACTGGGGCAAATACAAGCTAATCAGACGGGACGCAATCCATGTCCCATGTGGGGCTCAGTCTTAATCCCCATTTTACAGATGAGGTAACTGAGGTCCAGAGAAGTGAGGTGACTTGCCTAAGGTCATATGTACTGCAGCATTTAGAACAGTGCTCATCACATAGTAAACCCTTAATAAATACCATCATTATCATTGTCATTATTGAGTGTTTTCTATGTGCAGAGCACTGTACTAAGCAGTTGGGAGAGTACATTACAAGAAATTTAGCAGGCAGGTTCCCCACCCCTAACGAGTTTACATTCTAGAAAAGAGTTGATAGACATGATCTCCGCCCTTAAGGAGCTGACAATCTAGCCAGGGAGACAGACACATAATAATTTACAGATAGGAGAAAAAAGAAAATGTCTTCAATGAGAAAATTGACACCATCGGGTGTGAGGTCCCTAAAATCTCCCGTGCTCCTTCTCAGTCCCCCTCCAGCCCCCTCCACTCTCATCATCATCATCAACCGTATTTATTGAGCGCTTACTGTGTGCAGAGCACTGTACTAAGCGCTTGGGAAGTACAAGTTGGCAACATATAGAGACGGTCCCTACCCAACAGTGGGCTCACAGGCTAAAAACAGAAGTATCTCTAGAGATCTCCTGCCTCCTCTCGAAAGCCACCCTCTCCACGTGCACATCCAACCCCATTCCTTCACACCTTATCAAAACTCTTGCCCCTTCCCTTCTTCCCTAACAGCCATCTTCAACTCTTTGCTCTCCAATAGCTTCTTCCCCACTTCTTTCAAACATACCCATGTCTCCCCATCCTAAAAAAACCCTCCTTGGACCCCTCAGCTCCCTCCAGTTATCGCCCCATCTCCCCCCCTACCATTCCTTTCCAAACTCCGTGAGCTGCCTACACCCGCTGTCATTCATTCATTCAATGATATTTATTGAGCGCTTACTGTGTGCGGAGCACTGTACTAAGCGCTTGGAAAGTACAATACGGTAATAAAGAGATTCCCTGCCTGCAACGGGTTTACAGTCTTGGGGGTGGCGGGGTGGGGGGAGACAGACATCAGAACAAGGATACGGGCATCAATATAAATAGAATTATAGATATACACATAAGTGCTGTGGGGAGGGGAAAAGGGGAAAGAGCAAAACGAGTGAATCAAGGTGAAGCAGAAGGGAGGGGGAGCTTAGGAGAAGGGGGACCAAAGATCCGGGGGGTAGAAAAGAGACCAGAGGCACGTGGGAGCCCATAAAGGGAGCTAGAGGCAGATGGATATATGTCATATATGTTATATATGTATATATGTTATATATGTATATATGTTTGTACATATTTATTACTCTATTTTAGTTGTACCTATCTGTTCTATTTATTTTATTTTGTTAGTATGTTTGGCTTTGTTCTCTGTCTCCCCCTTCTAGACTGTGAGCCCACTGTTGGGTAGGGAATGTCTGTATATGTTGCCAGCTTGTACATCCCAGGTGCTTAGTACAGTGCTCTGCACACAGTAAGCGCTCAATAAATCCGATTGACTGATTGATGGAGGCAAGCGAGTCAGGTTGGGCAGCGAGTGGAGGGAGGGGTGGAATCGGAACGGGATGACCAACAGCTGTAAAGGAAGAGGGGGCCCGAACAAATGAGGTTGGGAAGTCATTTGCCTCAGCTCGAGTTCTAAGAAAATCTCCGTCAGCCTACCTGCCCCAAATTCCTGTCTCATATTCCTCTCTTCTAATTCTTCTCCTTGACCTCCTCCAATCTGGCTTCTGGCCCCTTCATTCCACAGAAACCGCCTTCTCAGAGGTCACCGATGATCTCCTTCTTGCCAAATCCAATGGCCTCTACTCCATCTTGATCATCCTCTACCTCTCAGCTGCCTTCGACACTGTCGACCACCCCTTTCTCTGGGAAATATTATTCAACCTCGGCTTCACGGACACCCTCCTCTCCTGGTTCTCTTCTTATCTCTCTGGCTGCTCGTTCTCAATCTCCTTTGTGACCCCCCTCCTCTGCTTCCACCCCCTAACTGTGGGGGTCTCTCATGGTTCAGTTCTGGGTCCCCTTCTATTCTCATCATCATCATCATCAATCATATTTATTGAGCACTTACTATGTGCAGAGCACTGTACTAAGCGCTTGGGAAGTACAAATTGGCAACATATAGAGACAGTCCCTACCCAACAGTGGGCTCACAGTCTAAAAGGGCTCACAGTCTCCATTTACACCCGCTCCCTTGGAGAACTCATTCACTCCATGGCTTCAACTACCACTTCTATGTGGTTGATACCCAAATCTACATCTCCTCCCTTGATCTCTCTCCCTCTCTGCAGTCTCGCATTTCCTGTTGCCTTCAAGACATCTCTACTTGGATGACCTCCCTTCACCTCAAGCTAAACATGTCCAAAATAGAACGCCTTATCTTCCTACCAGTGACTTTCCCTCACTGTAGATGGCACCAATCAATCAATCAATCGTATTTATTGAGCGCTTACTGTGTGCAGAGCACTGCACTAAACGCTTGGGAAGTACAAGTTGGCAACATATAGAGACAGTCCCTACCCTGCCGGTCTCACAAGCCCGTAACCTTGGCATTATCCTCGACTCCTCTCTCTCATCCAAACCACATATTAAATCCATCACTAAGTCCTGTCAGTCCCACCTTCGCAACATCGCTAAAATCTGCCCTTTCTTCTCCATCCAAACTGCTACCACATTGATACAATCATTCATCCTATCTCACCTGGATTACTGCATCAGCCTCCTTGCTGACCGCCCAATCTCCTGTTTCTCCCCACTCTAGTTCGTACTTCACTTTGCTGCCTAATCATTTCTCTTCAAAAACATTCAGGGCATGTCTCCCCACTCCTCAAAAGACTCTAGTGCTTGCGAATCCACATCTGCAACAAACAAAAACTCCTCATCATAGGCTTTAAGACGCTCAATCACTTTGCTCCGTCTTACTACTGTCCTACTACTGCATCCTGCGCTCCTCTGATGCTAACCTTCTCTCTGTCTCTCCCACACACCCTCCTCCCCCTGCCAATCTAGACTGTAAGGTCGTTGTGGGCAGGGAAATATGTCTGTTTATTGTTGTATCATACTCTCCCAAGTGCTTAGTAGAGTGCTCTGCACACAGTAAACACTCAATAAACATGACTGCATGAAGGAATGAAAAGGAGAATGGAAAGATGGACAAGTGGAAGAGTGAATACTTAGAGTATGGAAGTTACTATGTACGTAAGTGCTATGGGTGGTTGTGAGTGCAGATTTTTATTTTATTTTATTTTACTTGTACATATCTATTCTATTTATTTTATTTTGTTAGTATGTTTGGTTTTGTTCTCTGTCTCCCCCTTTTAGACTGTGAGCCCAATGTTGGGTAGGGACTGTCTCTATATGTTGCCAATTTGTACTTCCCAAGCGCTTACTACAGTGCTCTGCACATAGTAAGCGCTCAATAAATACGATTGATGATGATGAAGCGTGGAGGAGGTATTTGGGAGGATATGGCCTGGGGTGTTTAGACCATAAACTTGTCGTGGGCAGGGAACATGTACCAACTCTGTTGTATTGGACTCTCCCAAGCACTTAGTACGGTGTTGGCAGGGAATGTGTCTATCAACACCATTATATTGCACTCTTCCAAGTGCTTAGTACAGTGCTCTGCACACAGTAAGCACTCAATAAATACAATTGATTGATTGATTGTTCTGCACACAGTAAGCACTCAATAAATAATAATAAATAATAATGATGGTATTTGTTCAGCACTTATTATGTGCCAGGCACTGTACTGACTGCTGGGGTGGATACAAGCAAATTGAGGTGGACACAGTCTCCGTCCCATGTGGGGCTCACAATCTCAATCCCCATTTTCAACTGAGGCCCAGAGAAGTAAAATCAATCAATCAATCAATCAATCGTATTTATTGAGCGCTTACTGTGTGCAGAGCACCGTACTAAGCGCTTGGGAAGTCCAAGTTGGCAACATATAGAGACAGTCCCTACCCAACAGGGGGCTCACAGTCTGAAAGGGGGAGACAGAGAACAAAACCAAACATACTAACAAAATAAAATAAATAGAATAGATATGTACAAGTAAAATGAATAAATAAATAGAGTAATAAATATGTCCAAACATATATACATATATACAGGTGCTGTGGGGAAGGGAAGGAGGTAAGATGGGGGGGATGGAGAGGGGGATGAGGGGGAGAGGAAGGAAATGACTTACCCAAGGTCACACAGCAGACAAGTGCTGGAGTCAGGATTAGAACCCATGACCTTCTGACTCCCGGGCCTGTGTACTGCTTCTCAAATACCATCGAATGATTGATCGATTGAGAAGGATAGTTAATCTGGGAAGGCCTACCTGGTGGAGGAGATGGGATTTCAGGAGGGGTTTGAAGCTGAGGAGAGTGATAATCCCCCCCATCTTACCTCCTTCCCTTCCCCACAGCACCTGTATATATGTATAGATGTTTGTACATATTTATTACTCTATTTATTTATTTATTTTACTTGTACATATCTATTCTATTTATTTTATTTTGTTAGTATATTTGGTTTTGTTCTCTGTCTCCCCCTTTTAGACTGTGAGCCCACTGTTGGGTAGGGACTGTCTCTATATGTTGCCAATTTGTACTTCCCAAGGGCTTAGTACGGTGCTCTGCACACAGTAAGCGCTCAATAAATACGATTGATGACGATAATCTACTGGATTGGAAAGAGGAGGGAATTCCAGGGAGGAGGGTGGGTGAGAGCAAGGGGTCAGAGACAGATGAGTTGAGAACGAAGCACAGTACGTAGGTGAGCTAGAGAGGAACAGAGTGTAAATTGGGATGTAGTGAGAGAACAAAATGGTAAAATAAGGAAAGAGTTGATGGAATGACTTAAAGCCAGTGGTGAAGAGTTTATAATAATAATAATAATAATGGCATTTGTTAAGCGCTTACTATGTGCAGAGCACTGTTCTAAGCGCTGGGGGGATACAAAGTGATCAGGTTGTCCCACGTGGGGCTCACAGTCTTCATCCCCATTTTACAGATGAGGGAACTGAGGCTCAGAGAAGTTAAGTGACTTGCCCAAGGTCACACAGCGGACATGTGGCAGAGTCGGGACTCGAACCCATGACCTCTGACTCCAAAGCCTGTGCTCTTCTCCAGTGAGCCACGCTGCTCCTCAAGTTTCTGCTTATTATGCAGGAAAATCATTGTGGTGTAGCAGAAAGAACATGGTTCTTGGAGGTAAAAAATCTAGGTTCTAGTCCCAACACTGCCGCAGGTCTGCTTGCAATCTTGGGTAAATCACAATCCTAGCCTCAATTTCCTCATCTTTAAAAATGGAGATGATACAATCTCTCTCTTCCCTCTCTAACAGTGTAGCTGGAACAAAAAGAGCCAAGTAATGAGAAGCAGCCTGGTGTAGACGATAGAGCGCGGGCCTGGGCATCAGAAGGTCATGGATTCTAATCCCTGCTCGGCTACATGTCAGCTGTGTGACCTTAGGCAAGTCACTTCACTTTTCTGTGCCTCAGTCACCTCATCTGTAAAATGGGGATTGAGACTGTTAGCCCCAGGTGGGACTTCCTTCCCTTCCCCACAGCACCTGTATATATGTACATATGCTTGGACATATTTATTACTCTATTTATTTATTTATTTTACTTGTACATATCTATTCTATTTATTTTATTTTGTTAGTATGTTTGGTTTTGTTCTCTGTCTCCCCCTTTTAGACTGTGAGCCCACTGTTGGGTAGGGACCGTCTCTATATGTTGCCAATTTGTACTTCCCAAGCGCTTAGTACAGTGCTCTGCACATAGTAAGCGCTCAATAAATACGATTGATGATGATGATGATGACAGGGACTGTGTCCAACCCGATTTGCTTGTATCCACCCCAGCGCGTGCCTGGCACATAGTAAGCACATAACAAGTATATATGTTTGTACATATTTATTACTCTATTTATTTATTTATTTTACTTGTACCTATCTATTCTATTTATTCTATTTTGTTAGTATATTTGGTTTTGTTTTCTGTCTCCCCCTTCTAGACTGTGAGCCCACTGTTGGGTAGGGACTGTCTCTATATGTTGCCAACTTGTACTTCCCAAGCGCTTAGTACAGTGCTCTGCACACAGTAAGCGCTCAATAAATACGATTGATTAATTGATTGATTGATAACAAATACCACAATTCATTCATTCAATCGTATTTATCGAGCGCTTACTGTGTGCAGAGTACTGTACTAAGCACTTGGGAAGTACAAGTTGACAACATATATTATTACTCTAGGAATAAAAGCACTATATATAATCAAGATATTGTCACTGAATTTTTTATGGTATTTGTTCAGCTCTTTATCATCATTATCAATGGTAATTTATGGAGTGCTTACTATGTGCAGAACACTGGTATATACTGAACAATTTTTAGACTGTGAGCCCACTGTTGGGTAGGGACTGTCTCTATATGTTGCCAACTTGTACTTCCCAAGCGCTTAGTACACAGTAAGCGCTCAATAAATACGATTGATGATGATGGGGAGAGTACAATGCAACAGAGTTGGTAGGCACATTCAGCCTTTTGAGGAATGGGGAACTTTTACAGAACTTCAGAACGAGCCTTCCAGGAGGAATTACTTATATTGCTAACGGTTCGTCTAGTGCCACTCACATTCTCTCTCTTCCCTGACAATCATGGTCCACTGGGACATGAAGTGTAACACCATTTATGCAGGCAGGGCTGCAGGACATTGCAAAGAGCAGGTAAAGGATTTTTTTAATGGCATTTGTTAGGCGCTTACTGTGTGCCAGGCCCTGTACTGGGATGGGTAGATACAAGCTACCAGGCCCAGTTCTGCATCATCATCAATCGTATTTATTGAGCGCTTACTATGTGCAGAGCACTGAATGGGGATAGCCTTCTCACTGTACCTCATTCTCACCTGTCCCGCCGTCGACCCCCGGCCCACGTCCTCCCCCTGGCCTGGAATGCCCTCCCTCCGCACATCCGCCAAGCTAGCTCTCTTCCTCCCTT
The DNA here is from genome assembly GCF_015852505.1 of Tachyglossus aculeatus. Lineage (NCBI taxonomy): Eukaryota > Metazoa > Chordata > Mammalia > Monotremata > Tachyglossidae > Tachyglossus > Tachyglossus aculeatus. The sequence continues at coordinate 18,679,603 of NC_052070.1, forward strand.
CAAAGCCCTACTTAGAGCTCACCTCCTCCAGGAGGCCTTCCCAGACTGAGCCCCCTCCTTCCTCTCCCCCTCCCCCCCACCTTACCTCCTTCCCCTCCCCACAGCACCTGTATATACGTTTATACATATTTATCACTTTATTTTACTAGTACATATTTATTCTATTTATTTGATTTTGTTAATATGCTTTGTTTTGTTGTCTGTCTCCCCCTTCTAGACTGTGAACCCGCTGTTGGGTAGGGACCGTCTCTATATGTTGCCAACTTGCACTTCCCAAGAGCTTAGTACAGTGCTCTGCACACAGTAAGCGCTCAATAAATACGATTGAATGAATGAATGAATGAATGAATGAATGGGGCTCCCAGTCATAATCCCCATTTTACAGATGAGGTAACTGAGGCCCAGAGAAGTTAAGTGACTTTCCCAAGGTCACACAAGTTGAGGAATCAGCATTAGAGCCCAGGTCCTTCTGACTCCCCACCCCATGCCCTCTCCACTAGGCAATGCTGCTTCTCAATTTTTACATGCACTTCCCATTTAATAATAATAATAATGATGATGATGATGGTGGCATTTATTAAGCGCTTACTATGTGCAAAGCACTGTTCAAAGCTCTGGGGAGGTTACAAGGTTGTCCCACGGTGGGCTCACAATCTTGATCCCCATTTTACAGATGAGGTAACTGAGGCACAGAGAAGTTAAGTGACTAGCCCAAAGTCATACAACTGACAATTGGCAGAGCCGGGATTCGAACCCATGACCTCTGACTCCAAAGCCCGGGCTCTTTCCACTGAGCCATGCTGCTTCCCCAAGCAGCTTCCCCAATTTACCCCCAGTCCCTTCAGCCAGTGCTAGACCACAGGTACCGTGATTCAGCAGGAGATCACCCCAAATGCAACCTCAGGCTCAAAATGAATAGTTGGCCCTGTGTCCTTATTGTCTCAGATAGCCAGACTTCAGAAAAGAATTCCTATATTCTCCCATTCTGGTCATTTCCAAGGCAGAAGTAACAACAAGACTCAACAGGAAATTCACTTTTCTTTCCGGGTAGCAGGAAGCGATTTCAAACCCAGCAGCTCCTAGGAGGTCAACACCCACATAGTGACCCACAAGTTTGGGACGATAGCCGTCTAAGCATGTAGCTGAATTATTCCTCTCTGAAAGAATACAAAGCACAAAATAGAGGAAGTTCTGTGCAGTGAAGTCGAGGAGGCAAGTCTTTCTAGCTTGACCCCGTGTCTTGGTTTGTCTGGGAAATCCCAGATTTTTTTTTAAGTCTGTTTGGGGCAATTTTAGTATTCAATTTTATTAGTATTTTATTAGTATTTATTTTATTTACTAAATTTTATTTAGTATTAAATTTTAGTATTAAATTTAGTATTAAATTTTAGTATTATGCAAATATTCTAGAACTGGGACCAACCTGTAGTTTTAAGTAGTTTTGCAATTTGAGGAGCAGCATGGCCTATTGGAAAGAGCACAGGCCTGGGTGTCAGTGGGCCTGGTTTCTGATCCTGGTTCTGCCACTAATAATAATAATAATAATAATAATAATAATAATAATAATAATTGTGGTATTTGTTAAACACTTACTACGTGCCAGGCACTATACCAAGCACTGGGGTGGATTCAAGCAAATTAGGTTGGACACAGTCCCTATCCCACAAGGGGCTCACAATCTTTATCCCCATTTTGCTGCTGAGGTAACTGAGGCACAGAGAAGTGGAGTGGCTTCCCCAGGGCCACAGAGCAGACAAGAGGCAGATCTGGGATCAGAACCCGTGACCTTCTGACTCTCAGTCCTGTAGTCTTTCCACTACACCATGCTGCTTTCCATCAATCAATCAATCAATCGTATTTATTGAGCGCTTACTGTGTGCAGAGCACTGTACTAAGCACTTGGGAAGTACAAGTCGGCAACACATAGAGACAGTCCCTACCCAACGGCGGGCTCACAGTCTAGAAGGGGGAGACAGAGAACAAAACAAAACATACTAACAAAATAAAATAAATAGAATAGATATGTACAAGTAAGATAAATAAATAGAGTAATAAATATGTACAAACATATATACATATATACAGGTGCTGTGGGGAAGAAAAGGAGGTAAGATGGGGGGATGGAGAGGGGGACGAAGGGGAGAGGGGGACGAGGGCTATTATGCAACCTTGGCAGTAAACTTGAGTCTCCGCCCTCGACTCTGTCCCCTGACGCTGCTGCCCAGCACAGGGGAGTCTTAACTTTTGTCACAAGTTGCCTTCCACTCACTAGCTACTGGCCAAGCTAGGAATGGAAAATGGGTCTGCCTCTGCTTTACTCTCCCTCCCATAGTCGAGACTGGTAAAAAACTCTCCAGGCGCGACCCTGAAAGGGTTATTATTACTAACTCACTGTAAAGGCTTGCTTTCCCCACCTGAGCTGAAGAATGTCCAATATATGCTTACTTTAGTTCCCTTAGCACTCCAGGATTTGGGGAATGAAAGACCCCCGAACCCGCATGACTTTAATCCCACCCCCTTCTCCCTCCTCCAATTCCACAGTCTCCAAGATCTTTGATATTAATCCCTGTAATTTAGGATGTGTTTTACACATGGATTCTAATACACAGTCCAGTTTTTCACTGGGAAACCTAAATCCCTCACATTCTGGCCACGCATTCTATTCTCGAGCATTTGCTTTCCATTCCAGGGAACAACTGTTACTCCTTTAGGTTTAATTACGGTTTAATTACCGTTCCTGGGTAGACTTCAGACTTATTTTTCTCCATCCAGATCCACATAGTTTCCAGTCTGTCAGAACTGCAGGCAGATATATTAAACAGATATTGTCTGTTTCAGGTTCCCTTCCCTGGAAAAGAGTCCTTGTGAAAATGTGAGGAGGGGAAACTTCCCCAGTTTTCTTTGTGAAAGGTTAGAAATCTGAGACTGTTTCTTTCTAAAGAACCTAGGCTTTTGAATAGTCATTGATTCTGTTAGGAAAGTTGATACACTTCTTGCTCTCCCTGACCCAGAACTCCCTCTCTTCACCTTCAAGAGTCCCACTAGCTTGACTCATGAAGCTCCCTGCCCAACTCGGTCAGGAAATGGGATTTTAATTTCTCATTGCTTCCATTAACCTGAACTCATTTTCCAAACTAACCAGACAGAGTTTTGAGAGAGGAGGAGGAGGAGGAGGGAGGGAGGAGGAGGGAGGGAGGGAGAGCTGAAAGAAGAAAAATAGTTGTTAATGTCAAAGGAATTTTCTCCAAAGGCAAATGGTCTAACTAGGCACCACCAGGGTCTGTCCAACCTAGTGTGAGGCCGTAGGAAACTTTTCAAAACTCTAAAGCTGTTCAGTTGCCCCTTGCCCTCTCCTCCTGGGCCCTGGAACATTTCACGCCTGTAATAGGAATCCTGTGGCTGCTGGGGAAGGGTATTTGCTTCACTGCAGAAGGAGAAAGGAATTCGGCCTACTGCTCCAGTGCCGCATCTGTTTCAGCTTGCAGCGATTGCAACTTGACGCGATCCTTAAGATTTTCTAAACTTTCAGGTAGTTTTACTGGCATTTTGATTTAGTATGATTTAGTACTAGTAACCATATTTATTATGCGCTTCAGCTCACCTACCTGAGAACATTCATTCATTCAGTCGTACTTATTGCGCGCTTGCTGTGTGCAGAGCTCTGTACTAAGCACTTGGGAAGTACAAGTTGGCAACATATAGAGATGGTCCCTACCCAAAAATGGGCTCACAGTCAATCAATCAATCAATCAATCGTATTTATTGAGCGCTTACTGTGTGCACCCCCTTGGCCCTGCTGAGAGCTCACCTCCTCCAGGAGGCCTTCCCAGACTGAGCCCCTTCCTTCCTCCCCACCTCGTCCCCCACTCCATCCCCCCATCTTACCTCCTTCCCTTCCCCACAGCACCTGTATATATGTATATATGTTTGTACATATTTATTACTCTATTTATTTATTTATCTTACTTGTACATATCTATTCTATTTATTTTATTTTGTTAGTATGTTTAGTTTTGTTCTCTGTCTCCCCCTTTTAGACTGTGAGCCCACTGTTGGGTAGGGACTGTCTCTAGATGTTGCCAATTTGTACTTCCCAAGCGCTTAGTACAGTGCTCTGCACATAGTAAGCGCTCAATAAATACGATTGATGATGATGATGATGCAGAGCACTGTACTAAGCGCTTGGGAAGCACCAGTTGGCAACATATAGAGACAGTCCGTACCCGACAGTGAGCTCACAGTCTAAAAGGGGGAGACAGGGAACAAAACCAAGCATACTAACAAAATAAAATAAATAGAATAGATATGTACAAGTAAAATAAATAAATAAATAAGTAGAGTAATAAATATGTACAAACATAGATACATATATACAGGAATGAATAGATAAGCTATATGAAGGCATAAACATATACTACAGTAAACCATTTAAATTGTATATAAATAATTAAAACAATTCAAATTAGACTTTTTCCATTTTGATTCTGGCTCTTTCTCATCACAATTCAACACCATCCTTCGTATCTCCGAAGCCTGCAATCGCAATATTGTAGAGGGGGGGAGATAATAATGATAATGATGGCATTTATTAAGCACTTACTATGTGCAAAGCACTGTGCTAAGCGCTGGGGAGGTTACAAGGTTATCAGACTGTCCCACAGGGGGCTCACAGTCTTAATCCCCATTTTACAGATGAGGTAACTGAGGCACAGAGAAGTTAAGTGACTTGCCCAAAGTCACACAGCTGACAACTGGGGGAGCCGGGATTTGAACTCGTGACCTCTGACTCCAAAGCCCGTGCTCTTTCCACTGAGCCACGCTGCTTCTCATAAGCCAGAGACCCATGGTCCATTCAGCCGAGTATTGTCTCCCTGACAGTGACACTTAAAGGAACTATGGAATGGTGGGTCCCCCCAAACCTCTATACTATCGTTTAAGGAAAGATCAGCTAATATTCCTAACTTTTTCTATAGTAACCCATTATGGATCTTTGTTCAAATGCTTCTTGAACCTGCTGATATTTTCTGCCCACACAACTTCCTGGACTAATGAATTCCATATGCTTACCCCCCATTATAGGAGAGGAAAGAAGTGTTTCCTTTCGTCTGTTTTGAAGCAGTGTAGCCAAGTGGATAGAACCCAGGCCCGAGAGTCAGAAGGATCTGGACTCTGATCCTGACTCCTCCACTTGTCGGCTGTGTGACCTCAAGCAAGTCACTTCACTTCTCTGGGCCTCAGTTACCTCATCTATAAAATGGGGATTAAGACTCTGAGCCCTGTGTGGGACATGGACTGTGTCCAACCTGATTAGCTTGCATCTATACCATCATCATCAATCGTATTTATTGAGCGCTTACTATGTGCAGAGCACTGTACTAAGCGCTTGGGAAGTACAAATTGGCAACATATAGAGACAGTCCCTACCCAACAGTGGGCTCACAGTCTAAAAGGTGGGCTCACAGTCTAACCACACTTGGTACAGTGCCTGGCACATAGTAAGCGCTTAAAAACTACCATTTAAAAACCCCCAAAACTTCCACCCTTGAGCTTCAGTTGGTACCCTTCCTCCCCACCCACTAGCAGCACTGTGGGCTAATGATTCTGAAGTGCAAAAATTTATGCCAGCCCTATTACATTTTTTTTGTCAGTTTCACAGAAATGAGGACGGTTACTTTCCTTTGAGACTGTGGCTCAATACAACATGTGGGACAACATTAAACTCCTGCTCAAAGGCAGCACCCGTAGCTTGCCACCTAACTGTGAAACCGGCTTCTTGAGATGTTTAATCTACACTATGTCATTTTTTAAAATAGTAAGCCCTTACTATGTGCTGGGGTAGACACAAGCTACCCCACAGTCCCTGTCCCACACGGAGCTCACAGTCTTAATCCCCATTTTACAGATGAGGTAACCGAGGCACAGAGAAGTTAAGTGCCTTGCCAAGGTCACCCAGCAGTGAAGCGACAGAGCCGGGATTAGAATCACGCTCATCATCACGCGTCAAAGCAATATCATCAACCACGAGACCCTGGAAGGTAGCCAATCAACCAGCATTGAAGTGATCCTTTTTGCACCATGATTCCTTCGGGCAAGCATGGGCAGTTAACGGATTAATTTATTCAATAATATTATTGAGTGTAATTCATTCATTCATTCATTCTTTCAATCATATTTATTGAGTGCTTATTGTGTGCAGAGTACTGTACTAAGCACTTGGGAAGTACAAATCGGCAACATATAGAGACGGGCTTACAGTCTAGAAGGGGGAGACGGATGAAAAAACCCCAAAACAAGTAGACTGGTGCCTACTTCCATCCCTCCTTCTCCTAATCTTTTCCTAAATCCTCAGTAATCTGTCCCCATAAAATCCTTCTTTCTAAGAAAGGAAAATACTTTGATGGGGCCAAACTGTTTTTTTTGATGCCTCACCTATGCCTCTTCCCCTGAGATCTCACTTTGGGGCAAGTGAATTTGGCAAGATTCCTGGTTCCCTCTACTCAGCCGGACAGTAGCTGAGTAGCTATTCTTTCCTTTCCCTTGGTTGGGGATCTGAGTTCTAATCCCATTTCTACCACTTGCCTGCTTGTGTGGCCTTATACTTTTTGCACCATGATTCCTTCGGGCAAGCATGGGCAGTTAACGAATTAATTTATTCAATGATATTTATTGAGTGTAATTCATTCATTAATTCATTCTTTCAATCATATTTATTGAGTGCTTACTGTGTGCAGAGTACTGTACTAAGCGCTTGGGAAGTACAAATCGGCAACATATAGAGACGGGCTCACAGTCTAGAAGGGGGAGACGGACGAAAAAACCCCAAAACAAGTAGACTGGTGCCTACTTCCATCCCTCCTTCTCCTAATCTTTTACGAAATCCTCAGTAATCTGTCCCCATAAAATCCTTCTTTTCTAAGAAAGGAAAATACTTTGATGGGGCCAAACTGTTTTTCCTGATGCTTCACCTATGCCTCTTCCCCTTGTACTTCCCAAGTGCTTAGTACAGTGCTCTGCACACAATAAGCACTCAATAAATACGATTGATTGATTGATTCCCCTGAGATCTCACTTTGGGGCAAGTGAATTTGGCAAGATTCCTGTTTCCCTCTACTCAGCCGGACAGTAGCTGAGTAGCTATTCTTTCCTTTCCCTGGTTGGGGATCTGAGTTCTAATCCCATTTCTACCGCTTGCCTGCTTGTGTGACCTTGGGCAAGTCACTTAACTTTTCTGTGCCTCCATTTCCTCATCTGTAAAATGGGGGTTTACATACCTGTTCTGCCTTCTAGACTGTGAACCCCATGTGGGACAGGAACTGTGCCTGACCAGCTTATATTATATCTACACCAGGGTTTAGTTCAGTGGTTGGTTTATGGTAAGTGCTTAACAAACATCATTATTATGATTATAATCATTAGTATCATTATCTACCTTCTCCCTATCTTCCTCAGAGTGGCTTACTGGAAAGAGCACGGGCTTGGGAGTCAGAGGTCATGGGTTCTAATCCCGGCTCTGCCCCTTGTCTGCTGTGTGACCTTGGGCAAGTCACTTAACTTCTCTGGGCCTCAGTTATCTGTAAAATGAGGATTAAAATTGTGAGCCCCACTTGGGACAAGCTGCTTATCTTGTATCTATCCCAGTACTTAGAACAGTGTTTTGCACATAGTAAGTGCTTAACAAGTACAATAATAATATTAATATTATTAATAACTGTAATATTATTGCATATTATATTATATTGTAATATAACATAAATATGATGTAATATAATATAGAATACATATAATATATATTATTATACATTATATCATATATATAATATATTTTATATTATATTATAAAATATTATTATATAATATAATTATTAATAACTGTGGTATTCGTTAAGCACCTACTATGTACCAGGTGCTGTACTAAATGCAAATTGGATTGGACACAATCCTGGTCCCATATGGGGCTCACAGTCTTAATCCCCATTTTACAGATGAAGTAAATGAGGCACAGAGAAGGCTGTGACTACCCCAAGGTCTCGCAGCAGACAATTGGAGAAGCTGAGATTAGAACCCAGGTCTTTCTGATGCCCAGGCCTATCCACTAGACCAAACTGCTTCTTTTTCTTTTAGGAGTGGGGAAAGTGGAAGTAGGAAAAAATGTTGCCTCTTCTAATGTACCCATTCTTTTTATTCTCCGGCAAATGGTTCGCAGTCCAGAAATGATTTTCTCCATTACATCCTTTTGCCTCTTCCTCCTGCTTTTGCACCAGCAAACAAGAAATGATCATTCTAATGAGGACTCTTTAGTCCGTTTCTCTCTGACTTTACAGTCTTTCCTTGGTCACTTGGACCATCCCCGGTGCATTCCTCCCCTAGAACTGAGAAGCAGCTGTCTGCTGTGTGAACTTGGGGGTGTCACTTCACTTCTCTGTGCCTCAGTTTCCTCATCCGCAAAATAGGAATTAAGACTGTGAATTCTATGTGGCACATGGACTGTGTCCAATCTGGTTAGCTTGTCTCTACTCAGGGCTTAGTACAGTGACTGGCACACAGTAAATGCTTAACAAATGCCATTAAAAGAATTAGAACCGGAATCCCTGACCTTTCATTACCTACTAATCCCTGGGGCAGTCTCTGTCACTTCTTCCTGAGTGGGGCTTCTCAGATGTACTCCCCTGTCAACCTTTTCCCCTAGGCCCTCAGGTGAATCTGACATTTTTTCATTGCCTCCATCTTCCAGGCTTCTGAACTTCTAATCCAGTAAATCATTCCATTAAGGTTTCTGCCTCAGCTTCATCGCTCTCTACTTCAAAGCTCCTCAGAAGGTTCCAAATCGCCGCCTGGCTCAAACACAAGTGCTTGATCGGGGATTTTCAAGATGTCTCAGTGCCTGGCCTCATCTTAGCTCCAGGCCTTCATTTTCCATTTCACCTTCCCCCATGGCCTCTCTTCCAGCCGATCAAAGCTTCTTGCCTTCCCTCATAATCTTTTGCCCCTTTTCAGTTTTAGCCAACCCTTCACACCTGGAAGAGCTTGCTCTTTCCTTCTTCCATTCATGCGCAAGTAAAAATCCTCCTCCCCCAAGAAGCCCTCCCTGATTGGTGGTGAACAATTTACCTGCTAATATCCATTCAACATGCCCATTTTCTTTGCTGCACAATATGAAGGAAGATTTTCTCCCCTTGCTCCCAAGCGTGGCTCAGTGGAAAGAGCACGGGCTTTGGAGTCAGAGGTCATCGGTTCAAATCCTGGCTCTGCCACTTGTCAGCTGTGTGACTTTGGGCAAGTCACTTAACTTCTCTGTGCCTCAGTTACCTCATCTGTAAAATGGGGATTAAGACTGTGAGCCCCACTTGGGACAACCTGATCACCTTGTAAACTCCCCAGCGCTTAGAACAGTGCTTTGCACATAGTAAGTGCTTAATAAATGCCATTAAAAAAAAAAAAGATCCATCGTCGCACCCTACATGTGGTCATAAGCCACAGAAGCAATTACCCCAAGATATGTAGTTTGTGGATCCCAAGGGGAAGTCATGCCCCTCTGCCTTTTCAATCAGCCTTTTGTCTATTTTTGAAAGGAAGTAAAACGTGCCGACTTTATAGGACGATGGAAAGGTCTGTTTGAAAGAGACCTCTAATTCCGACAAATTACCCTGATAGACTGTCAGATGTGAATGGGATTTAGGTATGCGAAATCTGCTTTGAACTCTCTTGTCTTTCCTTCCTGTCCAGAAGCTAGAACTAGCTAAGTCCTCTTTGGGGAGCAAAGGGGAGAACACTCTCCCTCAAATGCCTGCCTGGATTTCCCTCTGTTTGTTCTGGCACACGCAGAAAATTACCCTTCCGGAGCCAGAGGCCCCTGCAGCCACTGGTAAAGGAGTTTCCTTGCGTCATTTTCAAAGCAGTATGAGGAAGCTGAAATGGGGGAGAGAAAAGCAGAACAGCAGCAACGGCAGCAGTAGCAACATCATCCACGACTTGACCAGAAAGATCTCAGGATCTCACCTTCTGGCTCCTCCCCTAAGACTCTCCCAGCCGAATGTCCTCTCCCACCTAATAATAATGATGGCATTTTTTAAGCGCTTACTATGTGCAAAGCACTGTTCTAAGCGCTGGCACTGTTCTAAGTGCTGTTCTAAGAGTTCCACATACTCCCTACACCCTCCTCTACCACCTATTCCCCTGCTTCCCTCCCTCCCACCTAGCTCTCCCTTTTCCCGTGTAAACCTGCGCAGACCTTCCAACACATCATCAATCGTATTTATTGAGCGCTTACTATGTGCAGAGCACTGTATACATGTTCACAAGCAGGCTCCCTTCTGTTGTCATATAGGGGTAGGTGAGAATCACCTTCAGTAATTCTTAAAGTTATTACTGTTGTTACTGTAATATGGTAATCTTACCTCCTTCCCTTCCCCACAGCACCCGTATATATGTATATATGTTTGTACATATTTATTACTCTATTTATTTATTTATTTATTTTACTTGTACATATCTATTCTATTTATTTTATTTTGTTAGTATGTTTGGTTTTGTTCTCTGTCTCCCCCTTTTAGACTGTGAGCCCACTGTTGGGTAGGGACTGTCTCTATATGTTGCCAACTTGTACTTCCCAAGCGCTTAGTACAGTGCTCTGCACACAGTAAGCACTCAATAAATACGATTGACTGATTGATTGATTGATGGTGATAGTAATTATTATTATTATTATTATTATCATGTCCAGGAATTTCCCAATACTCTTCTGGAAGACATTGCTTACCTTAAAGACGGTAAGACAACTATGGTCTTTCAGGATCTGAAACTCGTTCCCAGGGGAATTTAAGGTGTAATACAAGGGTAATTGTTGATTCGTTCATTCATTCATTCAATTTATTGAGCAGTTACTGTGTGCAAAGCACTGTACTAAGCGCTTGGTAAGTGCAAGTTGGTGGAACCTGTCCCTTGCAGAGCCTGTCCCTTATGGGCACCTATTATGACACAAATACGTTGCAAAATGACATTAATGCAATCAGCAACTGACAACTCTGAAAGCCGGGTTGTGGCTTCTCAGTGGCAGGTTGAAGCTTACCTTTGGCGCTCACTTGGTCTCACACCACATCAATCTCTTTAGAAGCAGCATGGCATAGTGGATAGGGCTCAGGCCTGCAAATCAGAAGGTCATGGGTTCTAATCCTGGCTCCACCACTTGTCTGCTGTGTGACCTTGGGCAAGTCCATCACTTCTCTGTGCCTTGGTTACCTCATCTGTAAAATGAGGATGGAGACTGTGAGCCCCACATGTGGCAGGGACTGTGTCCAACTTGATTTTCTTGTCTCCATCCCAGCGTTTAGTAGAATGCCTGGCACGTAGTAAATGCTTAACAAATACCAGCATTACTCTTACTATCTCTTCCAATCGGCACTCCTGGCCTGCAAATCTCTGTTTCAGTAAAGGGTGCATGAGCCTGAATAGATCTGAAGAAAGTAGGAAACAACCTCCTTTGGAAGCTGTTATTCTTACTGAGGAGTGATAGAGCACACTCAGTTCTTCCATGACGCATGCTTATACTTTGGGTTTTAGAAAGAAAGCTGTTGGGAATTAAGGAACATTAATAATTACGGAACTTGTTAAGCACTTACTATGTGCCAAGCACTGTTCTAAGCAATGGGGTTGGACACACTACCTGTTCCACATGGGGCTCATAGTCTAACATTCTTCTGAGAAGCAGTGTGGCCTAGTGGCTAAAACATAATAATAATGGCATTTATTAAGCACTTACTTTGTGCAAAGCACTGTTCTAAGCACTGGGGAGGTTACCAGGTGATCAGGTTGTCCCACAGGGGCTCACAGTCTTAATCCCCATTTTACAGATGAGGTAACCGAGGCAGAGAGAAGTTAAGTGACTTGCCCAAAGTCACACAGCTGACAATTGGTGGAGCCAGGATTTGAACCCATGACCTGACTCCAAAGCCCATGCTCTTTCCACTGAGCCAGGCTGTGCCTGGGGGTCAGGGACCTGCGTTTTAATCCCGGCTATGCCACGTGACTGATTTGTGAGCTTGGACTAGTCACTTCACTTCTCTGTGCCTCAGTTACCTCATCTGGGAATTAACACTGTGAGCCCTTAACTGGGACATGGACTGTATCCAACCTGCTTAGATTGTATCTCCCCCAGCACTTAGTATAGTGCCTGTCACAAAATATGTACTTAACAAATATCATGTAAAAAAAAGTCTGCATAAGATGCTATGTCAGAAGAAACATTTGTGTACATGTGTGTGGAGTCAGTCTAGGTGTGCATTCAACACTACTAGTTTTCCTTTATGTGGGATTCAGCAGAAATTTGGGCCTTCAGGTGGTTATTGACTAAAATAACTTCCACTCCAAGAAACCTTCTCTAACCTCTCATTTCCCCGCCCTATTTTCCCTCTCTTCTGTGACACTTATGCACTTGGGTCCTATACCCACTAGGCACTGTGATATTTATTCCATCCCCAGCCCCACAGTACTCATATACATATCCTCTTGCTTCCCCTTTCTGTAATTTCTTTTAGTGTCTTCCTTCCCCACTGGAATGCAAACTCCTGGAAGGCAGACATTATGTCTATGAACTCCATTGTATTCTACTTTCCTGAGTACTTAGTACAGTACTCTGCCTACAGTAAGGGCTCAATAGATACTATTTATTGATTGAGTAACATTCTTCAGAGCACTTTAGTGTTCGGGAGGTCCCTGAACACTGGAAGCTATTTTTCATCCAGAGCCATTGCTGAGATGGGTGATAGAGTGGGGACCGAAGGATCAGTCAGTCAATCGTATTTATTGAGCGCTTCCTGTATGCAGAGCACTGTAATAAGTGCTTGGGGGCATACAATGTAACAATATAAGAGACACATTCCCTGCCTGCAAAGAGTTTACAGTCTAGATGGGGAAACAGATGTTAATATAAATAAATAACTAAGTCTGTTACCTAGCTGGACAAGGTAAACCCCCTTAATTCCAAAATGAGCCCTGACAGAAGTTAACAATGCCCAGGTTGTCCAGTAATTAAACGGGCCCCACCTATAAGCACTGACTCTATAACTGTTCGGTCCTCAGTGACTCAGGGAAATGAAGGGATTAAAAGCACACAAAAATGCAGAGGACTCAGAACCAGAAAAGTTGTTCAGTATGTGGTTGTTTTCATGATTTCTGCCCAAGCACATATTTTGAATGAAAGGTCACAAAATACCATAGGAAGTAATTGCCCGCAAAACTTTTTTATTGTATTTCCTACTTTTGTCCGGTGGTAAGTAGCCCACAGAGAGTTTGTTTAATCAGCCCACACTTTAACTGTATCTTTGGCCAACTGAGCTCTCTGCGCTTGATCAAATACTTTTATTGATCTCCACTTGAGTCTTGTGTTGTTCTAATTAGGCTATATTCAAGGAAGTGTATTCCATACCAGTGTAATACAGTGAATAATAATAAGAATAATAAGAATAATAATGGTATTTGTTAAGTGCTTACTATGTGTCAAGCACTACATATCTATTCTATTTATTACATATCTATTCTATTTATTTTATTTTGTTCGTATGTTTGGTTTTGTTCTCTGTCTCCCCCTTTTAGACTGTGAGCCCACTGTTGGGTAGGAACTGTCTCTATATGTTGCCAATTTGTACTTCCCAAGTGCTTAGTACAGTGCTCTGCACACAGTAAGCGCTCAATAAATACAATTGATTGATTGATTGATTGATTAGGTGGCTAGGAGCTTGATTGAGCTTGAGTCTCATATTTTGAAAGGAGTACAAAATTCAACATCTTTGCCTCATAAAATAGGAATTACATATCTGCCTGAACATGGAAACATTAATCCTCCTAATCCATAAAGGGAATATTGCAGGGTATGGATCAGCATTTATAGATTATAACAGATCAAACTAGTTTAAATTAACATCTAACCTCAACACTCCTTATCTTTAACCTCACAATTATTCTTTAAGCAAAAACTCCTGACTATTGGCTTCAAAGCTCTCCATCACCTTGCCCCTTTACCTCACTTCTCTCCTTCTCCATCCCAGCCCAGACACTTCATTCTTCAGGTGCTGCTAACCTTCTCACTGGGCCTCATTCTCCCTTGTCCCACCATCGACCCCTGACCCACATCCTACCTCTGGCCTGGAACACCCTCCCTCCTCAAATCCGCCAAACAATCACATTCCCCCCTTCAAAGCTCTACTGAAGGCTCACCTCCTCCAAGAGGCCTTCCCAGACTAAGGCCCCCTTTTCCTCAGCTTCCCCTCCCCTCCGCGTCGCCCCGACTCCCTCTCTTTGCTCTACCCCATCTCCCCGCCCCAGAGCACTTATATATGTACATATCTATAATTCTATCTATTTACATTGATGCCAGTTTACTTGTTTTGATGTCTGTCTCCCCCCTTCTAGACTGTAAGCCCGGTGTGGGCAGGGACATTCTCTCTTTATTGCCCAATTGTACTTTCCAAGCACTTAGTACAGTGTTCTGAACACAGTAAGCGCTCAATAAATATGACTGACTGACAATGAATGAATAAATAGGATTGATTGATTGATTGATAGCCATCCAAATATTTAAAGGTGGGTCACATCTAACATCTCTAGCCTCCATATCCCTAACTTTCCTTCTAGTAATTCATTAATGGACCTCTTGTCAGTGAATTTATCTAAACCCATTTTAAGCAGGCTGATATTTTCAGCCTGCACGATTTCCTATGGTAACAAATCCCATATGCTTACCACCCGCTGTGGGAAGAAGTGTTTCCTTTCATTTGTTATGAAACTGTCACCTTCAAGCTTCAACGGGTACCATCTCATCCAGTTGCCGGGGGATTTGGTGAACAGTTCCATGTTTGCCCTGTCCACACCCTTCGTGATCTGGTAAACTTCTGGGCAGTGGTGAGAGGCCCACTTAGATGAATATGTCCTAAACACCCTCCGTGCAAAAAATGCCCTTCAGAAAGAACACTCCCGGCTCTAGGAATGTGGCTAGGTGTGCATCCTTTCATCAGAATCCCTTCTTTTTGTGTTTTGGAGAGAACTATTGTTGTTAGTGAATTTGATTTGACAACTTTGTCCTTTATGAAGACGTGCAAAGCTCAAAACCTAGTTATAATGAATCAGAGCCCCACACCTTGGAGAGAAATTCTAGAACAAATCTCTGAAGCAGCTACAATTCAGCTTGGTTAAGACTGAATATAATGAAGGTATTTATTCAGCCCTCACTATGTACCAAGTACTTCACTAAGTACTGGGGTAAGTACAGGATAGTTAGATCTGAGTCCATCTGGGGCTCACGATCCAGAGGGGGAGATAATAGTAATTTTATCTCCATTCAGTAGCTGAGACTACTTGTACATGGCCACAGAGAAGACAATCTTCCTTTCTAGAATCTGAGGGTCCAGACTCTACAAGCCATGCATTTTCCCCTTAAAAATATTGCTTCCCACTGAAAACCCGGATTCCTGTCTCCTCTCCTTTCAATTCAGGCCTCTACTTTCTTCCTTTGACCCTATGAACAGGGTCACATTGCTCTTCAGTTTAAAAAATATCAAATACGAGGGGACAAAGCTCACAGGTTTCTCTTTGAAACAAATGTTAGCTGTGTTCATTCAATCATATTTATTGAGCACTCACTGTGTGCAGAGCACTGTACTAAGTGCTTGACAGAGTACAACAATAAACCGACACTTTCCCTGCCCATGGCTTGCAGTCTAGAGACAACAACGAGCTGTGTTATTACCAAGCTAATGCAAGAAGGCTCTACAACCAGTGTTCTTGTCGCTTTCAGGGTAATAGAGCTAGAGATCTTTAGGTTGTGCAGACTGTTTTTGGGTTGCTTTCCCATGCCTGCCTCCTGATTGGCCAGAGATTGTGCTTGATGGACAGTTATTCCATGTGGGGATTATGATCCTGCACCCCGCTGTCCTACCCTGCTTCTGGCGAAGACGTAAGACCAAATAAAAGAACACGTATATCTGAATTTATCTGCTTTTGGTACTGCAATGCCACTACTTGAACCAGGATTTAGGTAGGAGCTAGGACCTAAGTGAGAAACAGCATGGTCCAGTGGCCAGAGCACCGGCCTGGGAATCGGAAGGACCTGGGTTCTAATCCAGACTCTGCCACTTGTCTGCTGTGTGACTTCTCTCTGCTTCTGTTCTCGGTGCTTCAATTACCTCATCTTTAAAATGGGGATTAAGACTGTTAGCTCAATGTGGGGTGCGGACTGTGCCCAACCTGATTGGCTTGTATTTACCCCAGTTCTTAGTACAGTGCCTGGCAATCAATCAATCACCCAATCGTATTTATTGAGCGCTTACTGTGTGCAGAGCACTGTACTAAGTGCTTGGGACGTACAAGTTGGCAACATATAGAGACGGTCCCTACCCAACAGTGGGCTCACAGTCTAGAAGACTGGCACATAGTAAGCACTTAACAAATACTATAAAAAGTGCCCTCAGCCCCAGCCTTAGTAGCCATTTAAAGGAGTTATTTATATTGGCCAGGCAGAAACAATTTTTAAAAAATTTTTTTAAAAAAATTAAATTTTTAAAAAAAAATTGGAGTGAAGATGGAGTAGGCCCCCAATTTTTCAGCCCCCACTGGACCCAGGGTCAGTTGAGTGAGCTTGAAGACTAAAATTTAACCTCTAAAGAGTTTTGGTCTAATGTTCTTGAGAGCATGTATGTGGATTTGGATTTGGATTTTAATCTTTACATTCTGGCCAAAAATCTCAAGGGACCTAGGGGCAGTTTTTAAGTGCTAACATTTTTTCTTATATGTCATAAATGCCTCTGAATATTTATACCCACCCAAATTAATATACTGTAAATAATAATAATAGTGATATTCATTAAGTGCTGACTATGTGCCGGGCCTACACTAAACCCTGGGGTGGAAACAAGCAAATCAGGTTTAGACACAGTCCCTGTTCCACCTGGGGCTCACAGTCTTAATCCCCATTTTACCGATGAGGTAACTGAGACACAGAGAAGTGAAGTGACTTGTCCAAGGCCAAACAGCAGACAAGTGGCAGAACGGGAATTAGAACCCATGACCTTCTAACTCCCAGGCCCATGCTCTATCCATTTGGCCATGCTGCTTCCCTATGCTGCTTTTTTAAAAAACTGAAGTTCCAGGAATGAGATGTGAGTTTGGCTGGGTGGGGAGGGGAGGCAGAAGAAGGAATAAAGTGTGAGAGACATGAGTACATATTTGGAAGAATGGAGTATACCCTAGGAAGCAACTAATTGTAGGAAGTAGCAGTTCTGTGCTAATTAATTAACTAATTGTAGGAAATGCTTTCTGGTCGAGGAAACCTACCAGTTACATCCCTGGTGCTGGCTCCCTGGTGACACCTTGCATACTTTACGAGTCGTCTACACCCGCTGCCTCGAATTCCGCAATGCCAACTCTCTCCTCAACCCCCTCCAATCTGGCTTCCATCCCCTACATTCTAGCAAAACTGCCCTCTCAAAGGTCACCAATGACCTCCTGCTTACCAAATCCAACGGCTTCTACTCTATCCTAATCCTCCTCGACCTCTTAGCTGCCTTCGACACTGTGGACCACCCCTTTCTCCTCAACACGCTATCCAACCTTGGCTTCACAGACTCCGTCCTCTCCTGGTTCTCCTGTTACCTCTCCAGCTGTTCATTCTCAGTTTCTTTTGTGGGCTCCTCCTCCCCCTCCCATCCCCGTACTGTAGGGTCAAGGGTCAGTTCTTGGTCCCCTTCTATTCTCTATCTACACTCACTCCCTTGGTGAACTCATTTGCTCCCGTGGCTTCAACTATCATCTCTACACTGATGATACCCAAATCTACATCTCTGCCCCTGCTCTCTCTCCCTCCCTCCAGGCTCGCATCTCCTCCTGCCTTCAGGACATCTCCATCTGGGTGTCTGCCCACCATCTAAAACTCAACATGTCCAAGACTGAACTCCTTATCTTCCCTCCCAACCCCTGCCCTCTCCCTGACTTTCCCATCACTGTTGACGGAACTACCATCCTTCCCATCTCACAAGCCCGCAACCTTGGTGTCATCTTCGAATCCACTCTCTCGTTCACCCCTCACATCCAATCTGTCACCAAAACCTGCCTATCTCACCTCCGCAACATAGCCAAGATCCACCCTTTCCTCTTCATCCAAACCGCTACCCAGCTGGTTCAATCTCTCATCCTATCCCAACTGGATTACTGCATCAGCCTCCTCTCTGATCTCCCATCCTCCTGTCTCTCCCCACTTCAATCCATACTTCACGCCGCTGCCCATATCATCTTTGTGCAGAAACACTCTGGGCATGTTACTCCCCTCCTCAAAAATCTCCAGTGACTACCAATCAACCTAAGCATCAGGCAGAAACTGTTCACTCTTGGCTTCAAGGCTGTCCATCGCCTCGCCCCCTCCTACCTTACCTCCCTTCTCTCCTTCTACAGCCCAGCCCACACCCTCCACTCCTCTGCAGTTAATCTCCTCACTGTGCCTCGCTCTCGCCTGTCCCGCCGTCGACCCCCGGCCCACGTCATCTCCCTGGCCTGGAATGCCCTCCCTCCGCACATCTGCCAAGCTAGCTCTCTTGCTCCCTTCAAAGCCCTACAGAGAGCTCACCTCCTCCAGGAGGCCTTCCCAGACTGAGCCCCCTCCTTCCTCTTCCCCTTGTCCCCCTCCCCATCCCCCCTGCCTTACCTCCTTCCCCTCCCCACAGCACCTGTATATATGTATATATGTTTGTACGTATTTATTACTCTATTTATTTTATTTGTACATATTTATTCTATTTATTTTGTTTTGTTAATATGTTTTGTTTTGTTCTCTGTCTCCCCCTTCTAGACTGTGAGCCTGCTGCTGGGTAGGGACCTTCTCTATATGTTGCCAAATTGCACTTCACAAGCGCTTAGTACAGTGCTCACAGTAAGCGCTCAATAAATACGGTTGAATGAATGAATGAATGAATGCTTTATAGGTATTGGCCTCAGCCCAATTCCTGTCTACCACACAAAGGGGCAGCTCCACTGTGGTTAAATGAAAACTGTGAGAAAATGTGTATTCGTGAAGAGCCATTAAGGCAGCTCCAGCAATATTAGTAACAACTGAGTATCTATGGGGGGGCAGAGCACTGGAGTAGGTCCTTGAGGAATAAACAGGAGAACTATAAAGTGTAATCACTGCTCTTAGGAAGCAGCAGTGGAATCTGGACATTTCAGAACAGTAAGTCTAGAGATCCCAGAAATGAATTAGCCTGTTTTAATTGCATTTGCATAATATCCTTATGTTCTGTCTGTGGTCCCCCACTTAAGACACCCCCTACACAGTTTTGCATAGTATCCTTTTGTTCTACGTGTCTGTGGTCCCCCACTTAAATCCCCTCCACAGGTAAGCTCATTGTGACCAGGGAATATGTTTACCAACTCTTATATTGTACTCTTCCAAGGGCTTAGTACAATGCTCTGCACAAAGTAAGCTCTCAATAAATATGATTGGTGGATTGATTGTGAGTCCTTTGTGGGCCAGGGTTTTTGTCTCAATTGCTATCCCTGTATTTTTCCTCCACACCTTGTAGCGTGCTTTGCACAAAGTAAGATGCCCTCCTCCTCCAGGATGCATCCCAGGAGAAGTGGGGTAATGGATGGCTGCTCCCCTGGAGGATGGGGCCGGGATGGGGGAGAAGACTCAGGGAAGGGAGGCCAAAAGGTGGAAGGTGAATGGACACCAGGATGGAAACAAGCAGGGTGGGGGAAGTGTTCCTTTGGCTGGAGAGGGGGAGAGGAAGAGAGTGAAGATGGAGGGCAGGAAGTGAGGAGGGTTGGAGGGTGAGCAGGCTGGGGTAATAGGTGAAGGAAAGAGGGAATTAGAGCAGGAAACTAGAGAAGGGTGTGAAGGCATGAGGGTGTGGAAGTGGGTTGATGAGTGAACGAAGAAAGTCTGGTGAGCTAAGGGAGGGTAGAAGGACAGGGGACCGAAGAGAGGGAAGAAGGGTGAGCAGGGAGGCAGGGAGTGTTGGGGAGGGAACAGAGGAAAGAAAGAAGAGCAGCCAAGGGAGGCAAGAAGTGCTGGGGGTGCAGAAGGGATGACTGTGGAAGGAAAGAAGGTCAGGTCGGCTACAGAAGGGAAGAAGTGCAGGGGAGGCAGATGAGGGAAGCAAATGCAGGAGAAGGAGCTGAGCTGGGAAGAAGGATGGGAGTGCTGAGGGAGGGAAGAAGTGCGGGAGGGAGGGAGAAAAGTGTGGGGATGCTGAAGGAGAGAAGGACGGGGCTTGAGGGATGGAACAAGTGCGGGGTGGACTGAGGGAGGGAAGAAGGATGGAAGGTTGAGGGAGGGAATGAGGGGAGATGAGGTAAGGAAGAAGTGTTGGGGGTGCTGATGGAGGGAGGAAGTCCGGGGTTGGCTGAGGGAAGGAAGAAGGAGAAGGGATGAGGGAAGGAGGGAGTGTGGGATGGGCTGAGGGAGGGAAGAAAGGCTGGGGGCTCAGGGAGGGGGAAAGTGTAGCTTAGTGACAAGAGCGTGGGCTTGGGAGTCAGAAGACATGGGTTCTAATCCCGGCTCCGCCACTTGTCTGCTGTGTGGCCTTGAGCAAGCCACTAAACTTCTCTGTGCTTTGGTCACCTCATCTGTAAAATGGGGATTAAGACTAGGAGCCGCGCGTGGGACAACCTGATGACTTTGAATCTACCCCAGCGCTTAGAACAGTGCTTGGCACATAGTAAGAGCTTAACAAATGCCATTATTATTATTATTAAGTGCAGGGAGCTGAGGGAGGGAAGAAGTGTGGGGAGGCTGAGGGAGGGAGGAAGAAGGGGAGGCTGAGGGAGGGGAGAAGTATGGGGGGAGGTAGAGGGAGGGAAAATTAGGGGGGAGCTTGAGGATGGGAGGAGGGAGGGGAGGCTGAGGGAAGGAAGAAGGATGGGTAGGCCCAAGCGCTTAGTACAGTGCTCTGCACACAGTAAGCACTAAATAAATACAATTGAATCAATGAATGAATGAAGTGCGGGGGGCTGAAGGAGGGAAGAAGTGTGGAGAAGCTGAGGGAGGGAAAAAGTACAGGGGGGCTGAGGGAGAGAAGAAGTGTGGGGGGCTGAGGGAGAGAAGAAGTGTGGGGGGCTGAGGGAGAGAAGAAGTGTGGGGGGCTGAGGGAGGGAAGAAGTGTGGGGATGCTGAAGGAGGGAAGGAGTAGAGGGGGGCGGAGGGAGGGAGGGAAGAAGTGTGTGGAGGCTGAGGGAAGGAAGAAGGAGGGGACGATGAGGGAGGGGAAAAAGGGCTGGAGGGTTGAGGGAGGGGAGGGAGGGAAGAAGGAGGGGAGGCTGAGGGAAGGAAGAAAGATGGGGAGGCTAAGGGAGGGAAGAAGTGTGGGGGCTGAAGGAGGGAAAAATTGTGGGGATGCCGAGGGAGGGAAGAAGTGTGGTGGGCTGAAGGAGGGAAGAAGCGTGGGGGGTTGAGGGAGAGAAGAAGTGTGGGGGGTTGAGGGAGAGAAGAAGCATGGGGGCTGAGGGAGAGAAGAAGAGTGGGGGGCTGAGGGAGGGAAGAAGTACGGACAAGCTGAAAGAGGGAAAAGGTGTGGTGGGCTGAAGGAGGGAAGAAGTACGGATAAGCTGAGAGAGGGAAGAAGAGTGGTGGGCTGAAGCCTCCTTCAGAAGGAGGAAGTGTGGTGGGCTGAAGGAGGGAAGAAGTACGGATAAGCTGAGGGAGGGAAGAAGTACAGGGGCGCTGAGAGAGAGAAGTGTGGGGATGCCGAAGGAGGGAAGGAGTAGAAGGGGGCTGAGGGAGGGAGGGAGGGAGGGAAGAAGTGTGTGGAGGCTGAGGGAGGGAAGACGTTTGGGGGCTGAAGGAGGGAAAAAGTGTGGGGATGCCGAGGGAGGGAAGAAGTGTGGTGGGCTGAAGGAGGGAAGAAGTGTGGGGGTTTGAGGGAGAGAAGAAGTGTGGGGGGTTGAGGGAGAGAAGAAGCATGGGGGCTGAGGGAGAGAAGAAGAGTGGGGGGCTGAGGGAGGGAAGAAGTACGGACAAGCTGAAAGAGGGAAAAGGTGTGGTGGGCTGAAGGAGGGAAGAAGTACGGATAAGCTGAGAGAGGGAAGAAGAGTGGTGGGCTGAAGCCTCCTTCAGAAGGAGGAAGTGTGGTGGGCTGAAGGAGGGAAGAAGTACGGATAAGCTGAGGGAGGGAAGAAGTACAGGGGCGCTGAGAGAGAGAAGTGTGGGGATGCCGAAGGAGGGAAGGAGTAGAAGGGGGCTGAGGGAGGGAGGGAGGGAGGGAAGAAGTGTGTGGAGGCTGAGGGAGGGAAGACGTTTGGGGGCTGAAGGAGGGAAAAAGTGTGGGGATGCCGAGGGAGGGAAGAAGTGTGGTGGGCTGAAGGAGGGAAGAAGTGTGGGGGTTTGAGGGAGAGAAGAAGCGTGGGGGCTGAGGGAGAGAAGCAGCATGGGGGCTGAGGGAGAGAAGAAGTAAGATAAGCTGAGGGAGGGAAGAAGTGTAGTGGGCTGAAGGAGGGAAGAAGTATGGATAAGTTGAGGGACGGAAGAAGTACAGGGGGGCTGAGAGAGAGAAGAAGTGTGGGGATGCCGAAGGACGGAAGGAGTAGAAGGGGGCTGAGAGAGGGAGGGAGGGAGGGAAGAAGTGTGTGGAGGCTGAGGGAGGGAAGAAGTGTGGTGGGCTGAGGGAGGGAAGAAGTGTGGATAAGCTGAGGGAGGGAAGAAGTACAGGGGGGCTGAGAGAGAGAAGAAGTGTGGGGGGCCCGAAGGATTAGAAGGGGGCTGAGGGAAGGAGGGAGGGAGGGAAGTGTGTGGTGGCTGAGGGAGGGAAGACGTGTGGTGGGCTGAAGGAGGGAAGAAGTGTGGGGGGTTGAGGGAGAGAAGAAGCGTGGGGCTGAGGGAGGGAAGAAGTATGGATAAGCTGAGGGAGGGAAGAAGTATGGATAAACTGAGGGAGGGAAGAAATACAGGGGGGCTGAGAGAGAGAAGAAGTGTGGGGATGCCGTAGGAGGCTGAGGGAGGGAGGGAGGGAAGAAGTGTGTGGAGGCTGAGGGAGGGAAGACGTTTGGCGGCTGAAGGAGGGAAAAAATGTGGGGATGCCGAGGGAGGGAAGAAGTGTGGTGGGCCGAAGGAGGGAAGAAGTGTGGTGGGCCGAAGGAGGGAAGAAGTGTGGGGGTTTGAGGGAGATTAGAAGCGTGGGGGCTGAGGGAGAGAAGAGGAGTGGGGGGCTGAGGGAGGGAAGAAGTGTGGTGGGCCGAAGGAGGGAAGAAGTGTGGTGGGCCGAAGGAGGGAAGAAGTATGGATAAGCTGAGGGAGGGAAGAAGTGTGGTGGGCCGAAGGAGGGAAGAAGTATGGATAAGCTGAGGGAGGGAAGAAGTGTGGTGGGCTGAAGGAGGGAAGGAGTATGGATAAGCTGAGGGAGGGAAGAAGTGTGGGGTTGCCGAAGGAGGGAAGAAGTATGGATAAGCTGAGGGAGGGAAGAAGTGTGGGGTTGCCGAAGGAGGGAAGGAGTAGAACGGGGCTTAGGGAGGGAAGAAGTGTGGGGATGCCGAAGGAGGGAAGGAGTAGAGGGGGGCTGAGGGAGGGAGGGACGGAGGGACGGAGGGAGGGAAGGAAGAAGCTAGCGGGGGCGGCTGAGGGAGGGAGGGAGGGAGGGCAGAAGTTTGGGGTTGGGGGCCGCGGGAGGGCAGAAGGCGGGGCGGGCGTTGGGGCCCTGTCTCTTTAAGGTGCCCGAGGCGGAGCGGGCCCGATCGGCGCCCTGGGTGGCGGCGGCTGGCGGAGCGCCGGGACCCGGACCCGGACCCGGACCCGGACCGCCGCCCTCCTCCTCGCCGCTCGGAGCCCAAACACCGGACGGCTGCGCCGGCGGCAGGCAGACAGACGACACACCGACGGACAGACAGGCAGACAGACACACCGACAGACAGGCCCGGCCCGGCCCGGCCCGGCCCCGAGGGCGGGCAGGCGGCCGGGAGGGAGGGAGGGCGGTGAGCGGGGAAGAAGGCGGGGAGGGAAGGCGGGAAGGCGGGGAGGCCGCGTCGGGGGCTGCCGGGAAAGGGACCGGAGGGTGGGCCCGGAGCCCGCCAGGGAGGGAGGGAGGGATCGAGGAGGGCCCGGGCCCGGGGTTCCTTCCCGGGCCTGGAATGCCTTCCCTCCCTCTGCCCCTCCGCCAAGCTCGCTCTCTTCCTCCCTTCAAGGCCCTACTGAGAGCTCACCTCCTCCAGGAGGCCTTCCCACACTCAGCCCCCTCCTCCCCCTCGTCCCCCTCTCCATCCCCCCCGCCTTACCTCCTTCCCTTCCCCACAGCACCTGAGTATATGTTTGTACACATTTATTACTCTATTTATTTATTTTACTTGTACATATCTATTCTATTTATTTTATTTTGTTAGTATGTTTGGTTTTGTTCTCTGTCTCCCCCTTTTAGACTGTGAGCCCGCTGTTGGGTAGGGACCGTCTCTGTATGTTGCCGACTTGGACTTCTCAAGCGCTTAGTACAGTGCTTTGCACACAGGAAGCGCTCAATAAATACGATTGATTCCTCTCCCCCTCGTCCCCCTCTCCATCCCCCCCACCTTACCTCCTTCCCTTCCCCACAGCACCTGTATATATGTATATATGTTTGTACGTATTTATTACTCTATTTATCTTACTTGTGCCTATCTATTCTATTTATTTTATTTTGTTAGTATGTTTGGTTTTGTTCTCTGTCTCTCCCTTTTAGACTGTGAGCCCACTGTTGGGTAGGGACCGTCTATATATGTTGCCGACTTGTACTTCCCAAGCGCTTAGTACAGTGCTCTGCACACAGTGAGCGCTCAATAAATACGATTGATTGATTGATTGATTCCTCTCCACCTCGTCCCCCTCTCCATCCCCCCATCTTATCTCCTTCCCTTCCCCACAGCACCTGTATATATGTATATATGTTTGTACGTATTTATTGCTCTATTTATTTAAAATACTATTCTATTTTATTTTGTTAGTATGTTTGGTTTTGTTCTCTGTCTCCCCCTTTTAGACTGTGAGCCCCCTGTTGAGTAGGGACTGTCTCTATATGTTGCCGACTTGTACTTTCCAAGCGCTTAGTACAGTGCTCTGCACACAGTAAGCGCTCAATAAATACGATTGATTCCTCTCCGCCTAGTCCCCCCTCCATCCCCCATCTTACCTCCTTCCCTTCCCCACAGCACATGTATATACGTTTGTACATATTTATTACTCTATTTATTTACTTTACTTGTACCTGTCTATTCTATTTATTTTATTTTGTTAGTATGTTTGGTTTTGTTCTCTGTCTCCCCCTTCTAGACTGTGAGCCCCTTGTTGGGTAGGGACCGTCTCTATATGTTGCCAACTTGTACTTCCCAAGCGCTTAGTACAGTGCTCTGCACACAGTAAGCGCTCAGTAAATACGATTTATTGATTGATTGATTGATTGATTGATTGGCTGATTCCCACCTCGGCCCCGGCCAGGAGGCGGAGGCCAACGGCTCCCTCCATCACTTTTTAACAGCCCAGACGACTCAGGCGCATCGAGCCGGAAACCCAGAACGAAATGGCCTCATAATCCTGATGGTATTTGTTAAGCGCTTACTCTGTGCAAATGATAATAATAATGGCATTTATTAAGCGCTTACTACTCAATCGTATTTGAGCGCTTACGGTGTGCAGAGCACTATAAACAGCGCTTGGGAAGTACAAGTTGGCAACATATAGAGACGGTACTATGTGCGAAGCACTGTTCTAAGTGCTGGGGGTGGCTACAAGGTAATCAGGTTTTCCCACAGGGGGCTCACAGGGTTCATCCCCATTTTACAGATGAGGGAACTGAGGCCCAGAGAAGTGAAGTGACTTGACCAAAGTCACACAGCTGACAATTGGTGGAGTGGCATATGAACCCATGACCTCTGACGACTCAAAGCCCGGGCTCTTTCCATAGAGCCACACCGCTTCTGGGGAGGTTACAAGGTGATCAGGTTGTCCCACGGGAGGGGCTCCCAGTCTCCCAGTTTTCATCCCCATTTTACAGATGAGGTAACTGAGGCCCAGAGAAGTGAAGTGACTTGCCCAAAGTCACCCAGCTGACAGTTGGCAGAGCTGGCATTTGAATCCATGACCTCTGAATCCAAGGCCCGGGCTCTTTCCACTGACCTTTCCACTGGCTCTTTCAAGCGCGTAGTACAGTGCTCTGCACACAGTAAGCGCTCAGTAAATACAATTGATGATGACCCATGTTGCTTCTTATGTGTCGCCTCCTCGGTTGAGAAGGAAAATCACGTTTTTTCGTTGATTTGTTTGTCTCCCCACAGAGGCTCCAGAAAGTTTGGGGTGGGGGTGTTTAGTAAGTTTCGAAGGAGGGTGATCGACTAGGCCTTTGAGAGATGTTTGGGGGCCTCCCTCTCCTGCTGGTGCAAATAATAATAGTAATGATGGCATTTATTAAGCGCTTACTATGTGCAAAGCACTGTTTTAAGTGCTGGGGAGGTTACAAGGTGATCAGGTTATCCCACGGGGGGTGGGGGGGCTCACAGTCTTCATCCCCATTTTACAGATGAGGTAACTGAGGCACAGAGAAGTGAAGTGACTTGCCCAAAGTCACACAGCTGACAATTGGTGGAGCCGGGATTTGAACCCATGACCACTGACTCCAAGCCCGTGCTTGGCACATAGTAAGCGCTTAACAAATGCCATCGTTATTATTATTATTTCCACTGAGCCACGCTGCTTCCCTCAAATCTCAGCTGCTTGCCCCTCGGAGGAAGGTTCTCCTGGGCTCCGCCACTTGTCTGCTGTGTGACTTGGGGCAAGTCACTTCACTTCTCTGGGCCTCAGTTCCCTCACCTGTAAAATGGGGATGAAGACTGAGAGCCCCATGTGGGACAACCTTGTATCCCCCCCCCCAGCGCTTAGAACAGTGCTGTGCACATAGTAAGCGCTTAACAAATATCATTATTATCATTTCCCACTTCTTCGGCTTTTTTTTGGATGCATTTGTTAAGCTCTTACTATGTGCGAAGCACCGTTCCAAGCGCTGGGGAGGCTACAGAGTGATCAGGTTGTCCCCCGGGGGCTCCCAGTCTTCATCCCCATTTTATAGATGAAGGAAGTGAGGCCCAGAGAAGTGAATTTTAGACTGTGAGCCCACTTTTAGACTGTGAGCCCACTGTTGGGTAGGGACGGTCTCTATATGTTGCCGACTTGTACTTCCCAAGGGCTTAGTACAGTGCTCTGCACACAGTCAGCGCTCAATAAATACGATTGATTGATTAATTGAATTGACTAGCCCAAAGGCGCACAGCTGACAAGTGGCGGAGCTGGGATTTGAACCCATGACCTCTGACTCCCAAGCCCCCGGCTCTTTCCACTTTCCCATTTTCATCCCTGGTCTGCACCACTTGTGCTCCCTAGGCCAGGGGCAGCCCTCCATCTTTCCCAGAATAGGGAATGAAATCCACTCCCTAAGGCACCTTACCTCACCTGCACTGCTCTCCGATCCCTCCTCCTCCTCTACCTCCTCCCCTCATCATCATCAATCGTATTTATTGAGCGCTTCCTGTGTGCAGAGCACTGTACTAAGCGCTTGGGAAGTACAAGTTGGCAACATATGTCGTCATCTTCCTCAAATGAAAAGCCTTCGCAAGATTAGAAACCCTCATAATTTAGCATCCCCAGAACCCGCCGACTGAACCCTCTCCTGGAAGTCATTTTGTTCCTTTGTGCCTCTTCGTTTCCCCTCCTGGAAAGAATAGAGAAGCAGCGTGGCTCAGTGGAAAGAGCCCAGGCCTGGGCGTCGGAGGTCATTCATTCTAATCCCGGTTCCGCCACTTGCCTGCCGTGTGACTTTGGGCAAGTCACTTCACTTCTCTGCCTCAGTTCCCTCATCTGGAAAATGGGGATTAAGACTGAGAGTCCCTCATGGGACAACCTGATTACCTTGTAACCGCCCCCGCCAGTGCTTAGAACAGTGCTTGGCACATAGTAAGTGCTAAACAAATAATAATAATAATAATAATGGGAAGCAGCGTGGCTCAGTGGAAATCAATCAATCAATCAATCGTATTTATTGAGCGCTTACTGTGTGCAGAGCACTGTACTAAGCGCTTGGGAAGTACAAGTTGGCAACATATAGAGACAGTCCCTACCCGACAAGGGGCTCAAAGTCTAGAAGGGGGAGACAGAGAACCAAACCAAACATATTAACAAAATAAAATAAATAGAATAGATATGTACAAGTAAAATAAATAAATAGAGTAATGAAAAGCCCGGGCTTTGGAGTCAGAGGTCATGGGTTCAAATCCTGGCTGTGCCACTTGTCAGCTGTGTGACTTTGGGCAAGTCACTTAACTTCTCTGTGCCGCAGTTACCTCATCTGTAAAATGGGGTTTAAGACCGTGAACCCCCTGTGGGACAACCTGATTACCTTGTATCCTCCCCAGTGATTAGAGCAGTACTTTGCACATAGTAAGCGCTTAATAGATGCCATTATTATTATTAAACAAATACCATCACTATTGTTTCCAGCGCTTAGAACAGTGCTTGGCACATAATAAGTGCTTAACAAATATTATGATGGAACTCAGAGATGTCAGGTGGAAAAAAACTATTTTGATCTTAAAGCACTTGAGGACTGGTTTCTTCTGGAGATCAGAGACTCTTCTGAGTTGGTATCGGTCTGCTTAGTCGCGGAAAAATAAAGGACAAACGGTGTAGGAGAAACCAGTCACAACCTTGCTCTGGAGTTTTGTTTCCTTTGTTTAATTTACAATTCTGGGAAGTAAGGTTTATGTAATTAGCAGCGTCACTGATTTATTCACTCATTCATTGGAATTTCTTTTAGCATCAGGGCTAAAGTAGTTTTTAATAGCCTAAATTTGTCAAACCCATCAAATAAGAAACCCAGAACAAAATGTTCTAATTTATAGTGGAAACTGTGAAAACTGATTGTGAATGAAATCACATCTTTTTCATTGATTAATTTGTTTCCACACAAATCCATGCCAGTGGCTCCAGAAATGGTCCCATTTTGCTCAGAGACGTTTCATTCATTTATTCATTCATATTTATTGAGCGCTTACTGTGTCCACAGCCCTGTACCAAGCGCTTGGAAAGTACAGTTTGGCAACAGTTAGAGACAATCCGTACCGTTGTTTAATAAGTTACAAAGTAGGATGACTGACTAGGCCTTTGAGGGATGCTTTATGGTACCAATCACAATCACCGTTGCTGTCTCATTTTAAAATCTGAGTCATGCATAGTTGCCATTGGACCGAGGTCCCTTAAGTCTCTTCAGTGGCCTATTTTTGGTGTATAACATGTTGACGTTTGGAATTCACAGTAGCCATAATAATTCTGTGCATCTCGCATTCCAGAAGCTGTGTGTGAGATTTAAGAAACTAAGTTGTTCATTGAAAACAAACAAAAATTCCCGAGTGGGTCACATTTTTTTTTTTTGCTTCACATATAATAACCCAACTGGACAGTTTAACTCCCGGGGCTTTTTGTGATGATGGTCCTTGTGAGGTGTTCCCCTAGCAATTGTGTTTAGTGGACTATGTGTATATTTAAGCGGTATTAGTTTCCTCCTGTTTTGGTTGAGATGCTCAAAGTATGGTTGTTACAGCGTGAATGTAAGTTCAAATGACATTCTCCTTCTCCTAACCATATTGTATTGTCATTTCAAGTTGAAAAGGAGAGGCCAATTTTTGTGATGGGGGTAGACCTTAAAAAATGATTGACTGATGTGCCAGCGAAATGAAATTTTCTTTTGGTTTGATATTTGACTCTGAGAAATTTTAATGTATAAAACAATGTGCCTGGCCCAATCATTTTATAGTTGTGTAGGTTATGTTCCTTCCCTAATAGTAGAGGAGTGGATCTTAAAAACTTTCTGTGGTTCATAACAACGATTATACAAATTGTGGTATTTAAGTGTTTACTGTGTGGCAAACACTGTGCTAAAATGTGCAAGTAGGTACAATATAATCAGATTGAATACCATCCTTGTTTCACTTGGGGCACAGATTTTAAGAGGGAAGGAGAGCAGGAATTTATTCTCCACTTTACAGATGAGGTAGCTGAAGCACGGAGAAGTTAAGTGACTTGCCCAAGGTCACACAGCAGGCAAGTGGCAGAGCTGGGACTAGATTTAGTTCTGACTTCCTCTTTCCAGGGGCCACGCTGCTTTTCTTCTGATCAGCTGTGTGACTTTGGGCAAATCACTTCACTTCTCTGTGCCTCGGCTCCCTCATCTGTAAAATGGGGATTAAGACTGTGAGCCCCACGTGGGACAACCTGATTACCTTGTCTCCCCCCCTGCCCCCCCAGTGATTAGAACAGTGCTTGGCACATAGTAAGCACTTAACAAATGCCATTATTATTATTATTATTATCTGAGAACAACATCTTCCACGTTTTAATTGTGTGCTGCTGTTAGGGAATTAGGGATCTTCTGACATCGTGAGTCTATCTTTAGAAAATGTTTTGGAAGAAATGGTTGTGCGGCGTATGTGGTTCCGATCAAAGCGCAGATGCGATTGCACAAGTTTTCCTTAACACAGGGCGTAACCCTGAGAGCCTCACATGGGACAGGGACTGTGTCCAACCTGAATAGCTTATATCTCCCTGGGCACTTAGTACAGTGCCTGGCACACAGAAAACACTCAAGTATCTTTCAAAAAAAAAAAAAGCAAACAAACTGAGAAAACAGCTGATACCGATCTGTTTTTCTGTTAATCCAGCACATTCCACTTTGAGGTATTCAGCCATATGCTGTCTCTCCCAGGGAGTTTTGTGCCTTTCATGTATGAACATGGGATTCAGCATTTTCCCAAATTATTTCTTTGACTTGTCCTGGGATTGCTCTTTGAGGAAAACAACGTACTATGATTTTTTAGATAAATTATTTTAGAATTCTGAATGTCCATTTAATCAAGCCTCCTTTTTGCAGTGCTTCCTGGTGATCTCGTGTCCTGTGCCTCGAAGAAACATGAAGTACCAATACATCATGGTGCCTCTGGTCGCCGTCCTCATCTTCATAACATGGATCCCGCTGTCGCTGAGTTGTAACAAAGCTCTCTGTGCTAGTGATGTGAGCAAGTGTCTTATTCAGGTATGGCTGAGTTGTGTTTTTCTTTGTATTGGAAACCTGTGAAGTGTAAAGAATGTACTGGATCGTGAACTTCAAAATATTTTTACCCCATGTAGTTTCTAATCCAGGAAAGTGATCTTATTCACCTTCTTTACTATGAGTTTGTTTTTTATTATTATGGTGATGATGATGATAAAGAGCAGCTGAAAGGGATTTGTTGTTGTTGAGTCTCTGATTGAAAATGGAATTCCACATTCCAGCATCATTTATTTGCTGTGAACATTATTTAATGCCTCAGAGCAGAAGTCTAACGTCAGGTGCCCTTCCAACCATCCTTCAAAAACCGAATTTGTTGCCAAGATTCTAGTTCTGAAACAAAAAAGGGAAGATAAATATTAAAATGAAAAAAAATCAATGAGGTTTATACAAGAACAGTAAATTCCAGTCACCAAAAACCGTTGTTAAAATAAACTAAAATACTTTATTAGAACTTTTGATAAGGCATAAGTAGCATACTCACCTATATGCGGGGAAGCAGCGTGGCTCAGTGGAAAGAGCCCGGGCTTGGGAGTCAGAGGTCATGGGTTCTAATCCCAGCTCCACCACTTGTCAGCTGTGTGACTTTGGACAACTCACTTAACTTCTCTGGGCCTCAGTTCCCTCATTTGTAAAATGGGGATTAAAATTGTGAGCCCCGCGTTGGACAACCTTGATCACCTTGTATCCCTCCAGCGCTTAGAACAGTGCTTGGCACATAGTAAGTGCTTAACAAATATCATCATTATTATTATTATTGTTATTATTATTATTATTATATCTCTCCCACTAGATTATAAACTCCTTGGAGGCAGAAACCATGGCTCTGAATTCGATTATATTTTCCCAAGCATTTAGAGTAGTGCTCTGCGTGTGGTAGGCTCTCAATAAATACTAAATGCCATCATTATTATGATTGATTGATTGATTGAAAAGCAAGAGAATGTCACTGCCTGCGATGCCACTGTGGTCTCTGTTGGTTCCCTGATAGCTACCGGGGAGCAATTGTCTGAAAAAACTGCTGGCTGTTGCCCTGTGTTCCAAGGGGCCTCCATCCTGCTTCCCACCGCCTCATCTCCTGGGAGAGGAGAGTTGTAGGACAGCGACCCATGGGGATAGACACTCACTGTCCCCTCCACTGACCCTTTCTGCTATCACCTGCTAGGCTGCCAGTGGGGCAACTTCGACCCTCCTTCCTCTGAAATCAGTCAGCTCTTCCCTTACTGATCTCACTCCTCTCCCACTACAGTCCAGCCCGAACACTCCTCTCCTCTTCTACCAACCTACTCACTGTCCCTCACTCTCACCTCACCCACCGACGACCCGAAGCTCAAGCCCTCCCTCCTGCCTGGAAGTCCTTCCCCCAGTATAGCTTAAAAGAGCAGCATTCACCTCATCTTCAAATCCCTACTAAAATCATTCGTCCTTCAGGAAGCCTTCCTTGGTGAAACTCTTATCTTCCCTCCCAATTTTCTCTCAATATTGCCTCACCCGTGCACTCTGTTGTTACCCCTAAGCATTTGGTTTTGTTCTCTGTCTCCCCCTTTTACACTGTGAGCCCACTGTTGGGCAGGGACTGTCTCTATATGTTGCCAATTTGTACTTCCCAAGGGCTTAGTACAGTGCTCTGCACACAGTAAGTGCTCAATAAATACGATGATGATGATGATGATGATTTAAGAACTTGCCCTATCCGCACTGCCCTTACATACATATCATTATACCAGTTGCTTCCCTTACCTGTAATATATTTTAGTATCTGTCTCCCTGCTAGGCTAAGCCCCATGAGGGCAGGGTTTGGATCTACCAATTCTGCTCTAAAGGCCCAGAAAGAATCTTGAAAAATACCTAATGTGGGCGGGAAAGAAGCAATGTGGTTTAGTGGATAGGGCATGGGCCTGGGAATCGGAAGGACCAGGGTTCTAATCCTGGCTCTGCCGCTTGTCTGCTGTGTGAATTTGGGGAAGTCACTTCGCTTCTCTGTGCCTCAGTTACCTCATCTGTAAAATGGGGATGGAGACTGTGAGCCCCATATGGGTCGTGGACTGTGTCCAAACTGGCTAGCTTGTCAACCACTTTCCAGATCATGGTCCTAGGGTCTGGCATCTGCTTCGTGCTGCGGTCACTTGGCCTTAAATGGATCCTACATGGATATAATTTTTGTGGGCACTCCTCACTGGGCTGTGGTATTGCCTGCCTCCTAGCTCTTTCCACTCTGCCCTAGCTGGAACTTGCCGATCTGGGATGAGATAGCATGAACGGTGGTAAGCCAGACACTACCAATCAATTATTTAGCTGTATTTATTGAGCACTCACTGTGTGCAGAGGATGGTACGCACTTGGGGAAGTATAACAATAAAGCAGGTAGACCCTGTCTGTGCTCTCAAAGAGTTTGCAATCTACCTTGTATCTACCCCAGCACTTAGAACAGTTCTTGGCCCATAGTAAGTGCTTAACAAATACCTTAATTATTATTAGCAGGGGAGGCACATATTAAAATAGCACTATAATCAGTTTCTCCAATAATTGTGGTATTTGTTAAGCACTTAGTGTATGCCAAGCACTGTAGTAATTGTTGAGGTAGATGCAAGATAATCAGTTATCTTGTCTCAGTTTTAAGTATTCATTCATTCAATCAAATTTATTGAGCACTTGCTGTGTGCAGAGCACTGTACTAAGTGCTTGGAGTGTACAATTCAGCAGTAAAGAGAGACAATCCATGCCCATGCCAGGCTTACAGTCTAGAAGACAACAGGTATTCAGTGCCCATTTTACAGATAAAGAAACTGAGGCAGAGAGAAGTGACTTGCCCGAAGTCACACAGATTTATTAAGCACTTAGTAAAAATAATAATAATGTTGGTATATGTTAAGCACTTACTACGTGTCAAGCACAGTTTTAAGTGCTGGAGTAGATACAAGGCAATTAGGTTGTCCCACATGGGGCTCACAGTCTTAATCCCCATTTTACAGATGCGGTAACTGAGGCACAGAGAAGTTAAGTGGCTTGCCCAGAGTCACACAGCTGACAAGTGGCAGAGCTGGGATTAGAACCCACAACCTCTGACTCCCAAGCCCAGGCCCACTAAGCCCACTAAGCCACGCTGCTTCTCTATAATAACGGTATTTGTTAAGCACTGACGGCGCACCAAGCCCTGTTCTAAGCGCCTGGGGAGATACAAGGGAATCGGGTTGTCCCACGTGGGCCTCACAGTTTTCATCCCCATTTTACAGATGCGGTAACTGAGGGCACAGAGAAGTTAAGCGGCTTGCCTAAGGTCACGCAGCAGACAAGTGGCAGAGCTGGGATTAGAACCCACATCCTCCAACTCCCAAGTCCGTGCTCTTGCCACTAAGCCACGCTGGCAGTCCCTGATATTTTCACCCCATCCTCAGCCCCATATTATTTAAGAACATGTCCATTATTGATTTTAACGTCTGTCTCCCCTCTAGACTGTAAGCTCCTTATGGTCAGGGAACGTGTCTTCC
This sequence comes from Tachyglossus aculeatus, assembly GCF_015852505.1. Lineage (NCBI taxonomy): Eukaryota > Metazoa > Chordata > Mammalia > Monotremata > Tachyglossidae > Tachyglossus > Tachyglossus aculeatus. The sequence goes on from NC_052070.1 coordinate 18,714,167, forward strand.
AACTCTACCTTCTAGACTGTGAGCCCGTTGTTGGGTAGGGACCGTCTCTTTATGTTGCCAACTTGTACTTCCCAAGCGCTTAGTACAGTGCTCTGCACACAGTAAGCGCTCAATAAATACGATTGAATGAATGAATGAATGAACTCTATTGTGCTGTACTCTCCCAAGTGCTTAATACAGTGCTCTGCACATAGGAAGCACTCAATAAACCTCTTTCCACTAGGCCAGGCTAATGCTTCTCCATTCAGGTTCTCTGTCCTGAGGCTTATTCATCATTCATGGGGTTCCTGACAGGATACCCCATCATGATAGTACACATTAGCTGTTCATGGGGGAAATACATTAAGCTTCATGCTGAACAGGGGAAACTAAGAGTTGAATAGTATTGGTGGTGGGAAAAGAACGGTAAAACTTGAGAGATTGATTAGGAGTATGCGAATATCAAGTTTCCTTCTACTAACTTAATTTTGGTCCCAGCGGCAGGATAATGTTCCCTGATTTTTTACTTACATTTTAAAAATGCACTGAAAGGGGAAAAAAAGCCGAATTTATCCCAATTGCAATTATTTACTCAATATCTAAAGCAAGAAAATATACTCCAGTACGGACTTGAGATTTTGGATATAAATAACATAATATTCCAGTCCTTTTTGTACTGTGAATTTGTTTCATTAAGAACCTTTTCTTGCCTTTGAAAAGTCAATGAAGTGCCTTTTAAAGACCTCAGCTTCACTCATCATTTAGTTATGCCTTATGAAGAGACTTACCAGACAAGATTTTCTTTCTATCCCTTTTTACTCTTTTCTAAGGAAGCAGTTATTGGACTCCTTCTCTTTCATTTTTCTCATCACATGTTTCTAATGGACCTTAAAGGGAATTTTGTCAGGTAACAATTTTCACCTGTCATTTATACCTTAAATGTCTCACTTATCTTGACAGTGTCTTTGTGATTCCTGAAAATCTGCTTTCAGAAATGTAGACTGAAACATGCAATAACAGATTATAGGTGTTTGGTTTCTCTAAAGTTATGTCCATGTGTGAAAACTTCAATTTTTCCTCATGATGTTTTTCATTACTACTTAGATTTTTTAAGTTGAGTCTAATACTTTGGTTTCTGAATATTCTTTAAGCATGCTACATTTATCTCATCCATTTAACAAGAAAGATTTTAATTCTGTGTGAATAGTGTGCTTTGTGGTGTAATGCTAAGTAAGTAGGAATATGTTTCGTTAATAGAGGTAGTAAAGTTATCTGGGTGGATTTCCGTAGCTCGTAGGACCGTGGTGAGGATTGATAGCGGATACATGGGTATCTTTGAAATCACTTATTTATATTAATGCCTGTCTCCGCTCTAAACTGTAAGCTTGTTTTTGGCAGGGAATGTGTCTGCTAATTCTATTGTATTGTTCTCTCTAAGCGTGTAGTACAGTGTTCTGCGCATAGTAAGTGCTGAATAAATTTGATTGATAGGTGCTTTCAAATTTTGACAGTTTAATATTTGCAAAAAGCTTTGTGCTCTTAGGGTGCTTTATCAATCCACACATGGAAAATTGAGAATAAAGGGGAGTGGCAACCTGCTTTCTTCTTGGCCACCTGGGACTTTAATGAGCGTACTCCTAGTTGATGTATGGGAGATCAGTCAAAATAATTGTGATATTCGTTAAGTGCTTACTATGTGCCGAGCCCTATGCTAATCACTGGGGTAGATTCAAGATATCCAGATCCCATGTGGGGCTCCCAGGCTAAGTAAGAGGGAGAACAGGTATTGGATCCCCATTTTGCAGATGAGGGAATTGAGGCCCAGAGAAGTGAAGTGACTTGCCCAAGTTCATACATCACACAAGTGGTGGAGCAGAATTAGAACCCAAGTCCTCTGGATCCCAGGACTGTGCTTTTTCTTCCAGACCATGCCACTTCAAGATTTTTTAAATTTACCCCCCATTGATGATGCAGTCACATTTCCCGTTCAAAACATACGGGAAGCATGTAATCTTATTTTGGCAAAAGCTATATAAATAAACACTTCAACGTATTTCTTTTCTTGGTGTATAGAACATACCCTCCACTACTTCAAGGTTAATGGTGATTGATGATGACTGTGGTATTTGTTAAACGCTTACTATGTGCCAGGCACTGTACTAAGCACTGAGGGGGATGCAAACTAATCAGGTTGGGTATAGCCCCTGTCCCACGTGGGACTCTCTGTCTTAATCCCCATTTTGCAGATGAGGAAACTGAGGCACAGAGAAGTGAAGTGACTTGACCAAGGTTCCTCAGCAGAAGAATAGCGGAGTCGGGATTAGAACCCAGGTCCTTCTGACTCCCAGGGCCGTGCTCTATCCACTAGAGCACACTGCTTCCCAATAAGAATTTTTACTTTCCCTTTTAAACCGAATCATTTTTGAAATATTGATCTAACAGTTATTTATAGTCTACTTGATGGCAGTTCCTCTGAACAACTTTTTATATTTTATGTAAATATTTTTTCCAGCCTGGCTAGAAAGCAATGTAATAAATCATTAATGCCACACCTCCCAGTTGCTTTGCCTAAGGATGGTCCCGTACAGAAATATTTATTTTATATATCTTACAGGAGAAAAGTAACCCTTCACATGCATACGAAGAGCTCAATAAATATAATAAAATTTAGCTATTTTATTTACTTGTTCTTCAAAGTGCTTTGGCTTATGGATCCTATTAGGTTTTCTTATAAAAGTAGTAGAAGAACTTTAGGGTTCTTTTGCTGAAGGGAATGTTTTCAAAACATGAATCTTTTTCCTCCTTGCCCCCTGTAATTTGAGCACTTCTGTCCCTTTGTTTCGAGTGTACAGATCTTACAAAATCCATTACATTGCTTTCTAGAATTTCTTAGACCCTCTATCAAAGCTAATCATTATTTTAAGGGACTGTTACAACTATAGGAATGCATTACACCCCAAATTTAACATGTAATAAGAAATGAAAAGCTACATTCTGACCTCTAAGATCTGTGAGTTAAAAGCTATGATGTCCTAATTAAGGTTTAGGAATGAAGACATACTAGCTACTTTTCCTCTTAAGAAATTTAGATGTAAAGAATTTCCAGGCATGATTTTGCCAACTATAACAGACTTATTTAATGTCCTTATGTGTTGAATTTGCAAATCTCTTTTTTCCACTCAAAGGTAACTCATTACACAAATATATTTAGGGTGTATATTTGCAATAAAATGGGGTTGCAAAAAACTATTTCATTTTATTTTTTTTGGTAGTCATTGCATAGAGATAGTAAATTTTTTGTTCTTGAAAGGCAGACATATATTGTAATCCCTTAGGTGTATTTTCATCTTAGTTTTGAAAGTCAATTATTAGTGCCTTTAAGGCATAGTCTATCGTAGTGAAAAATCAATCAATCGTATTTATTGAGCACTTACTGCTTTCAGGGCACAGTACTAAGCAGTTGGGAGAGGACAATATAGCAGAGTTGGTAGACATGTTCCTTGCCTGCAAGGAGCTTACAGTCTAGAGTGTGACTGTATGGTTATGTGCATAAGTGTCATGGGGCTGAGAGAGGGGTGGGTAAAGGGTACAAGTCCAAGTGCAAGAGTGATGCAGAAGAGAGAGGGAGTGGGGGAAATGAGGCCCTCTTCAAAAAGATGTGAATTTAATAAGGCTTTGAAGTGGGGAGAGTGATTGGCTATGAAAGGGGAGGAAGTAATCCAATTTTTGTTAACTAAAGGTTACCAGACTTGTAACAAAAAGGATTAAAGAGTTTATCTGCCCCCTGTACGAGGCATATACTTGTTGAGCTGTTTGTTCTCCTTTTGAACTCCCCGGGCACAATGGGAACCATCCTTTTTTGTCTTTGTGTGGAGCACACCCGATGAAATCCCTTTTTAAAAGTCTGAGTAGAATTCCCAAAATGAAGTTGACAACTCTAAAAGAAAGGGTAACATAAAGCAAGAGCACAGGGAACATGGAAGCAGAGTGACCTAGTGGAAAGAGCTCAGGCCTGAAAATCAGAAGACCTGGGTTCCCATCCCGACTTTGCCACTTGCTTGCTGTGTGACCTTGGGCAAGTCACTTAACTTCTCTGTGCTTCAGTTTCCTCAAATGTAAAAGGGGAATTCAATACCTGTTCTCCCTCCTGCTTAGACTGTGAGCCCCAAGTGGGACAGGGACTCTGACCTGATTAACTTGTCTCTACCCCAGCGCTAAGAACAGTGCATGACACATAGTAAGCGCCTAATGAATGCTAGTATTGTTAACATTGATAATTATTATATTTTGTAAGAAATTTATACTTATAAATTTATTATGCAGTAGTTCCTGGTCATTTGTAGATTTTTTTTTCTTCAAGTTACCAGGTGTTGGCTGGACTCATGCTCGTGTAAGTAACAGTAGTGGCAGGCCATAGAGAAGCAGCATGGCTTAGTGGAAAGAGCACATACTTGGGAGTCAGAGGAACATGGGTTCTAATACCGACTCTGCCGCTTATCTGCTTTGTGACCTTGGGCAAGTCACTTAACTTCTCTGTGCCAGTTACCTCATCTGTAAAATGGGGATTAAGACTGTGAGCCCCACGTGGGACAACCTGATTACCTGGCATCTACTCCAGTGCTTAGAACAGTGCTTGGCACATAGTAAGCACTTCGCTTAACCAATACCATAGTTATCATTATTATTATTTTTATTAGTTCCACCCCCAGCCCTTGCTGTCTGCCGTCTCTTTGGTAGCCAGCAGCTGCAACCTCTTTCTCCTTTTCAGGACCTGGCTGGCTGGATCATCCCCCTCCCCTCAGAAAGTCTGGCTGACCATGATTTGTTGAATAAACTTTCCCCGCTCTGCCAGATCATACTTGTGGTTTTACATTATTTGCAGGGTTTTCTCAGACGAATCCCTTGTGAATATTGAAGCTTTGCTTTATTTATCTATTTAGGCAGTTTTAGTTCAATTGTTTATGTGTATCAGTGAACTTATTTTTTGGTGCAGTGCCAAATAAGTCTGGAGGCTATTATAAAATACTGAAATTAAGAATGTAAGAAATGCCACTCTAAGTCAGACCAAGTAGTCTATCTAGCCTAGGGGCCTCAAAGGATATTCTTTTGGGTGATGGTATGGAATCTCTGTCCTAACATCTTTAACTTTTTTCCCCCAAAATTCATCTTGGACCATAAATCCTTGAATGTATCTAAACTTTTCTTGAGCCTGTTGGTACCTGCCCAACTTCCTTGGCTAATGGGTTTCATCTGTAGACTGTAAGCACGTTGTGGGCAGGGAATGTTATAGTTATATAACATACATGTATATATGTTATAAGTTATATAACGAACTGTTATAGTGTCCTCTCTCAAGTGCTTAGTACAGTGGTCAGCACATAGTAAGTACTCAATAAATATGATTGGTTGATTGATCTGCCTACTGTGCAGTACATGAAGAAGTGCTTCCTTTTGATGTCTTGAACTTACCACCGTCACACTTCAATGGATGCCTCCTAGTTCTGTCTTGTGGAATTTGGTGGACAGTAATTTCATGTTCTCTATTTGCAAAAGTTTTATGATTGTAAAGACTCCAACCTTGGCATCTATGAATAAGGGAATGGTTTTCAAGAAGTGGAAAGTATTCTTTCCACTATCTTCAACGTTGGTTATTAGTAAATGCTTTTTGATGGGGGTTTTCCAATCACTATATCCAATTTTGGTGACCGCATATATAAGAGAGTAGAAACTGGAAAAGATTAGGAGATGAGGAATAAAAATAGCCGTAGGAAGACTGGCCCTATGAGGAAAGGCTCAAATGCATAGGGTTGTTTAGTCTGGGAAAGAGAATCTCCAGATTCAAATAAGTCATGGCATGGGCAAATTGCTTTGGTAAAATGTGGCGAAGGAAATGACTTAACTATGTGAACTATCAGACAATGGTATTTTTGAGTATTTACTTTGTCAGAGCAGAGTACTAACTGTGAGCCCGTTGTTGGGTAGGGACCGTCTCTATACGTTGCCAACTTGTACTTCCCAAGCACTTAGTACAGTGCTCTGCACACAGTAAGCGCTCAATCAATCAATCAATCAATCGTATTTATTGAGCGCTTACTGTGTGCAGAGCACTGTACTAAGTGCTTGGGAAGTACAAGTTGGCAACATATAAATACATATAAATAAATACGATTGAATGAATGAATTTTGGGATGTGTATAATTCAGTAGAATAGGTAGAAAAGATCCCTGCCTTTAAGGAGCTTACATAGAACATCAGGGGTGCCAACTTTTTATTTTGAGAATGGGGCCATTATTGGGGACTTCTAGGTGGAGTAAACCTGGGGAAAATGAGAAACGGAGACCCATAAGACCAGGGAAGAGGGCTTACAGGCATTCACGAGGCTGGGAACCACACAGACATACTCTTCCCCCCGCCTCCACACACATATAAAGCCAAGGAATGGGGACACAGGCACCTCCAGGGCCAAGAGGCTCCCCATATCATTCATTCATTCAATTGTGTTTATTGAGCGCTTACTGTGTGCAGAGCACTGTACTAAGCGCTTGGGAACTACAAGTTGGCAACGTATAGAGATAGTCCCTACCCAACAGTGGGCTCACAGTCTAGAAGCGGGAGACAGAGAACAAAACAAAACATATTAACAAAATAAAATAGATAGAATAAATATGTACAAATAAAATAAATAGACTAATAAATACATATATACATATATACATATATACAGGTGCTGTGAGGAGGGGAAGGAGGTAAGGCGAGGGGGGTGGAGAGGGGGAGGAGGGGAGAGGGAGGAAGGGGCTCAGTCTGGGAAGGCCTCCTTCACCCAAGCCTGTGGAGACAGAAAGGGAAAGCAGTCGGAGATTGGCGGGGAACTGGATTGCTGCTTGAGGCAGGGGTTCAAAGTGCCCGTTCTCTGCCTGGTAAAGATGCCAGAGCCCCTGACCCCTGCCGAGGCCGAGATCAGAGAGATCCGCAGTCTAGCCCATGTGTCCAGCTTCCATCCATCTCCCATCTCCTTACGTAGGGTGGGCAGCCCCCCAAACTGGCAACACAGCTAAACTCTTCACTACCACAGTCCCAATTTCTCAGGAGAGTTGACCTTCCTGTTGACTCTTGTTCTTCATGGTCACAGAGGACTGAACAGGAGCAAAAAATTATCAGTCTGAGGAGGAAAAAGTTTTCCTGGGGAGATGGACAACTTTTTGACTGCATATTCTGAAGCACCAAACAAGGTATTAAGGCGGTTTGCGGAGTTTTCCTCCTTAGAACTCTTTAAATGTGATAGATTGTATCCCTCTGGAGTAGTTTATATATTTACTTGCTTAGAGGTAGAGGACTGACCAGATGTCCTCTAAAGAAGGTTTGCCCTCTGATTTTCTGTTTATAGATGGTTACTTACCTAAATAAGTTTGTTATTACTTGGTGTCTTTTAAGTCAACTCATTGCAAACAGAATTACACTGTTGACTTTGATTAGTAAATAATATAAACCACAGTTAAATGCTTTTGAAATAGTTGTACTAGTTTTTAGAAGTGAGATTTGTAGAAGATGCCAATATGGCATTGTGATAAAGATTGGAAAATAGTTTAATAGGAGGGAAAAGGGTAGAGTAGAGGCAGCGAAGATGTGTTTTGGGAGCGTTTTCAATCTCTGCATCAAGGGTCCCTTCATAAGAAGCTAAGTGATGCTGTTTTTGTAAAGGTACCTAGAAACTTCTTAAATCTTGGCAGCAGGTGGGAAAGTGGAAATATTTAGCAGCATCCAGCTCGGTAATGTAAACAAGATTCTTCTGTAAATCATCTGAGAAGAGTTTCATCCGACTTGGAAATCTGGAAGAAAATGTTTGAGGAAAAAAGCACTCAAGTGTTAGTCAAAGTCTTGGATAAACTTAATGCATAGGTTCCCCCTCATTCAAATTGAAGATAGTGATGATAGATCTGTCATGCTTAAAGGGCACTGGAAACTCCTTTGTAATGAGATTTGTCTTAAAATATGTGATTAAATTCTTAGTGATACTTAGTGATTTAGAAATAAATTCATTTTGATAAAGTTAACCAGAGTTACTTTATGTGATTTATCTGGGAAAAAGCACGCCAAGGGTTTGCTTTCATTGTTGATTTGATGAACATAATCAGAAAAAATTTGTAAAGAGCTCAGTTGGCTTTTGGTTTACTTGCAACCACAAATGACATCATTTAACTTAGTGAATAACAATATTGAAGGAAAAGGTTACCATTTTTGAATTATGCTTGTATGTCCGGTCCCAATACATTGGTGCTTGGGACAAGAAGATTTTTGCAAGTACAGTCAATCAGTCATGTTTTTTGAGCGCTAACTCTGTGCAGAGTGCTGTTCTAAGTACGTGGGAGAGTACAGTATAACAGTTGTTAGATGTGTGCCCTGCCCACAATAAGCTTTCAGTCTAGAGACAGAGACAGACATTAATATAAGTAAATAAATTATGTTTATGTACATAAGTGCCATGGGGAAGTACAAGAACACCACTGGTTCATTGCCTTCGTTATGAAGGTTCTGACTTCATAGAAAATTAAAGGGAAAATGCCCAACAAAGTACTTAAATATGAGGGCGACCATGTCGAGTTTAATAGTGTAAGTAATTAAAGGAAATGATAGTATCTATTTAAGATGGAAGAATAAAAAGAAAGCTTGTCAAAAAAATAATTAGAGCATTCAAATATATATAGTTTCCCTTTTTTAAAGTTGATGCTTCAGTGAAATTTACTGAAATGTACTGGCTGAGGTTGATTAGAAAGGCCACTGAAGAACCAATGTTCCAAGCCACATCTGATTCCCTCAAAGATTGTTCCTTCATGTGCTGATTTATTTACTATTCGTAGTACTTAGTGCTGTTATCATTTTTACCTTTCTCTCATGATTCTCTCAAAGTTCCTGCTTAAAAAAGCCCTTCCTTTCTTGTTTGGAGTGGGCCACGGTGGTTTGTTTGCCGCAGTCATCTCCTAGCCTTCAACGTGATGCTGCAGTATCTGAGGCTAAACCTTACTGCATCCGTAAAATACTGCTCTGGTTCCCAGTTTCAATATCAATCAATCAATCAATCGTATTTATTGAGCGCTTACTGTGTGCAGAGCACTGTACTAAGCGCTTGGGAAGTACAAGTTGGCAACATATAGAGACAGTCCCTACCCAACAGTGGGCTCACAGTCTAAATACATCAAACAGCAGCTGTTTGAGCTTCCTACCCTTGTCCATTCCCTTCACATCCCATCCAGGGCAGCTGGATTGGGGTGATCATAGCATTTTTTTGTGGCATTTGTTGAAGCACTTAGTGTGTGCCAAGCACTGGTCATTCATTCATTCAGTCGTGTTTATTGAGCACTTACTGTGAGCAGAGCACTGTACTAAGCGCTTGGGAAAGTACAATACAAAAATAAACAATGACATTCCCTGCCCTCAATGACGAACAATCTAGAGGCGGGGAAACAGACATCAATACAAATAAAGTTACAGATCTAAGTGCTGGGATAAATAAAAATTAATCAGATTAGGCTCAGTCCTTGTTCCACGTGGGACTCACTAACTAGGAAGGTATTGAATCCCCATTTTGCAGATTAGGAAGCTGAGGCACGGAGAAGCTAAGTGACTTGGTCACACAACAGGCAAATGATGGAGCTGGGATTAGAACCCATGTCCTCTAGCTCCCAGGCCCATGCGTTATCCACTAGGTCATGCTGCTTCCCACAGGCATTTTAGGATTTAATTGTCTGTGGTCCACCTTTGCCATTTGAGTAGAGCCTGTAAGTGATTCTGGTGGAACTAACTGTTCAGGGAGCTGGATTTATTCATCATCAATCATATTTATTGAGCACTTACTATGTGCAGAGCACTGTACTAAGCGCTTGGGAAGTACAAATTGGCAACATATAGAGACAGTCCCTACCCAACAATGGGCTCACAGTCTAAAAGGGGGAGACAGAGAACAAAACCAAACATACTAACAAAATAAAATAAATAGGATAGATATGTACAAGTACATAATTTTACATATTTACATATTTACATATTTATTGTACATAATGCTTCCGGGTCTCCCAACCATATAAAACATTGGACAGCCCGTCAGCTCTGAAGATAGGTTGGTCGAAAGTCAGATCATTGCCAACCCCACTTTGACAGTCTCCTAAAATATCTGCTGACCTTGTTGATTGGGTTTATTGTTGCACCTGTCCATCAGTGGTATTTATTGAGCTCTTACTAAGCACTTAGGAGAGTACAGAAAAACAGAATTGGTAGACGCTCTCCCTACTCATAAGGAACTTGTAGTCCAGAGGGAGAGACAGATCTTAATATAAATAAATGCATTATGGACATGTCCTTAAGTGCTGTGGGGCTGAAGGTGGAGTGAATAAAAACTACAAATGCAAGTGCGAGGGTGGTGCAGAAGGGAGAGGGAGTAGAGGAAATGAGGGTTTAGTTGGGGCAGATCTCTTGGAGGAGATGTGGTTTTAATAAGGCCGTGAAGGTGGGGCGAGTGATCATCTGTTGGATATGAAGAAGGAGGGAGTTTTAGGCCGGAGGCAGAACGGGGGCGAAGGGTCGGCAGTGAGAAAAATGAGATTACGGTACGGGGAGTAAGTTGGCATTAGAGGAGTGAAGAGAACGTGCTGGGTCGTATGGTATTTGTTAAGTGCTTACATTGTGTCAAGCAGTGTTCTAAGTGCTGGGATGGAGACAAGCCATGAGAAGCAGCGTGGCTTAGTGGAAAAAGCACAGGCTTGGGACTAAGAGGCTGTGGGTTCAAATCCCGGCTCTGCAAATTGTCAGCTGTGTGACTTCGGGCAAGTCACTTAACTCCTCTGTGCCTCATTTACCTCATCTGTAAAATGTGAGACTGTGAGCCCCACGTGGGACAACCTGACCACCTTGTATCTACCCCAGCGCTTAGAACAGTGCTTGGCACATAGTAAGTGCTTAACAAATGCCACCATAATTATTATTATTATTACTATTGTAAACTAATCAGGTTGGACAAAGTCCCTGTCTCACGTGGGATTCAGTCTAAGTAGAAGGGAGGACAGCTATTTAATCTCCATTCTACAGGTGAGGAAACCGAGGCATAGGGCAGTCAAGTGACCTGTCTAAGGTCATATAGCAGACAAATGGCAGAGCTGGGATTAGAACCCAGGTCCTCTGATTCCCAGGCCTGTGCTCTTTCCATTAGTTTGTAGTACAAGATCAGCAAGATCCAAGTGCGTAGACTACCCAGAAGGGAGAGGGAGTAGGGGGAAAGAGGGCTTAATTAGGGTAGGCCTGTTGGAGAAGATGTGGGTTGCACCCTGTATATATGTATATATCCTGTATATATGTATATATGTACATATTTATTACTCTATTTATTTATTCATTTATTTTACTTGTACATAGCTATTCTATTTTATTTTGTTAGTATGTTTGGTTTTGTTCTCTGTCTCCCTCTTTTATCATCATCATCATCAATCGTATTTATTGAGCGCTTACTATGTGCAGAGCACTGTACTAAGCGCTTGGGAAGTACAAATTGGCAACATATAGAGACAGTCCCTACCCAACAGTGGGCTCACAGTCTAAAAGGGGGAGACAGAGAACAAAACCAAACATACTAACAAAATAAAATAAATAGAATAGATATGTACAAATGAAATAAATAAATAAATAGAGTAATAAATTTGTACAAACATATATACATATATACAGGTGCTGTGGGGAAGGGAAGGAGGTAAGATGGGGGGGATGGAGAGGGGGACGAGGGGGAGAGGAAGGAAGGGGCTCAGTCTGGGAAGGCCTCCAGAGCCCACTGTTGGGTAGGGACTGTCTCTATATGTTGCCAGTTTGTACTTCCCAAGCGCTTAGTACAGTGCTCTTCACATGGTAAGAGCTCAGTAAATACGATTGATGATGATGATCTCTGGGAAATATGCTGCCAAAGTCACAGAATTCCTTGGCGGCGTTCACCCTTGTGCCATCAGTGTCTGGAGTTTCCCAGGTGCGGGGCGATATGATCTTTTGGTGTCTTCATATTTATTGTCAGTTTGCTTCAGGGAGAATGGGTCTCTGTGATCCTAGCCTGAGCTGTGTTTGGATCGACTACTGAAGGATATCGTTGACAGCGTGCTCTTGGAATTGCAGGGTGACTTCAGATCCTGGCAGAGCACAATGGGCCCCCCATCTTACCTCCTTCCCTTCCACACAGCACCTGTATATATGTATATATGTTTGTACAGATTTATTACACTATTTATTTATTTATTTTACTTGTACATAGCTATTCTATTTATTTTGTTTTGTTAGTATGTTTGGTTTTGTTCTCTGTCTCCCCCTTTTAGACTGTGAGCCCAATGTTGGGTAGGGACTGTCTCTATATGTTGCCAATTTGTACTTCCCAAGCGCTTAGTACAGTGCTCTGCACATAGTAAGCGCTCAATAAATACGATTGATTGATTAATTGATCTTGGCAGCAGGTCAGACACAAGAAGTGAGGCAGCAGCACCAAAACCTCAATACAGTTTTCAGAATCTGTACAAACTCATGTAAATCCATAAGTAGGTCTGGTCTCTGGGCGTCATTTAATACATTAGAAGCAGTGTGGCTCAGTGGAAAGAGCACGGGCTTTGGAGTCAGAGGTCATGGGTTCGAATCCTGGCTCTGCCACATGTCTGCTGTGTGACCTTGGGCAAGGTCACACTTAACTTCTCTGAGCCTCAGTTACTTCATCTGTAAAATGGGGATTAAGACTGTGAGCCCCCCGTGGGACAATCTGATCACCTTGTATTCCCCCAGCGCCTAGAACAGTGCTTTGCACATAGTAAGCGCTTAACAAATGTCATCATTATTATTATTAAAGAGCCCGGGCTTGGGAGTCAGAGGTCATGGGTTCTAATCCTGGCTCCGCCACTTGTCAGCTGTGTGACTTTGGGCAAGTCACTTAACTTCTCTGGGCCTCAGTTCCTTCATCTGTAAAATGGGGATTAAGATTGTGAACCCCACGTGGGACAACCCTGATTACCTTGTATGCCCCCCAGCACATAGAACAGTGCTTGGCACATAGTAAGCGCTTAACAAATATCAACATTATTATTATTATTACATTTGATGGTCCTGAAAAGGACCTGGGTTCTAATCCCAGCTCCAGCACTTCTCTGCTGTGTGACCTAGGGCAAGCCACCTCCCTTCTCTGGCCCTTAGTTACCTCATCTGTAAAACGGGGATTAAGACTGTGAGCCCCATGTGGGGCTTAATCAACCTGATTAAGTCGTATCTACCCGAGCGTTAATGGAGTGCCTGGAATATAGTAAGCGCTTAACCAATACCATTTAAAAAAAGTGTTCATTAAGATTCTGAGCTTGAAATGACCAGCGATATCACTGAGGCTCCGTTCTGGGAGTCAATTATTATTATTATTATTATTGTTATTATTATTATTGTCATTTGTTAAGCCGTTTGTGTGAAGGATTGTACAAAGCGCTAGGGTAGATACAAATTAATCTGGCCATATACTGTCCTTGTCCCACATGAACCTCCCGATCTAAGTAGAAGGGAGAACAGGTATTGAATCCTCATTTTGCAGGTGAGGAAACAGAGGCAAAAAAAGTGTTCATTAAGATTCTGAGGTTGAAATGACCAGTGATATCACTGAGGCTCAGTTCTGGGAGTCAATTATTATTATTATATTATTGTTATTATTATTGTCATTTGTTAAGCGGTTTGTGTGAAGGATTGTACAGGGCGCTAGGGTAGATACAAATTAATCCGGCCATATACTGTCCTTGTCCCACATGAACCTCCCAATCTAAGTAGAAGGGAGAACAGGTATTGAATCCTCATTTTGCAGGTGAGGAAACAGAGGCAAAAAAAGTGTTCATTAAGATTCTGAGGTTGAAATGACCAGTGATATCACTGAGGCTCGGTTCTGGGAGTCAATTATTATTATTATAATTATTGTTATTATTATTGTCATTTGTTAAGCGGTTTATGTGAAGGATTGTACAGGGCGCTAGGGTAGATACAAATTAATCTGGCCATATACTGTCCTTGTCCCACATGAACCTCCCAATCTAAGTAGAAGGGAGAACAGGTATTGAATCCTCATTTTGCAGAGGAAACAGAGGCAAAAAAAGTGTTCATTAAGATTCTGAGGTTGAAATGACCAGTGATATCACTGAGGCTCAGTTCTGGGAGTCAATTATTATTATTATTATTATGGTTATTATTATTGTCATTTGTTAAGCGGTTTGTGTGAAGGATTATACAAGGCGCTAGGGTAGATACAAATTAATCCGGCCATATACTGTCCTTGTCCCACATGAACCTCCCAATCTAAGTAGAAGGGAGAACAGGTATTGAATCCTCATTTTGCAGGTGAGGAAACAGAGGCAAAAAAAGTGTTCATTAAGATTCTGAGGTTGAAATGACCAGTGATATCACTGAGGCTCAGTTCTGGGAGTCAATTATTATTATTATAATTATTGTTATTATTATTGTCATTTGTTAAGCGGTTTGTGTGAAGGATTGTACAAGGCGCTAGGGTAGATACAAATTAATCCGGCCATATACTGTCCTTGTACCACATGAACCTCCCAATCTAAGTAGAAGGGAGAACAGGTATTGAATCCTCATTTTGCAGGTGAGGAAACAGAGGCAAAAAAAGTGTTCATTAAGATTCTGAGGTTGAAATGACCAGTGATATCACTGAGGCTCAGTTCTGGGAGTCAATTATTATTATTATAATTATTGTTATTATTATTGTCATTTGTTAAGCGGTTTGTGTGAAGGATTGTACAAGGCGCTAGGGTAGATACAAATTAATCTGGCCATATACTGTCCTTGTACCACATGAACCTCCCAATCTAAGTAGAAGGGAGAACAGGTATTGAATCCTCATTTTGCAGGTGAGGAAACAGAGGCAAAAAAAGTGTTCATTAAGATTCTGAGGTTGAAATGACCAGTGATATCACTGAGGCTCAGTTCTGGGAGTCAATTATTATTATTATAATTATTGTTATTATTATTGTCATTTGTTAAGCGATTTGTGTGAAGGATTGTACAAGGCGCTAGGGTAGATACAAATTAATCCGGCCATATACTGTCCTTGTACCACATGAACCTCCCAATCTAAGTAGAAGGGAGAACAGGTATTGAATCCTCATTTTGCAGGTGAGGAAACAGAGGCAAAAAAAGTGTTCATTAAGATTCTGAGGTTGAAATGACCAGTGATATCACTGAGGCTCAGTTCTGGGAGTCAATTATTATTATTATAATTATTGTTATTATTATTGTCATTTGTTAAGCGGTTTGTGTGAAGGATTGTACAAGGCGCTAGGGTAGATACAAATTAATCCGGCCATATACTGTCCTTGTCCCACATGAACCTCCCAATCTAAGTAGAAGGGAGAACAGGTATTGAATCCCCATTTTGCAGGTGAGGAAACAGAGGCATAGAGAAGTTTAAGTGACTTGTCCAAGGACCACTGCAGACAAGTGGCAGAGCCAGAATTAGGAACCAGATCCTCCGATTCCCAGGCCCGTGCTCTTTCCATTAGGTCACACTCCTTCTCAGTTCTGTTGAATTAATTCCCCACTGCCATTGGAGTAAAGGCATAGCTGTATAGTAGGGCTCTTGCTGGGCGATAATAATAATGATTCATTCATTCATTCAATCGTATTTATTGAGCACTTACTGTGTGCAGAGCACTGGACTAAGCGCTTGGAAAGTACAAATCGGCTCAAAATGCAAAATCCAGGACGGACGGTGTCACAACCTCCAAGCCGCAGGCCAACGTAAAAGCCGTCCAATTGATGGAGCCCCCAGGAGTCCCAAACTGCTTTCAGAACGTAGTGACAATAATAATAATAATAATAATAATAATAATGGTATTTGTTAAGCGCTTACTATGTGCAAAGCACTGTTCTAAGCGCTGGGGGGATACAAGGTGATCACGTTGTCCCAAGTGGGGCTCACCATCTTAATCCCCGTTTTACAGATGAGGGAACTGAGGCTCAGAGAAGTTAAGTGACTTGCCCAAGGTCACACAGCGGACATGTGGCGGAGCCGGGATTCGAACCCATGACCTCTGGCTCCAAAGCCCGGGCTCTTTCCACTGAGCCACGCTGCTGTTGAAGAGAAGCAGTGTGGCCTGGTGGCTAGAGCGCGGGCCTGGGCGTCAGAACGACCATGGCACCTGATTATTTTGTATCTGCCTCCGAGCTTAGTACCTTTAGCAGTTGCTTAATGGACATCGCAATTATTAGTAGTAACTTCGAGGGGTAGCTCTACATTGTCTTTTGAGTGTGAGGGGATAGAAATCAATAAAATGGGGTTAAATTCCAGAATTCATAACTGAGAAGCAGCGTGGCTTAGTGGGAAGAGCACGGGCTTAGAAGTCAGAGGTTGTGGGTTCTAATCCTGCTCTGCCACTTATCAGCTGCGTGAACCTGTACATTTTTACTATTCTATTTCTTTTGTTAATGATGTGCATCTAGCTTTATTTCTATTTATTCTGATGACCTGACATCTGTCCACCTGTTTTGTTTTGTTATCTGTCTCCCCCTTCTAGACTGTGAGCCCGTTGTTGGGTAGGGACCGTCTCTATAAGTTCATTCATTCATTCATTCAATCGTATTTATTAAGCGCTTACTGTGTGCAAAGCACTGTACTAAGCGCTTGGGAAGTACAAGTTGGCAACACATAGAGACAGTCCCTACCCAACTGTGGGCTCACAGTCTAGAAGGGGGAGACAGACAACAAAACATTAACAAAATAAAATAAATAGAATAAATATGTACAAATAAAATAGAGTAATAAATACGTCCAAACATATATACAGGTGCTGTGGGGAGGGGAAGGAGGTAAGGCGGGGGGGGGGGGGGGATTAGGGGGGAGGAAGGAGGGGGCTCATTCATTCAATCGTATTTATTGAGCACTTACTGTGTGCAGAGCACTGTACTAAGCACTTGGGACTGTGAGCCCGCTGTTGGGTAGGGACCGTCTCTAGATGTTGCCAACTTGTACTTCCCAAGCGCTTAGTTCAGTGCTGTGCACACAGTAAGCACTCAATAAATATGAGTGAATGAATGTACATATAGAGACGGTCCCTACCCAGCAACGGGCTCACAGTCTAGAAGAACGGGCGGTATTAAGCATTTACTACATACCAGGCACTGTACTAAGCTTTTGGGTGGATAAAAGCAAATCAGGTTGGACACAATCGCTGTCCCACACGGGGCTCACAGTCTCAATTTCCATTTTACAGATGAGCCCAGACTGAGCCCCGTCCTTCCTCTCCCCCTCCTCCCTCTTCCCCTTACCTCTTTCCCTTCCCCACAGCACCTGTATATATGTTTGTACATATTTATTACTCTATTTATTTTACTTGTACATATTTACTATTCTATTTATTTTATTTTGTTAACATGTTTTGTTTTGTTGTCTGTCTCCCCCTTCTAGACTGTGAGCCCGCTGTTGGGTAGGGACCGTCTCTATATGTTGCCAACTTGGACTTCCCAAGCACTTAGTACAGTGCTCTGCACACAGTAAGCGCTCAATAAATATGATTAAATGAATGAATGAGGTGACTGAGGCACAGAGAAGTAAAGTGACTTGCCCAAAGTCACATAGCAGACAAGTGGTGGAGCCAGGATTAGAACCCATGACCCGATGACTCCCAGGCTTGGCTCTATCCACTACGCCATGTTGCTTCCCCGATGCATTAAGGAACCTAGAAACTAGTGTTAGAATATATTTTCAATCATCTGGGAAGCATTTTCAATTTATTAGGCTACAAGCAAGGCCAGATTTAGGCTTTGGGGCCCTAAAACGCATAAAATAAGGGGGATTTGGGGATCCATGTGTTTTTCTCACAGACAAAACTGATTAAAAGAAAATCGAAGCTATGATTTCTTTAATCATTCTAATTTACTGATGGATTTTTCCCCCAGAAGATATTTTTGCGTATTAAATAGAAAACCAAGTCAATCCAATAAAGGCGTGCTCACTTCTGCCTAGAAGGTAAATTTTCATCACACACAAAGAAAGCATGCAGAATTCCCAAGCAGCCTTCCATTCAAGATTGAGCTCAACGTGGACAAGTTCAGACTCATATATAGGCTGCTTCATTCTCCAGTACTTGCTGCTAAAATAGAAGATTTTTAAAATGAGCAAAAGTCATAATAGACATGTGAGTGGTTGGGCATCCAAATGGGTTCATGTCAGACGAATGCTTCCTAATTCCCTAATAATTTATAGCCAAATTGTTTAGTAAAAAGCATGCATTGTGGAGAACTGAGTGTGCAAAGATCATGTTTTAGAATACTTCGGTATAAACTAAAAGCATTCTTCTTCTCTGTGATTTGTCCAAAATTCTGAAACACCAAAAATTTTCAAAATACTCCTATCAAGCAACATTCAGTGATTAGATTTTAAAGGAAATGGGGAGAGAAGCCTAAGTCATGAATTACAAACACCAGGTATTTATAGTTCTTTTAATATGGAAGTTTTGCTCCTAGCTATGTTGAAAATGTATTCATATGCTTACAGAAATGGTCACGACCTGCGCCCTGCACTGCACTTTTACTTTCTCCTTTAGATGCTTGTAAATAGCCCTTGCTGCTGAATCTCATATATAATTGTTTGTTGACTGAGGTTGCGGTTGACTTTTTGTTAGATTACATTTGTCTATATTTTTGAACATTCCTAGATGGGAAATACCAGGGAGTCGATAATATAATAATAATTATGGTATTTGTTAAGTGCTTACTTCGTGCCAAGCACCGTACTAAGCACTGAGATAAATACAGGGTAATCAGGTCCCAATTGATCTCCAATTCCCCTTTTTTTCACCCTTCTTCTCGTATCCCTTGCTCCAAAAAATATTACTCAAGGTATACTGAAAAAAGGCGGAATGAGTATAGACTTCAAGTCATTTTGGGGGTAGATTATGCCCTCTGAGTAGTTTATGCATTTTGATGAAAACTCTGTTTTAAAAAATCTTTCGCTGTTTTGCTCTCTCTCTTTTTTTCTTTTCTGTGGTAAAGTGGTAGAGAAAAGTAGAATCATCTGCCGTTGTAAGCCAGCCAAGCAGCCAGCGGCAGTAGCATTCACAATTCAAATCCGAACCTGTGACTTTGTGTTTTCAATCCTTTAGTATGGAAGAGGATTTTTAAAATTCTCTCTCTCACCCTGAAGCATTTCACATTAATGTCTTATCTCACAGTTGTAAATCATTAAGCTCACATTCTTAATACATTTTCCCCCACACCAAACTATAAAAGTACAGCACATCCAGCCATTAAGAGGGTGTGGAAACACTTTTACTCTTCTATGTAGGATCACGGAGACATGTTCAGGCAACTGAAATAGCTTGCGCTTCTTAACCTCCCATTGGCTGGCGTTAATCTTGTTCTTTTTCTCTCCACTTTGCCTACTTCTTCATCCAGTTAAAAACACCTCCCAAATATGTAGCAGTAAAATGCGTAGTGCCTGTTTAAAGACTTGGATTTATATAATGAACGTCATTAAATTATATTCACTTTTGTGTAACTCGCTATTATATGTGGTAATTGCCTTACCTAGCTAGCTGGGGAGAGATCAGCTTTAGTTAGGAAAGGAAAAAGATACTATCGCATAAAGCCAAGGCAAAAATGGAGTCTTTCAGCCAAGCCTCAGTCCCGAGGCTTCAAGACCAAGAAACAGGGCAGAGCAAATCATTGTTAAGCCTAGTGGGCTATTAGCCACTACTTGCACAATCACGTTTCTGCAGTCGTGCATTCCCACTATAGCACAGTATGCAACAAGTGAGAAATCCAAGGTAATAACAGTGGATAATAATAATAATGATGGCATTTGTTAAGCACTTTCTGTGTCCAACACTGTTTGTTCTGAGCGCTGGTGGGGAGATACAGGATAAACAGGTCCGACACAATCCCTGTTCATCATCAATCATATTTATTGAGCGCTTACTGTGTGCAGAGCACTGTACTAAGCGCTTGTGAGCATTCCACACAGGGCTCACAGTCTAAGTAGGAAGGAGAACAGGTACTGAATCCCCATTTTACAGATGAGACCCAAAGAAGTTAAGTGACTGGCTTAAAGTTAAGTGCATAAAGGGTACAATTTCATATGCTAGGGCAACTTGGGGGAGGGAGGAGAGGAAATGAGGGCTTAGTCAGGGAAGGCCTCTTGGAGGAGGTGTGATTTAATAAGATTTTGAAGGTGGGGAGAGTGGTGATCTTTCAAATCTGAAGGAGGAGGGAGTTCCAGACCAGAGGAAGGATGTGGGCAAGGGGCTCCTCTAGACTGTGAGCTGTTATATGATACAAGGATTATCTCTCTTTATTGCTGTATTGTACTTTCCCCAGTGCTCTTTGCACAGTAAATGCTTGATAAATATGATTGAGTGAATGAATGAATATAAAGACAGGATCAAGTTACAGTGATAGGTTGGCGTTGAAGGAGCCAAGTGAGTCTTCTGGGTTGTAGTATGAAATGAGAGATAAGATAGGAAGGGGCATAGTGATTGAATTTCTTAAAGCTAATGGTAAGGCGTTGCTGTTTCTGTGGCCTAGTGGATAGGGAACAGGCTTGGGAGTCAGAAAGACCTGAGTTCTCATGCCGGCTCCACCACTTATCTGCTGTGTGACCTTGGGTACGTCACTTCACTTCTTTGTGCCACAGTTCTGCAAGATGGGGATTAAAACTGCGATCCCCACTGGGGACATGGACCGTGTCCAATGTGATTACTTCGTGTCTACCTAGTGCTTAGAACAGCGACTGGCACATACTAAGCGCTTAACAAATACCCTAAAAAAAATTGTAGAGGCAGAAAAGTACTGGAGGTTCTTGAGGAGTTGGGAAACATGGACTGAATTTATTTCATTTTATTTATTTATTTTCAGAAAGATGATCCAGGCAACAGGGTGAAATATGGACTGGAATAGGGAAGTCAGGAAGCAGGGAGGTCAGCAAGGAGGCTGATGGTTGGAATAAGTGCTTGGATCAGCATAGTAGCAGTTTGAATGGAAATGAAAGGGTAGATTTTATTGATGTTGTGAATGTACAATTGGCAGGATTTGATGACAGACTGAATATGAGAGTTGTATGAGAGATGATTTGATGATAATGCCAAGGTTATGGGCTTGTGAGACAGGGAAAGTCATGGGGAGGACAGTTTGTGGGAGAAAAGATAAGTTCTGTTTTGAACATGTTAAATTTGAGGTGTTGGAATGCCCTCCCTCTGCCCATCCGCCAAGCTAGCTCTCTTCCTCCCTTCAAGGCCCTGCTGAGAGCTCACCTCCTCCAGGAGGCCTTCCCAGACTGAGCCCCTTCCTTCCTCTCCCCCTCGTCCCCCTCTCCATCCCCCCCATCTTACCTCCTTCCCTTCCCCACAGCACCTGTATATATGTATATATGTTTGTACATATTTTTTTACTCTATTTATTTATTTTATTTGTACATATCTATTCTATTTATTTTATTTTGTTAGTATGTTTGGTTTTGTTCTCTGTCTCCCCCTTTTAGACTGTGAGCCCACTGTTGGGTAGGGACTGTCTCTATATGTTGCCAATTTGTACTTCCCAAGCGCTTAGTACAGTGCTCTGCACATAGTAAGCGCTCAATAAATACGACTGATGATGATGATGATCAAAGTAGAGATTCATTCATTCATTCATTCAGTTCATTCAGTTGTATTTATTGAGCGCTTACTGTGTGCAGAACATTGTACTGAGTGCTTGGGAAGTCCAAGTTGGCAACATATAGAGACGGTCCCTACCCAACAGTGGGCTCACAGTCTAGAAGGGGGAGACAGAGAACAAAACAAAACATATTAACAAAATAAAATAAGTAGAATAAAAATGTCCTGAAGAGAGGAGAAAATATTAGATTGGAGAAACGGAGAAAGATCAGGGCTGGAGAAGTGTCATGGTGTAATGGGTAGAACACGGGCATGGCTCTGCCACATATCTGTTGTGTGACCTTGGGCAAGACAATTCACTTCTCTGTGCCTCAGTTACCTCATCTGTAAAATGGAGATTGAGACTGTGAGCCCCATGTGGGACAGGGACTGTGTTCAACTCAATTTGCTTATATCTACCCCAGCGCTTAGTACAGTGCCTGGCATAGTAAGCGCTTAACAAATACTATGATTATTAGATGAAAATTTGGGAATCATCTGCACAGAGATGGTAGTTGACACTATGGAAGTGAATGAGTTCTCCAAGTGAGTGGGGGTGAGTAGAGAATAGGAGGAGACCCAGAACTGAGCCTTGAGTGACTCCCACAGATAATAATTATTATTATTATTATGGTATTTGTTAAGCATTTACTATATTCCAAGCATTGTACTGTTGGGAAGTAGAGGAGGAACCGCTAGAGGGACTAAGAATAAGCCATCAGAGAGATAGGAGGAAAATTAGGAGAGGACAGTGTCAGTGAAGCCAAGGTTAGATGGGTTAATATTTCCAAATAGGGGTTTACGGTGTCAAAAGCAACTGAGAGAGGTTGAGGAGTATTAGGATGGAGTAGAGGCTGCTGGGTTTGGCAAGAAGGAGATGATAGGCAACATTTGAGAGGGCAGTTTCTGTGGAGTGAAAAGGTGGAATCCAGATCGGAAGGGGTCAGGAGAGAATTGGCAGGTGTAGACAACTTGCTTAAGGAATTTGGAGAGGGATAGTAGGAAGGAGATGGCGTGATAACTAGATGGAGCCAGGAGGCTAAGGGAAGGTGTTTTAGGGTAAGGGAGACATGAAGATGTTTGGAAGCACTGGGGAAGATGCCATTGGAGAGTGAACAGATGAAGATGGCAGTCAGGGAGGGAAGCAGGGAGGGGGCAAGTGTTTTGATCGGGTGCCAGTAGAGCTATGCTCACTAGCTTAAAATTCAGTAAATTTTTAAAGTCAGGCTCCCTGTTTTGATGCTTAAAGTCATTATTTTCCCACCAGCTTGTAGCTGATTTTCACTGACAACATGGTTTGCTGAGTTGGCTCTCATGCCATAATGAGCAGATGTGATTAGTCTTTACCCATTAAGTAGAAGTAGTACCTTTCCTTGTTCTCTCTATTCCTTATCTTTTCCTCTTCATTTAATTCTCTCCTTGTCACTCTGTCTCCCCTTGCCAATCCTCCTTGTTGTGATATTAAGCACATACTATATGGCAAGCACTGTACTAAACGCTAGGGTAGACACAAGATAATCAAGTCTCACATGGAGCTCCCACTCTAGGAGGGAGAACAGGTATTGCATCCCCATTTTGCAGGTGAGGAAACTGAGGCACAGAGAAGTGAAGTGATTTTCCGAGGTCACATAGCGGTTAAGTGGCAGAGTTAGGATTAGAACCCAGGTTCTCTGACTCCCATTCTTCCTCCACTAACCATGCTGCTTCCTTTCCCCTATGCCTTCAACTTATTTTTCATCCTCTCTACTTACTGTAAATTTCCTGTTCCCCAAAAAGACAAGGCTTCATTACGTAAGAGGAAGGGAAAGTCTAACTATTGGTCCTCCCATGCAGATTCAGGAGCATCCGAAAACCATCTCGTAGTTCCCCCCTCAACTCCCACATGCTGCCCCATCTCCGTGCTCCCTTTCCTGTCCAGACTTCTTGAGCAGACTGTCTATACCTTCTACTTTCACTTCTCTTCCAACGCTTCTCCACCCTCTGCAATCTGAAGTTCATTTTTTTTCACTCTACTGTGATGCTGCTCATCCAGATTCCCAGTGAATCCTCTCTTTGGCTAAGATTAATGTGCTCTGACTTAATCCTCCTTAACTTCTTGGCTGCATTTTAGAACTGCTGACCACTCCCTCCTTTAGAAACTTTCACTGACCTTGGTTTTTCCAGTGTTGCCCTGGATCTCTTCCTATTCCTCATTGCTCCTTCTCAGTCTCCTTGTCAGGTCCTACATCCATCCCCGCCTTTCCTGGCTCCACCACGGGTCTGCAGTGTGACCTTGGCCATGTCACTTAACTTCTCTGTGCCTCAGTTACCTCGTCTGTAAAATGGGGATTGAGATTGTGAGCCCCATGTGGTACAGGGTCTGTGTCCAAACCAGTTTGTGTCCAATCCTTCTAGACTGTGAGCCCGTCTCCTAGACTGTGAGCCCGTTGTTGGGTAGGGACCGCCTCTACATGTTGCCAACTTGTACTTCCCAAGTGCTTAGTACAGTGCTCTGCACACAGTAAGCACTCAATAAATACGATTGAATGAATGAATGAATGAGTGAATTTGCTTCACTCCACTAACCTCAGTGCTTACAACGGTGCCTGGCACATAGTAAGTGCTTAATAAATAACACAGCTGTTATTATTACTATTGTTATTATCAACCCCTTAAGCCCTAGTGTCCCATGAGGCTCTGTTCCTTTAGTCTTCTTAATTCGCACACTCCCAAGATTGCAGCCACTGCCTTTGTGTGGATGTCTCCCAAATTTTCTGTGCAAACCCAGAATCTATCTCCTTTATTGTCTCATCTCCTCCTGCTGCCAGGACATCTATATCTAGATGACTCCATGACCTTTTGCACTTTAAACCCAATACAGTATGTCGAAAACTCTTCATTTTTCCATCCTTCATCATCATCAATCGTATTTATTGAGCGCTTACTGTGTGCAGGGCACTGTACTAAGTGCTTGGGAAGTACAAATTGGCAACATATAGAGACAGTCCCTACCCAACAGTGGGCTCACAGTCTAAAAGGGGGAGACAGAGAACAAAACCAAACATACTAACAAAATAAAATAAATAGAATAGATATGTGCAAGTAAAATAAATAAATAGAGTAATAAATATGTACAAACATATATACATATATACTTCATATATATACATATACAAACATATACATATATACATATATACATCCTTGTCATCCTCCTTATGTTTCCATCATCATCATGATCATCATCATCGTCATTAACACCATCCCCATTCCTGCCTCTCTTCCAGTAGCTGGCAACCTAGATTTTCATCTTTGAGTCCTATCCATCTTTCCCCTGTCACATACTGTCTGTTCCCAAACCCTGCCAATTTTTCCTCGGCAGTATTCCTTGAATCTGCCCCTTCCTCCCCACCCTTATAGTCACCACCCTAGTCCAGGCCTTCGTCACCTCTCAACTGTTGATTACGGCAACAGCATCCATACTGGTCTATCTCTGCCTCAGCCTTTTTCATCATCATCAATCATATTTATTCAGCGCTTACTATGTGCAGAGCACTGTACTAAGCGCTTGGGAAGTACAAATTGGCAACATATAGAGACAGTCCCTACCCAACAGTGGGCTCACAGTCTAAAAGGGGGAGACAGAGAACAAAACCAAACATACTAACAAAATAAAATAAATAGAATAGATATGTACAAATAAAATAAATAAATAAATAAATAGAGTAATAAATATGTACAAACATATATACATATATACAGGTGCTGTGGGGAAGGGAAGGAGGTAAGATGGGGGGGATGGAGAAGGGTCTAGCCAACCTAGATCAGCTTCAGAAAATGCCACTCAAAAATCTCCAGTGGCTACCATTGGTCTTAGCATAAAACCAATACACGTCACGGTTGGGATGTTTTCCAACTGTCTTTTCCTTATCTGTCTTCTAGCTTCTCCTATTTCTCTCCAGTTTACACTCTCTGCTCCTCCTAAGCTAACCTAGTTGTATCTTCCTTGTGTTTCTCCCTTGTCTGACCAGTCGTTTTATGCTTTCCCCCTCCCTCTCAATTCCGCCAAACCACCTTCAAAGCCCACCTAAAAGCCACCCCCTCCAATAGGTTTTCCCTGGCTAACCCCTATCTTCCTGGTTATGTCTTCTCACAGCCACCGTGGCAAGCAACATGAGTTCATCTGTCAAATCATCTACTTTTGTGTTTATTATTTCCATGTCTCTTCCTTCTCCTTTGTGGTGTATGTCCACTTGCATTAGATTGTTCATCCTTGAGAGCAGGGATTATCTTTTGCGTCTATTGTAGGTTCACACGGGCCTAGTACAATGCTATGTCCCCAGTATTTGAGTGATAAATGCCGTCGCTGCTGCTGATAGAGGTGAAGGAATTCTTTGGATGCTAAACCACTGGTTTTGTTTCTGGAACAAAACCTCTCCAGACTGTAAGATCCTTGTGGGCTGAGAATGTGTCTACCAACTCTGTTATATCGTACTCTCCCAAGTGCTTAGTACAGTGCTGTGCACACAATAAATATGATTGGTTGATTGGTACCAGCTCTATTATACTCTCCCAAGTGCTTAGTTCAATCATATTTAGTGAGCACTTACTGTGTTCAGAGCACTATACTAAGTGCTTGGGGGGGGTACAGTATAGTAGAGTTGGCAGACACGTTCTGTGCTCACAACAAGCTTTAAGTTAAGGGGGGGAGATAGACATTAATATAAATAAATTATGGATATGTACTTAAGTGCTGTGGGGCTGGGGAGGATGAATAAAGGGAGGTGATGCAGAAGGGAGTGGGAGAAGAGGAAATGAAGGCTTAGTCAGGAAAGTCCTCTTGGAGGAGATGTGCCTTCAATAAGGCTTTGAAGGTCGGAGGAGTAATTGTCAGATATGAAGAGGGAGTGCGTTCCGGATCAAAGACAGGAAGGGAACAAGAGGTCCGTGGTGAGATAAACGAGTTCAAGGTATAGAGAGTAGGATAATAATAATGATAATAATAATGGTATTTGTTGTTTCTTTCCATGTACTAAGCACTGGAGCAACGTGTGTGGGCTGGGTTGTACTAAGGGAGCAATGAGGTGAGATAGGAGGAGGCAAGGCGAGAGAGCACTTTAAAGCCAATTGTAAGGAGTTTCTGTTTGATGTGGAGGTGGATGAGCACTTTCCGGAGGTTCTTGGGTTCAGTGCTCTGCGAACAGTAAGTGCTCGATAAATATGATTGATTGATAGGAACAAAGACACTATGCAGTATCCAAACCCAAGGTCTTAGTCCAAACCCAGGATTAGTGAAGCCAGCAGGGAAAGGCGTCAGTTATGCTTCGGGTGGGTCTGACTCTTCTTACCTGTCTCTTCTTACCTCTGACTCTTCTGACTCTTCTTACCTCGTTCTCGCCTGTCCCGCCATCGACCCCCGGCCGATGTCATCCCCCGGGCCTGGAATGCCCTCCCTCTGCCCATCGGCCAAGCTAGCTCTCTTCCTCCCTTCAAGGCCCTGCTGAGAGCTCACCTCTTCCAGGAGGCCTTCCCAGACTGAGCCCCTTCCTTCCTCTCCCCCTCGTCCCCCTCTCCATCCCCCCATCTTACCTCCTTCCCTTCCCCACAGCACCTGTATATATGTATAAATGTTTGTACATATTTATTACTCTATTTATTTATTTTACTTGTACATGTCTATTCTATTTATTTTATTTTGTTAGTATGTTTGGTTTTTTTTTTCTCTGTCTCCCCCTTTTAGACTGTGAGCCCACTGTTGGGTAGGGACTGTCTCTATATGTTGCCAATTTGTACTTCCCAAGTGCTTAGTACAGTGTTCTACACATAGTAAGCGCTCAATAAATATGATTGGTTGATTGATTACCTGGATAACATTTCATAAATGCAAGTCTTCCAAAATTGAGGTAAGAATTGTGGTTAGAACCTGCCCAGATTTTTTTTTGTGGATTTCCCATCCTTAGAGTTTTCTTGGTTAAAAATACAGAAGTAGTTTACCATTGCCTTCTTCCATGCAGTAAACCTGAGTCTCTGCCCTTGACTCTGTTCTGTGCCCGTGCTGCCCAGCACAGGGTAGTTTTGACTTGTAGTAGATTGCCTTCTCCTGGGTAGCCCAAGTTAGGGATGGGATGGCTATGCCCCTCCTTGACTCTCCGTCCCGTAGCTGAGACATGTAGAGTGCCAGAAACTTTCCAGGTGAGATCCTGAGAGGGGAAATACGCTATAATTGGTAAAAAAAAAAAAACAAAAACAGGGGCAGTCAGTTAAAGAGGTACTTAGTTCTTATCGTGCTAGGTCTTTGAGAGGACTAACATTTGTGCTTTATCACCAGGAGCTATGTCAGTGTCGACCGGGTGAAGGAAACTGTTCCTGTTGTAAGGAGTGCATGCTTTGTCTAGGCACGCTTTGGGATGAGTGCTGTGATTGTGTTGGTAAGTTGACATTTGGTTGGTTACTTTTAATTTGCTTAATGTGCTTCTAGAGGAGCAGCGTGGCCATGTGGAAAGAGCGTGGGCTTGGGCGTCAGAGAACCTGGGATCTAAATCTTAGTCTGCCACTTGCTTGCTCTGTGACCCCAACAAGTACCTTAAGCATTCGATTGTATTTATCGAGCGGTTACTGTGTGCAGAGAACTGTACTAAGTGATTGGGAGAATACAGTTTAACAATAAACAGACACATTCTTTGCCCACAACAAGTTTGAAGTCTAGAGGGGGAGACAGACATTAATGTAAATAAATCAATTACAGATATGTAGGTAAGTGCTGTGGGCCTGAGTGGGGGATGAATAAAGGGAGCAAGTCAGGGTGTCGCAGAAAAGAGTGGGAGAAGAGGAAATGAGGGCTTAGTCAGGGAAGTCCTCTTGAAGGAGATGTGCCTCAATAAGATTTTGAAACGGGTTGGGTGGGGGGAGTACCTGTGCCTCAGTTTCCTCATCTGTAAAATGGGAATTCAATATCTGTTATCCCTTCTACTTAGATGGTGAGCCCTATGTGAGACAGGTATTGTGTCTGACCTGATTATCTTGTCTCTTCCCCAGTGCTTAGAACAGTGTTTGCCATGTAGCAAGTACTTAATATGACAATTATTATTGGTTATTATCGTCTTAGAATCCTGGGACTGGAAGAGGGTCCTTTAGAGGTTATGTAAGCTGTCCCCCTGCTTTCTGTAGAATTTCCATAAACCATCCCAGACAGATGAGGTTTTTTGCCATTTTTAGAAACTTCCACCGAAGGAATTAACACACTCCCTCAGTTGCCATCACATCATTTCACAACTTGAAAGATCTCTATTAGAAACCGTGGTTTGGTTATTGTTGTTGTTTTAATGGTATTTATAAAGCGTTTATTATGTGTCAAACACTGTTCTAAGCACTGGGGTAGATACAAGTTAATACGTTGGACACAGTCCCTGTCCCGCATGGGGCTCACAGCCCAAGTAGAAGAGAGACCAGAAAAACTGAGGCACAGAGAAGTGAAGTGACTTGCCCAAGGTCACACAAGATGCACTTCGCAGAACCTGGATTAGAACCCAGGTCCTCTGACTCCCAATCAATCAATCAATCAATCGTATTTATTGAGCGCTTACTGTGTGCAGAGCACTGTACTAAGCGCTTGGGAAGTACAAGTTGGCAACATATAGAGATGGTCCCTACCCAACAGGGGGCTCACAGTCTAGAAGGGGGAGACAGAGAACAAAACCAAACATACTAACAAAATAAAATAAATAGAATATAGATGTACAAGTAAGATAAATAAATAAATAAATAAATAAATGAATAGAGTAATAAATACCCAGGCTTGTGCTGTTTCCACTAGACTAGATCTTTCCACTTTAACTGTTGTAGTTTAGGCATATTTTTTCTTTTTCTTTTTAATGGTATTTGTTAAGTGCTTACTCTGTGTCAAGCCCTGTTCTAAGCGTGGAGGTAGGTACAGGTTAATTAGGTCGGGCACAGTCTCTGCCTCGCATGGGGACCACAGTCTAAGTAGGGGAGAGAACAGGTATCCTCATTTTACAGTTGAGGAAACTGAGGCACAGAAAAGTGAAGCAAAAACTCCTCACTCTCGGCTTCAAGGCTGTCCGTCACCTCGCCCCCTCCTACCTCACCTCCCTTCTCTCCTTCTACAGCCCAGCCGGCACCCTCCGCTCCTCCGCCGCTAATCTCCTCACTGTACCTCGTTCTCGCCTGTCCCGCCGTCGACCCCCCTCCTCCAGGAGCTCACCTCCTCCAGGAGGCCTTCCCAGACTGAGCCCCCTCCTTCCTCTCCCCCTCCCCATCCCCCCCCGCCCTACCTCCTTCCCCTCCCCACAGCACCTGTATATATATATTTGTACAGATTTATTACCCTATTTTACTTGTACATATTTACTATTCTATTTATTTTGTTAATGATGTGCATATAGCTTTAATTCTATTTGTTCTGACAATTTTGACACCTGTCTACATGTTTTGTTTTGTTGTCTGTCTCCTCCTTCTAGACTGTGAGCCTGTTGTTGGGTTGGGACTGTCTCTGTATGTTGCCGACTTATACTTCCCAAGCGCTTAGTACAGTGCTCTGCACACAGTAAGAGCTCAATAAATACGATTGAATGAATGAATGAATGAAAAGTGAAGTGACTTGCCTAAGGTCACACAGCAAGCAGTTGGCAGAGTCAGGATTAGAACTCCGGTCCTTTAGACTACCAGGCCTGGGCTCTCTTCACTAGGCCATGCTGCTTCTTTTCTCCTTGGCGGACATGGAGAACAAGTGAACAGCCCACTGTTGGGTAGGGACCGTCTCTATATGTTGCCAACTTGTACTTCCCAAGCGCTTAGTACAGTGCTCTGCACACAGTAAACGCTCAATAAATACGATTGATTGATTGATTAACAGTTTCCTCAGAGTAACCTTTCACATCCTAAGAGATCATAAAGTAACTCGTAGCTTTCTCCTCTCTAGGCTACATAATTCTAGATCCTTTAAATAGCATGTTTTCCCATTTGTTAAGATTTTTTTACCATGTTCATAACTCTCCTCTGAACCTTCTCTATGTCCTCTACAGTCTTTGTAAGTTATGGAGCCCAAAGCTGGGGTTAAGAGAAGCAGCGTGGCTCAGTGGCAGGAGCGAGGGCTTTGGAGTCAGAGGTTATGGGTTCAAATCCCGGCTCCGCCACTTGTCAGCTGTGTGACTTTGGGCAAGTCACTTCACTTCTCTGTGCCTCAGTTCCCTCATCTGTAAAATGGGGATTGAGACTGTGAGCCCCCCGTGGGACAACCTGATCACCCTGTAACCTCCCCAGTGCTTAGAACAGTGCTTTGCTCATAGTAAGTGCTTAATAAATGCCATTATTATTATTATTATTATAAACTACTAAGAGCTAGAAGGGTGTTAAATATAATGTGAGGATTATTTATGGTTCCTAATTTTATGGCCTAATGAACTTTATTTAAGTTATGTGTTGTCCTGATTTTTAAAACATTCAGTCAGCTCTCATCACATTTCATATCCTAGTTCCCCTTCCACTCCACCCCAGCTTTCCTGTTTCACCCCTCTCTGGCACCCTACTTATTCACTGTGCCTCGTCCTGACCTCTTGCTCACAGCCTCCCATTCCACATCTAGCAGGTCAAAGATCTCCCCATCTTGGATAATAATAATAATAATAATAATAATAATAATAATAATAATAATAGCATTTATTAAGCACTTCCAATGTGCAAAGCACTGTTCCAAGTGCTGAGGTAGATACAAGGTCATCAGGTTATCCCCCATGGGGCTCACCGTCTCAACCCCCATTTTACAGATGAGGTAACTGAGGCACAGAGAAGTAAACTGACCTGCCCAAAATCACACAGCTGACAAGTGGCGGAGCCGGGATTTGAACACATGACCTCTGACTCCAAAGCCCATGCTCTTTCAACTGAGCCACGCTGCTTGAAGGCCCTTCTGAACTCACATTTCGTCTTTACCTTTTTTTTTATGGTATTTGTCAAATCCTTACTATATACCAGGCACTGTACTAAGCACTGGGGTAGATACAAACTAATCAAAGTCCGCGTCCCTCAGGAGGCTCACTATCTTAATCCCCATTTTATAGATGAAGTAACTGAGACACAGGGAAGTTAAGTAACCTGCCAAGGGTCACACAGCAGACAAGTGGGGGAGCCAGGACTAGAACCTAGATCCTTC
This sequence comes from Tachyglossus aculeatus, assembly GCF_015852505.1. Classification (NCBI taxonomy): domain Eukaryota; kingdom Metazoa; phylum Chordata; class Mammalia; order Monotremata; family Tachyglossidae; genus Tachyglossus; species Tachyglossus aculeatus. The sequence goes on from NC_052070.1 coordinate 18,745,970, forward strand.
TGACTTCTACACCCATGCTCTATCCATTAGGCTACTCCGCTTCTCAGTCTTAATCTTTACCTGATTAATTATCAGTTGTTCTTTACCTAATTAATCTCTCATTTGTCCATCTTGTAAATACTATAGATTGATTGATTGATCCTGCTACAGTGGTTTAGGTAGAAGCTCTTCTAACAACTGGTGAGCGCTATGAAAATCTAAACAGTAGCTTGTCTGGGTCTCCCAGCTCTGGTTTGTATTAAGGGGCTGAGGACATCATTTTCTCCTGAAGAACTAATTGTTTCTCCATTCCTCCGGCTTTTTCTTTTCTCTTCCCTCTCTTTCTCCCTTTCTCTCAACCTCTCTTGACCTCCTGACTCTCAAACCCATGCTTTATCCACCACACCATGCTTTTTCTCTTTTTTAACTGGGTCTCCCGGCTTTCACTGGGATTTAGGGACTGACGTGTATCATAATTAATCAGTCATTAATTCAGTCGTATTTATTGAGTGCTTACTGTAAGCAAAGCACTGTACTAAGCACTTGGGAGAGAACAATATAACCACAGACACATTCCCTGCCCACACTTGAATTTATAGAGAATTTACTGTGTGTAGAGCACTGTGCTAGGCACTTTGGGAGAGTACAATATAAACTGTGCTAGGCACTTTGGGAGGGTACAATATAACATTCATTCATTCAGTTGTATTTAATGAGTGCTTATTGTGCTCAGAACACTGTACTAAGCGCCTGGGAGAGTACAATATAACAATAAAAAGACACATTCCTTGCCTACACTGAGCTTGCAGTCTAGACTGTAGAGCTAGTTATGGGTAGCGAATGGGAAGTGGCATGGAGACGGAAGGATGTAGGTTCATTCATTCAGTCGTATTTATTGAGCACTTACTGTGTGCAGAGCACTGTACTAAGTGCTTGGGAAGTACAAATCGGCAACATATAGAGACGGTCCCTACCCAACGACGGACTCCCGGCTCCACCACTTTCGTTCCTTCGTTCAGTTGTATTTATTGAGCACCTACTGTGTGCAGAGTACTGTACTAAGCGCTTGGGAGAGTACAGTTCAACAATAAATGGACACATTCCCTGGCCACAACGACCTGTGTGACTTTGGGCAAGTCACTTCACTTCTCTGGGCCTCAGTTCATTTTTTTTTTTTTTTTACTCTAATTTATTTGTACATATCTATTCTATTTTATTTTGTTAGTATGTTTGGTTTTGTTCTCTGTCTCCCCCTTTTAGACTGTGAGCCCACTGTTGGGTAGGGACTGTCTCTATATGTTGCCAATTTGTACTTCCCAAGCGCTTAGTACAGTGCTCTGCACATAGTAAGCGCTCAATAAATGCGATTGATGATGATGGTGATGATCTGGGGATTAAGACTCTGAGCCTCATGTGGGACAGGGACTGTGTCCAATCTGATGATCTCGTATCTACCCAAGCGCTTATAACAGTGCTTGACACATAGTGCCTAATAAATACCATCATTATTATTATTGTTGCTATATTATACTGTCCCAAGCACTTAGTACAGTGCTCTGCACACAGTAAGCGCTCAGTAAATACGACTGACTGACTGACTTTCCCAAAGCACTTCAATGACTCTTCTCTTCCCTGGCTTTTGTCTTCTCCTATAAGTAAAAGTGAAGGTGTCTTTCTAGACCAGGAATGCCACAATTTATAATTTATCATAATTATTTTCTTGTTAGATGGCCTAAGAATTTCACTGTGGCCGAAATTGGATTTTTGGTGCCCGCGAAGATCATGTTTCAACTACAAAATCATTTACCACGTGACACGAATTTTTAGCCTGTTGGATTACAGAATTCTCTTGGTCTGATTTCTAATAACCTTAAAACAAAATTGTACCACACCTTGCAATCAGACGTTTATAATTCTAGCCTAATACCACTACAGTGACACACAGCACCCATTCCTTTACTGAATCCATTTGGCCTTTTGTGTCACAAACAGACTCAATTCCCTAATTTGTCCAGGATGAAATTTGTGGAATTGAGCTACAATCCGTCTGTGCAAGCCCTTTCATTAAAAATAAGTCAGTTTTGGAGCTTTTATGAGATCTCTCTTCCACTTACGTTCAGCTAAATATTAGAAAAATATGTCTTACGTAATGCATGTTTCTCTTTGTCCTGAATTAACTGACTTTCCATCTTTTTTGTGCAGCTTTTTCAGATAGGACTTCAGTATCTGATTCATTGGTTAATGACATGCTCAGTCACTGGAGAAATGCAGATAGTATCAGGTTTTAGGTACTCCCAAGACATTTAATAAAGCACATTAACAAAACATAGAGCTGTTCTTACATTCACATCTAAAGCACATTTTCAGGTTACTTTTATTTAGTATTAAGAAGAAATGAAAGAGCTCCTGCATTACTATAACCCCTAAGCCTCTGGCCTCTCTTCTGGCCCATTAATAGAAATATAACACCAGAATATTGAAACTTTAGAGGGTAAGTGAGAACTTCTATTATATCTTAAAGTTGTTTCAGTATCAAATCCCTCAAAGTACTCCAAATTCTCTTGGATTCGTTAGGGAAGCCACTGCTGTCACCTCAAAACTGTCACCACCAATGGGTTGCTTGGACTGTTTCTGCAGTCAGACTCATCCAGTAATTCCGATTTATTGTTTCTTTATTTTTATTGTTACTGTACTTGTTCAGCACTTACTATGTGCGAGTCACTGTACTGAGCACTGAGGTATATACAAGCTACAATCAAGTTGGACACAGTCCAGGCCCCACATGGGGCTCGCTATCTTTAATCCCTATTTTACAGATGAGGTAACTGAGGCACAGAGAAGTGAAGCGACTTGCCCACGTTCACACAGCAGACAGAGGAGGAGACAGGATTGAATCCAGGCCCGTTTTCTAACCAGTAGGCCACGTTGCTTCCTAACTTTTTTTATGCTAGGCATAGATTTATGCCCCCAAAATCTATAATGTTGAAAAAATGATTGGTAATTGGATGCTTATGCACAGTTCAGGGATTTCTAGAGGTGGCTGAGGTGGCAGACCTTGTAGAGGACCAGGTGCTGTTTCGGGGATTTCTGCTGCACTAACTTGGTAGAAATGGAGAACATGTGGAAGAACGCATTGCCGCTTGCAGGATAACCCCATTTTAACACAGCGCCCTTTTGCAAGCTATTCAAAGTAATGCATTGGGATCCCGCTGTAAAGTAAATTTGGTGCTGTGTTATAACAGGAGCCGGTCCCAGCCTTATCAGGGCCCACAAAGAGCCAGGGGACTTCATCCTTGGCCCCGCTCAGGATTGGGGAACAGAGATTCCGTTTTCGTAAACTGTGTAGTCTAAATAGGATTTGCTTTATTCAGCACCTGGGCCATAGTGGCATGTTTTACAGCACAGGCCTATTTGAGTAGAACTGCAGTATTAAGACTCCTTGTCTTCAGTACTGGCAGACACAATGCCTTGGGAATTGAATGGTCACTGCTAGTAAGCTTAACCTTATTTTTCAAGTCACGATTTTCTTAATGATATAGGCTTGTATGCAAATCGGGGGTGGAGATATCCGGCTTTTTAGCTCCCTCTAAGGAGAAAACGTCATCCTGGATCAGTGGTAATTCTCTCCCTTTAAGAAAACGGTGCACGTTCTAAGCATTGCATTTTACTTGATTAAGGGTTTTTTTTGGAGGGGGTGTAGGGGGAATGTCACTGCCATAAAGATGGAGTTTGATTTAATACATGTGTTGTGCTAGACATGCCAAGAGATGATGCCTTAAGGGCTTTTTGGATTCTTTTTGCTAAAGACATTTGGGCAGTCCAGATGTTTGCAATCGTGAGCTCGACAAGCACTTAAGGACACAGAAGACTAAAGTCATCTGGCCTTATAAGGAACCTTTACAAGAACAAGGGTGCTTTATTGTTATTATTACCATGGTTGTTATTAATAATTATTATTATGGTATTAAGTACTTACTATGTGCCAGGCACTGTACTAAGCGCCGGGGTGGATACAAGCAAATTGGTTTGGACAGAGTCCCTGTCCCACGTGGGGCTCACAGTCTCAATCCCCATTTTCCAGATAAGGTAACCGAGTCAAAGAGAAGTAAATTGACTTGCCCAAGGTCACATAGCAGACGAGTGGCAGAGCCAGGAGTAGAACCCATGGCCTTCTGACTCCCAGGCTGCTTCTCATTGATTTAGATTTATTGATTTAGAGCTGAGCTCCTCAAACCTTGGATTGAAGTTGACATGTGGACTGCCCACACCTCAGGAGACTGTGTGTCTTTTGCACCACTACAGATTCCACAGAAAGCCTGTGGGACAACCGAAGATAGGCCAAAAGGCAAAGAGCAGAATTAGCTTCTCTTCTCTCCTTTCCTCTCCCTTTCCCTTCCATCTTTCCTCCCCTCCCCTTCTCCTCCCCTGTGCCCTTCTCCCTCCCCTCCTCCCCTCTCTCCCCTCTTCTTTCCCTTCCCCTCTCCGCTCCCTTCCCCAAAGCCTAGATTACTGACATGAAGGGTGTGGAAGGCTAACTGAGGAGGAGCAGGAAAAGGAAAGATCTCTCCTTTAATTCACCTTCTATTGCCTTGCAAGTCCACACACAACTATGACATATATATGTGCTTCAAACCACTGAGAACTCACTCACCCAGAGACACAAAAGGTGATACCCATAGGGAGACTGACTATGAACATCCATTCCAATAATGAATCCTATTCAGCCCTATTTATTGAGCATTTAGAGTGTGCAGAGCACTGCACTAAGCACTTGGGAAAGTTAAACAGAACAGATTGATGCGATCCCTGTTCACAGGAGCTTACATCCTACAGGGTTCCAGATTTAAACGTCTTCCTGGCGTTCCCTGGAGTGTTTTGGTGGGAGGATCAAGGAGAGAGGAAGTAGCGTAGGACATTTGCTAAATTCTGTGACAGCTATTCCATAACGGCAGGAATGTACTGGGACTTAAACTGAGCAAGCTCCAGCCCAGATATAAAAATCCAGGCATACCAAACTGAGCAAGAGCCCTGAGGGCTTGGTTCGAGATAATATGACCAGTTTAATTAGAACAGTCCTGACCCACAACATTTATATTTAAATATGGCATGAGAAATATTATGGAAATTTGGAGTGTGTCAGCCACCTTTACGTGTGCACAAGCACACCTATTCGGAGCAGTAGGGGAACAATCCAGAGGAATGCCCAAAGGGCAAACATTAGAAACATGGAGGGAAACCAGAAAAGGGAGCAGAATAAAATGAGAAACTTCTCAGGGGAAGAGGCTGTATATTTTTCAGGTGCATGTTCCCCATCACGTAATACATTATTAGGTATATAATAAAGAATGGTGATTATGAGAAGTGCATCTGCAATCAGGCAGAGCTGCATATACAAGAGTGTGAATGTTGTTAAGAGAATGGGTGCCTTCATTTTGAAAAAAGGGGTAAATTTGGGAGCATAGAATGGTGGGGGTGAGACATTGGAGAGAGCTTTTGAAGGGGCAGGGTCAGAAGAGAAAGAGAGGCAGGGAGAGTAAGAGGGATAAGGAGGAGATGGGGGAAGGGAAATATTCATGTACATATGTATATTTTTGCTTATATACTTGCAAAATTATTCAGCTATTTCATTCTGAAGTATCTGCCCTGTTTCCTTCCCTATTCCTTTTCTGACTCTACAATTTAATGGAGACAAATAATTATTGACAAAGAACAAATTAGTAAAAGATTTCACTACTCATAAGGAATTATTGGTCTCATCCACTAGATTGTAAACTCATCAAGAGCAGGAATATTTGTCTTGCTATAGGTGTATTGTCCCAAGCTTGAACTCAGTGAGGAGAGGGAAAGATGAAGGGTAAGGGAGAGAAAGAAGAGGAGGAAGAGAAAGCAAGGAGTACTCAGTCTTGGTGCTCCTCCTTCTTCACTGTCAAATTTTCAATCCTCGTTTGGCACAAGGGTAGGGTATGAGCTGTTCCTCCTCCCCTCACTCCAAAGCACCCCAAAGCCTCATGTGGAGGGGTCATCTACCCCCACCTGCTTCACCCCCAGCTGATCCCCATCTTGGCGCAAAAGCAGTATGGCACTTTTGAGGTCATTCACTCTCCACCTCCCCTGCCCTGGCTCCATATTCCGACCTTAGTCCCATTCCTTGCACATCCCCCACGTCACCCTCCTCAAGATGGACAGCCACTGGGGCTCTCTTGCCTACCGAAGCCCACCCCTAAACCCCTTGTCCGCCACCATCACAGCTTGTCTCATGAATGTGCTGTTGTCTGAACAGTAAGGGATCGAGAATTCAGGCCAGCCGCCTCCCACCCTGTCTTGGGGTTGGCTACAGGAAACTTGTATCAGAGTGGGCCCCCCCACCCCAGATTCCCAGTTCCAGATCCTCTCCCTGGCTCTGGAAATTCTTTCAACTCATACCACAGACGGACACAAAGGTCAGAGATCTGCAGAGACCTGTAATAGCCACCTTGCAAGTGTTATCAGAGAGTTGTGACACATAGGATTTAATCCTCTCCCCCTCGTCCCCCCTCCATCCCCCCCATCTTACCTCCTTCCCTTCCCCCACAGCACCTGTATATATGTATATATGTTTGTACGTATTTATTACTCTATTTCTTTATTTATTTATCTTGTACATATCTATTCTATTTATTTTATTTTGTTAGTATGTTTTGTCTTGTTGTCTGTCTCCCCATTTTAGACTGTGAGCCCCCTGTTGGGTAGGGACCGTCTCTATATGTTGCCAACTTGTACTTCCCAAGCGCTTAGTACAGTGCTCTGCACACAGTAAGCGCTCAATAAATACGATTGATTGATTGATTCCTATCCGAACTACTTTCCCTTCGTATAACACTTTTGCCCCCTCCCTGGGATCGTCTCTTAATTTCCTGGAGATGTTCTGGAACACATGTTCATCTGGTCCTTTCCTCCCTTCCTTCTGGGTGTCCCACGTTCCAGTTTCACACTGTCCGAATCCTTCCCTGTTGGGTAGGGACTGTCTCTATATGTTGCCAACTTGTACTTCCCATGTGCTTAGTACAGTGCTCTGCACACAGTAAGCGCTCAATAAATGCTATTGATTGATTCCCTAGAACCTTCAGTTTCTCGGGTAGATTTGCCGTCGATCCTCATGATCGTTTCCCCCCCTCGAGGGGCAGGGGCCTCACAACTCTGAACTCCCAACTTGAAGAACATTTCTCCTATAACCTGTCCTGACAGTATCATTTTCTCAAACTTTCTTGCACGACCTGATCTCTCAGCATCACAGCTCAGAAAACCTTCTGTTCCAAAATAGCCAGTGCCCTTAGTTGAGAGACCATCTCTGTCACACTGTGACCCTGAAAATATGGGACCTTTTCTGGGCCTTGATCATTTGGGGTGATTCTGTCTCTATATGTTGCCAACTTGTACTTCCCAAGCGCTTAGTACAGTGCTCTGCACACAGTAAGTGCTCAATAAATACAATTGATTGATTGATTATTGTTTTGAACCATAGGTACTGGCAAGTGGCATTACTGTCTCTCAGCAAGCGTCAAACTCATCTAGGTTCCCTAGGTTTTAGTTGAAGGTTAGAAAAAGAGGGAAAAGATATATTTTACCGCCTAGGACATGTACTTGCATTATTTTTATAGTAGTGGTAAGAGTTTACACTGAGCCACCCATACACCCATCTGATCCCCTGTCCCCAGTGGCATATTCTTATTATTGTGGTATTTCATAAATCTTCTTAGCAGCATTTACTGTGTGCAAAAACTGACATAAGGGTTGGGATAGATACAGGATAATCGGGCTGGACACAAGTCTTTGATGTGGGGCTCAGAATCCAAATAAAAAGGAGAGCATCTATCGAGTCAGTCATATTTATTGAGCACTTACTGTGTGCAAGGCACTGTACTAAGAGCTTGGGAGAGGACAACACAACAATATAACAGACACATTCTCTGCCCACAACGAGTTTACAGTCGAGAGGTCGAGGTATAGTGTAGAGTCTCTATTGTACAGATGAGAAAACTGAGGCAAAGAGAAATTAAGTGACTTGCCTAAGGTCACACAGTAAGCAAGTGGCAGAGCCAGGATTAGACCACCCCCTCTCCTTGCCCTCACTGGGGATACAAAACACAATTTACCAGGCAGTCGTTTAAGTAAGTAAGGTTTAGTTGCTGTCTGATAGAACAGCCATGCACATATCTTTAAATTATGTATTACAAATTATTTTATTCATATTAGTATGTCTCCCCTTCCAGAGTGTAAGCATGTTATGGGCAGGGAATGTGTCTGCTAATTCTGTTGTATATATTCTCCCAACTGCTTAGTACAGTGCTCTGCACATAGAAAGTGCTCAATAAATACCATTGATTGATTGATGTTGCCAACTTGTACTATATGTTGCCAACTTGTACTTCCCAAGCGCTTAGTACAGTGCTCTGCACACAGTAAGCACTCAATAAATACGATTGATTGATTGATTGATAGACATGCGATCCCATGAACCCCTTCCAAGCTGCAAACTAGTGCAACTCTCTCGCTCACACATAGGGTATATCTCATGTCTGTCTTTTTCTCATGACAGGAGCCCCAGGCAGGATCCTTTTATGCTGCTGGCTAAGTTATCTCCCAGTACCCTTCAAACACCCTTGTATTCAAAGGACATGTCACCCCACTCCTCAAAAAACTCCAGTGGTTGCCCCTCAACCTCCGCACCAAACAAAAACCCCTCTCACCATTGGCCTTAAAGCAGTCCACCACCTTGCCCCCTCCTACCTCACCTCACTACTCTCCTTCTACAACCCAGCCCACACATTTCGCTCCTTTAGTGGTAACCTTCTCACTATGCCTCGCTCCCACCCGTCTTGCTACCTTCCTGCCTCTGGCCTGGAACCCCCTCCCTCCTAAAATCCTACTCTCCCCAGCATCAAAGCTTTACTGAAGGCACATCTCCTCCAAGAGGCCTTCCCAGACTAGGCGCCTCCTTTCCTCTTCTCCCACTCCCTTCTGCGAAGCCCTGACTTTCTCTATTCTTCCTGTTCCCAGCCCCATAGCAGTTATGTACATATCTGTACTTTCCAAGCACTTAGTACAGTGCTCTGCACACAGTAAGCACTCAGTAAATACGATTGAATGAATATCTGTAATTTATTTGTATTGATGTCTGCCCCCCTCCTCTAACTGTAAGCTCGTTGTGGGCAGGGAATGTGTCTGTTTATTGTTGTATTGTACTTTCCCAAATGCTTAGTATAGTGCTCTGCACACAGTAAGTGCTCAATCAATCAATCAATCAATAAGTACGATTGATTGAATGAATGAATCTTCCTCAATCAATTTTATTTTTTGAGCACATAATAATAATAATAATAATAATAATGGCATTTATTAAGCGCTTACTATGTGCAAAGCACCGTTCTAAGCGCTGGGGAGGTTACAAGGTGATCAGGTTGTCCCACGGGGGCCTCACAGTCTTAATCCCCATTTTACAGATGAGGGAACTGAGGCCCAGAGAAGTTAAGTGACTTGCCCAAAGTCACACAGCTGACAGTTGGCGGAGCCGGGATTTGAACCCATGACCTCCGGCTCCAAAGCCCGTTACCCTTTCCACTGAGCCACGCTGCTTCTCTAATATGTGCATATATTGTGCGCATTGTACTAAGAGCTTGGCACATAGTAAGCACTTAACAAATACCATTATTATTATTACTCTCTTTAGTCTTCATGCAGTGCTCCCCACACAGTAGGTGCTCAATAAATATGATTGATTGCTAGAGGCCCGAAAGAAATTACAGATAGGAGGAAGAAAGGGAAAAGACACCTATGCAAAGTGAGTTCTTGCCTAATAGGGTGAGTAAGATATGTTCATAAGTACTGTGGGAGGTTGTTTGAGTAAGCAGGTGCTCAGGTGATTCAGAAGTTCCAAAGAAGTGGCAGTTGGGAGATAAGAGGTAACCCTAGGGTGTCCCTAACAGAATTTGGGATGCTTCTTGGAGATTGAATGTTGATGGGAGTTTGAGCTTCCCGACAACATGGCTCCAGGCACTCACTTCCTTCTAAGACTCTGGACTCGCTGCTTTTCTGACTCAGCCGCCTTTTAAGTGTTAATAGAGGTGGTTTCGGAACAATTGTGCTTAATTTGAGACTATTTACCTGCTGCTAAGGTGAATACTAGTACCACCCATCTCTCCATTATCCTCCAAGATAAAGGATAATCAGCCTCCTTCCATCCTACCAACACAGAGTCTAAGTATCCATTACCTTGTGCAAATTCCGGGCAAATAAAAGCAGTTTTTTTTTCTATACGGCTTCCTTTCAGCAAACATGCTGGACCCCGACAAATATGTCCCAAGTGCCTCTCTCTTTCTTCCAGAAAATTTCCTTCGTTCTATTTGCCATCGACTTGTAGAAACCTTTATTTACAATAATGAGCATGAAATTTGCTGTAGTTTTTTTGTTACTGCCGTTTTAGTAACTGATGTAATTTCCTTCCCAAACACCTTGCCTCTGGACAGGCGTCAGACATTTGGCCTGCCTGATATCATTAAGGTGAGGCGAAAATGAAAAACATTACGTTCCAGATCCCCAGATTTCCCTCGTCACCCCAATTTCCTTCTGTTGCTACAATCACTCTCCAGCGCTTAGAACAGTGCTTTGCACATAGTAAGCGCTTAATAAATACGATCATTATTATTATTATTATAAATCTCCAAACCTGCTCTCAAAATCTACTCCCTCCTCTTGTGTCTCGCACTCCATCCCACCTCACCTATTAAAAACATCTGGCACTTTCAATATAATTCTTACTACACGTACAGTAAAGCGTCATGAAATTTGGGCTTCACTTATCTGGAATTTATGACCTAAAGCTTATCCTCTGACTCCTCTCTTTGATCTCTGCAGTTGCCAAAGCTGGTGAGTTTTGATAGAAAAAAGCTTTACTACACCGTAGTTAATAGCTGCAGAAAGAGTGGCAGGAGAGTTTGCAGCGATGGTGAAGGGCTTAATGGGACAGTTACTCATCAGATTTAAAGAAAACTGGAAATAGTTCTGGGAATAGGAACATTCTGGAAGACCATGCTCATGGAGGTAGGCTATAGAATTGCCCTTTTAAAAAATAACTGGTCATAGTTATTGAGTGTTAACTGGGTGAAGATCACTGTTCTAAGCGCTTAGGAAAATGCAGTACAACAGAGGTGGAAGACACGTTCTCTGCCCACATTGAGCTTGCAGGCTAGAAGGCGAGACAGACAATATGAATATTTTATTTAAAAAAAAACCCTCTCTACCTGGACTTTTCACCAATTCATTTGGGATTCACCTCTGGCGTTTGGTCAACAGTATTTAGTAGGCGATCCAGGAGTACTTTGGCTTGGGTCTTGCAGGCATTTCTCCTATCTAACTTATTTTAACATCCTCTAGACTGTAAGCTCCTTATGGACAAGGGACATGTCTAACAATTTTATTATATTACACTCTCCCAGATGCGTACTCTTCCCCCCTAGACTTTTAACTCACTGTGGGCAGGGAACGTGTCTTCAAACTCTATTATGCTGTACTCTCCCAAGTACAGTGCTCTGCACACAGTAAGCGCTCAGTAAATAAGATTGATTGATCTTGAAGATTGGGACGATGGTGGCATTATTGAGAACCTTACAGTCCCATATCTTGAGTAAGTGTATGTTGAGTAACAGCTTGTGTAAAAATTTAAGCTAAGTATCCTCTTCCATGCTTGTGGGCCTCAAGGAGTATGCTATTAGGCTCAGATGTGTTGCCATTCTCATGATTCTGGGTGCTGTGGTGACTGTCCCAGTAGTCAGGAGAAATGCCGTGTTGGAATTTTTTATGTTATAAATGCTCTATGTTTTTTAAGAAGAAGGCAGGTGAAGAAGTTTGAAAGTCTGCTGCCTCACTTCAAGATTACTTCCATGTCTGTAGTGAAGCTGGAGTCATCTTCACTCTTCTGAAGTGCAGATATGGCACATGATGGGCCTTATAACATCTCTAATGATGTGCTGAAGTTCTTGTTTTGGTGCTGGTCTGCATAACCTGGGATCAATCAATCGTATTGATTGTATAGAGATCGTATGGGATCTCTTCTGCTGTGGCACCATCCTCCCCCTGACTCACCCCCCTTCGCCGCCCCCAACCCACACATGTCTCTCACGTTTCCTAAGTTCATTTTCTTCTGCTTTGGCATCCTACCACCTGACACTCATTGACTTCCTTCCAACCAGTCGATGGGGCAGAATATTGTGCAGAGCTCTTGGGAGAAGATGATATAGTTGTTAGGCATGATCCCTCCCCTCAAGGAGGTTACAGTCCAGTGGGAGAGACAGATATTAAAATACCTTACTGGTAAGAGAAGCAACAGAGTACAAGGCTATGTACGTAAATGATGTGGAGATGGGGAGAAGTACCAAAGATAGTCGGTCAATTGTATTTATTGAGCGCTTACTGTGTGCAGAGTACTGTACTTGGGAGACCACAATGTGCTTGGGAGAATGCAACGTAACAATATAACAGTCACTTTGCCCACAGTGAATTTACCTTCTAGAGAGAGACACAGACATTAATATAAATAAAATTACAGATATGAACATGAGTACTGCGGGAGAAGCAGTGTGGCTCAGTGGAAAGAGCCCGGGCTTTGGATTCAGAGGTCATGGGTTCAAATCCCAGCTCCACCACTTGTCAGCTGTGTGACTTTGGGCGAGTCACTTCACTTCTCTGGGCCTCAGTTACCTCATCTGTAAAATGGGGATGAAGACTGTGAGCCCCACGGGGGACAGCCTGATCACCTTGTAACCTCCTTAGCGCTTAGAACAGTACTTTGCACATAGTAAGTGCTTAATAAATGCGATTATTATTATTATTACTGTGGGGCTGGGGTGGAGGGGTTATGAATAAAGGGAGCTAGTTGGGACGATGCAGAAGGGAGTGGGAGAAGAGGAAAGGAGAGCTTAGTCAGGGAAGGCCTCTCGGAGGAGATGTGCCTTCAGTAAGGTTTTGAAGGTGGGGAGCATCATTGGCTGACAGATGTGAAGAGGGAGGGCATTCCAGGCCAGAGGCAGGACATAGGCGAGTTGGTGATGAGATAGATTGAGATAGAAGTACAGTGTGAAGGTTAAATACGATTAAATACGATAAATACGATTGATGAAGGTTAGCATTAGAGGAGTGAATTGTGTGGGATGGGTTGTAGAAGGAGAGAAGGAGAGTAGCAATATGAGGTAGGAGGGGGCAAGATGATCGAGTGCTTTAAAGCTTCAGGAGAAGTGGCGTGGCTCAGTGGAAAGAGCACAGGTTTTGGAGTCAGAGGTCATGGGTTCAAATCCCGGCTCTGCCAATTGTCACCTGTGTGACTTTGGGCAAGTCACTTCACTTCTCTGTGTCTGTTACCTCATCTGTAAAATGGGGATTAAGATTGTGAGCCCCCCGTGGGACAACGTGATCACCTTGTAACCTCCCCAGTGCTTAGAACAGTGCTTTGCACATAGTAAGCTCGTAATAAATGCCATTATTATTATTATTATTATTAAAGCCGACCGTAAGGAGTGTCCGACGCGAAGGTGGATGGGCAACCACTGGAGTTGCTTGAGGAGCGCTTAGGGAGTGGGACTAAATGCATGGGAGAAGAAGTAGGGAGAGGATGTGAGAGATTAGTCCGGGAAGTCTTCCTAGAGAAGATATGATTTCAGTAGGTCTTTGAAGATGGGGAGAGTGTTGGTGTGGTGGATATATTGTGTGAGGAGTTCCATGCAGGAGGGAGAGAGGGCATGTCAGTCGTGGGTGTTGGTTGGTATTAGAGGAGAGAAGTGTGTGGGCTACAGTGGAGTGGAAGCAGAACAAGACTAAGTGAAGGGGATAGATCAGCCAGAAAGAAGCCCATCATCATCATCAATCGTATTTATTGAGCGCTTACTATGTGCAGAGCACTGTACTAAGCACTTGGGAAGTACAAATTGGCAACATATAGAGACAGTCCCTACCCAACAGTGGGCTCACAGTCTAAAAGCGGGAGACAGAGAACAAAACCAAACATACTAACAAAATAAAATAAATAGAATAGATATGTACAAATAAAATAAATAAATAAATAAATAGAGTAATAAATATGTACAAACATATATACATATATACAGGTGCTGTGGGGAAGGGAAGGAGGTAAGATGGGGAACGAGGGGGAGAGGAAGGAAGGGGCTCAGTCTGGGAAGGCCTCCTGGAGGAGGTGAGCTCTCAGCAGGGCCTTGAAGGGAGGAAGAGAGCTAGCTTGGCGGATGGGCAGAGGGAGGGCATTCCAGGCCCGGGGGATGACGTGGGCCGGGGGTCGATGGCGGGACAGGCGAGAGCGAGGTTCGGTGAGGAGATTAGCGGCGGAGGAGCGGAGGGTGCGGGCTGGGCTGGAGAAGGAGAGAAGGGAGGGGAGGTAGGAGGGGGCGAGGTGATGGACAGCCTTGAAGCCCAGGGTGAGGAGTGATGCGCAGATTGATTGGTAGCCACTGGAGATTTTTGATGAGAGCCCAGATGAGAGTATCCCTGTTGCTGTCCAAGGCTGTTCTCTAGAGCTCGTGGTTCCCGGAGATTGTGAGCAGGGTGACCTTCCTGGGTACCACAGAAAGCTGCTCCCAACAGGGCAGCTGCTCTGCCACTTGCAGGACAGAACATGAGCATGAGTGGGAGGTGCCACCCTCCTTGCCTGTTCTCTTCTTCGGTTTCCCTGCGGCATGCACAAAATCGCACTAATTCAGCGGTTCCATGCATGTGCACTGTGGCTGCATGCTTGACATGCCTCTGAGAGAAATGGAGAGGTTTTGTCCGCTTATGGTAAAGAACGACTCTCCCAGATCCTTCGCAGAAGCTGTTTTGGCTAAATTTTTTTCATTTTACAGAGATCTGAAGGAGCAACGAAAAGACTCCTTTAATAAAGAAAAGGGTTTGACGTGAGCGCAGTTCACACTGCCTCCTAGGAATGAAAAAATCTTTTGGACTTTTTCTCTTCGTGTATCAAAGGAGCATGGCTTGGTGGAAAGAGTACAGGCCTGGGAGTTGGACGGACCTGGGTTCTAATCCTGGCTCTGCTGTGAGACCTTGGGCAAGTCACTTAACTTCTCTGTGCCTCATTTACCTCTTCTGTAAAAAATGAGGATTACCAGTGTGAGCCCAATGTGGGACTGTGTCCAACCTGATTAACACGTATTTATCCCAGTGCTTAGGACAGTGTTTGGCACATAATAAGCATTTAACAAGTACCATAATTCTTATCACTAGAAAATCCTGGTTGTATAAATAACTTGGCTGTGAATGCTAGGCCTAAGGGCCTCTTCTAGATAAGAATACTATAAAACTAACAAGCTGGTATAAAACTTTTAGGAACCCAATTCTCCTAGCCCTAAAATTTATTTTTTGTTCGTATCTTAAGCACTCTGAGAGGCTCATTAACCATTTCAAACCACCAGGGAATGGTTTAATGCATTACAGCATGGTATGCATATTACCTATGCAGGAATGCACTAAATGGTCTTCTGTTGGTCTGAAAAAGGTAATGTTCCACCGAGAGTGCATAGTTCACTACCAGGGAATAAATCTACTTACTGGAAAAATTGAGTTTTCGCATTGTAACCGTATCTAGTTATGGAATTAAATGTTTATGCCAAAGTAAAAAAACAATTACTACTGCATTTTCCTTAGCTGTGCATCTAACCCAGGTGATGGGATAGAAGTAACTGATGCATTTTCAGTGTTTGAATACATTGAACAAATTTGTTATAAAATATTGAGCTAAGGACTATTTGTATAGAAAGCTAGATATTATTACTGGCATTTATGAATGTTCAAAGCACTGTAATAATAACAGTAGTGATGATGGTATTTATTAGCACCTGTTTTGTGGCAAACACTGTGCTAAGAGGAGGTTAAAGTTGAACAGTCAGCACAGTAAACATTAAAAGTAAAAGCAGTATTTGGAAAAAGCGTGGTCTAGTGGGTAGAGTACGGGTCTGGGAGTTAGAGGATGTGGGTTCTAATCCTGGCTTTGCCACTTGTCTGCTGTGTGACCTTGGGCAAGCCACTTAACTTCTCTGTGCCTCAGTTACCTCATCTGTAAAATGGGGATTAAGACTGTGAGCCCCACGTGGGACAACCCGATTACCTTGTATCTACCCCAGCACTTAGAACAATGCTTGGCACGTACTAAGTGCTTAACAAATACCATAACTATTATTATTATTATTTTCTGATCCTCAGTTGCCTCACTGAGAAGCAGCGTGGCTCAATGGAAAGAGCCCAGGCTTTGGAGTCAGAGGACTTGGGTTCAAATTCCGGCTCCGCCACTTGTCAGCTGTGTGACTTTGGGCAAGTCACTTAACTTCTTTGTGCCTTAGTTCCCTCATCTGTAAAATGGGGATTTAAACTGTGAGCCTCCTGTGGGACAACCTGATCACCTTGTGACCTCCCCAGGGCTTAGAACAGTGCTTTGCACATAGTAAGTGCTTAACAAATACCATTATTATTATTATTATTATCTGTAAAATGGGGATTAAGATTGTGAGCCCCATGCGGGACAGTCCGTGTCCACCCTGATTAAACTTGTGTCTACGCAGGGCATAAAATGGCGCTTGGTACACCATTTAACAAGTAAGCGTACTTGTGCCTCAGTTCCCTCATCTGTAAAATGGGGATTAAAACTGTGAGCCCCCCGTGGGACAACCTGATCACCTTGTAACCTCCCCAGTGCTTAGAACAGTGCTTTGCACATAGTAAGCACTTAACAGATACCATCATTATTATTATTCTTATTATTATTATTATTACATGGGACAGGGACTGCGTCCAATCCGAGTTGCTTGTATGCATCCTAGCTCTTAGTACAGTGCCTGGCACAAAGTAAGTGCTTAAGAAATACCACAATTAATTCATTAAGGAACTTCCAGGTGTTTAGAGAGGGCTCTGTCCTTGTACTTGAAGATAATGCCACAGTAGTAGTAAAAGCCACACAGCTGATAAGTGGAAGAGCTTGGATTAGAACCCATGACCTCTGACTCCCAAGCCCTTGTTCTTTCCACTAATCCACACTGCTTCTGTGGCAGGTCATCCTGGTAGAGACGTCGGGAGAGCAAGAAGAAATGTGAGACTGCTGAGGGCAAGAGATTTAACATTATAAAACACATTATAAGATTTTTTTAAAAATCATTTTTAAGAGTAGTATATTCATATTTGCCATGATGTGTGTTTTCGTTAGGTGCCTAGGTTAGAACATTGGGAATTAGGGAACGTTCATCCATCGGTCAATCAGTGATATTTATTGAGTACTTATTGTGTGCAGAGCAATCAATCAGTGGTATTTATTGAGCACTTACTCGGTGCGGAGCACTTGGGAGAATACAGTAAAGTAGAATTAGCGGACAGTTCCCTACTCATAGCGAGTTTTCAGTCTAGAGGGGTGTCAATCAATCAATCGTATTTATTGAGCGCTTACTGTGTGCAGAGCACTGTACTAAGCGCTTTAGAGTCAATCCAACAATGTAGCCTGTTGCAGCAATAGTTTGTGTGCGCACTCAGGACATCAGCTATAAAGGGAGTTATATGAGTTTTTCTTGCTGCAGGGTTTTTCAAGAACGCAACCCCTGCAACATGGGAACAGTGGGATTATTGTTTTATAAATTTAAAATATTTTAAGACCTTTAAATTTTTTTTTCCTCTTTCCGCAGGAATGTGTAATCCCCGCAATTACAGCGACACCCCCCCCAACATCAAAGAGCACCGTGGAGGAACTGCACGAACCAATTCCGTCTCTCTTCCGAGCTCTCACCGAAGGAGACACTCAGCTGAACTGGAACATAGTTTCTTTTCCCGTTGCCGAAGAGCTCTCACATCATGAAAATCTGGTTTCGTTTTTAGAAACCGTCAACCAACCCCAACACCAGAACGTGTCTGTCCCCAGCAACAATGTCCATGCCCCATATTCCAGCGACAAAGGTAACCAAACTCAATTTCTGACTAGATTGTTGGGGTCAGATTTGGTCTCCATCCTTTTTTCCCCATCACCTCGATCCACAAAACCTTCAGTGCCAGATAGAGGAGGAAATTCAAGATTCATCTTTTTTCGGGGGCACTGAATGAATTATAGTCCCAGGGTAGTAAAGTAGCATAATAGCTATAGTAGCTGTGGTGCTGAAATAACCCATTTGGAAAAACACGGTGATATTTTGTGACTAAAGAATGCTATATAAATAGGATCCCAGAATCTGTTCCCAAGTCTATTCCTGATTTGCTCTATGACATCGGCTTTCCGTCCACCTCAAGTTTTCCAAATGTAAATTAGGGACAATGCTGCTTATCAACCGGTTGTATATATAAAGCTGTTTGAGCTCATGAAATGGAAGGCACTGTTAGCACAGACCACATTATCCCTGAGTAAAAATTCATTCAGTTGTATTTGAGCGCTGACTGTATGCAGAGCATTGTACTAAGTGCTTGAAAAGTACAATTCGGCAACAAAGGGAGACGATCCCTGCCCACAACGGGCTCACATGTTAATATGAAAATGTGAGTCTTTACTCAGAAATTCAAAATAGTGGTTAAGCGCTTATTATACATCAAGCAGTGTACTAAGCTCTGGAGTAGATACAAGATAACTACATCCCACTTGAGACTCACAGTCTAAGTAGGAGGGAGAACAGGTATTGAATCCCCATTTTGCAGATGAGGGCACTGAGGCATAGAGAAGTTAAGTGACTTGCCCAAGCTCACACAGCAGGTAAGTGGAAGAGCCGGAATTAGACCCCAGATCCTCGAACTCCCAGGCCTGTGATGTTTCCACCGGGCCACACTGCTTCCAGTGTGGTATAGTGGGTTTATTCTTACCATTTTTCTACGATCTATTGTGTGCCTTTTTCCTTCATGTATAAAGGAATTCATAATTGATGTTGACATCCTGATTCGAGTGTGAATAGTAGACACTGAACCAATTATGTTCCTAAGCCATATGGTTCATCATGAAATAACGCTCAAATGTGAGACTATTCTTTGGTTTGGCCCACTTTAGGAAACCAAAATAATTCTGTTTGAGTGCTTTCGATTAGGAAATGTCCAGTAAGTATCTTTATTACATATTAACTTATGTGCTCCCCGTTATTGGAAATAATATAAGGAAACAGCATGAGAGATTTTAAGGATGTATAGCTAGTGTCCTGAATCACTTATCCATACCTAACATCCGTCTGGATAGTGACATTTTTCTTTAATGCTACTTCTAAAAAATGGACGCTAAATATAGGACAAATGAAAGCAAAAAAAAAGTCCCGCACAAAATCCTATCAGTCGTATTGATTGAACACTTACTGTGTGCAGAGAACTGTACTAAGCACTTGGGAGAGAACAACACAATGCAGTTGTTAGGCGTTTCCTCTTCATCACGAGCGTCCTAACAAAGAAAATCAAGTTTCAAGAGCCATACATAACTTTCAGTCCTAAATATTTATAGGTGAGAGAAAATGGTTTAAGAAATTACCAGACTTTTCTCTGAAAGACTGGTTCAGAATAATTTCTGTATCCAGGTCATGCTTGGAATTAAAGTGGCCCTTAGGTATACACCTACTGGAAGAAAAGAGAGTGTTTGTGGCAAACTGACTCTCTGAGCCAGAGGGGAAAGTTAAGGATCAAATTGTGTGGACGTTGCTAGTCTTTAAAGGAAAAGTTAAACCCACTTCATTGATGGGTCCAGAAATTGAACACAGCAGAAGCTGCTGATCTGAGAGGAACCCCCTTGCTGGGTTCTGTTGGACTGTAGACTTTCCAGACTTTCCTTTCCAAACTCCTTGAATGAGTTGTCTACACTCTCTGCCTCGAATTCCTCAACGCCAGCTCTCTCCTCGACCCCCTCCAATCTGGCTTCTGTCCCCTACATTCCACCAAAACTGCCCTCTCAAAGGTCACCAATGACCTCCTGCTTGCCAAATCCAACGGCTCATACTCTATAATAATAATAATAATAATGATAGTATTTGTTAAGCGTTTACTATGTGCCAAGCACTGTTCTAAGCGCTGGGATAGATACAAGGTTATGAGGTTGTCCCATGTGGGGCTTACCTCCTCGACCTCTCAGCTGCCTTCGACACTGAGGACTACCCCCTTCTCCTCAATACACTATCCAACCTTGGCTTCACAGACTCCGTCCTCTTCTGGTTCTCCTCTTATCTCTCCAGCCGTTCATTCTCAGTCTCCTTTGTGGGCTCCTCCCCCCCCCATCCCCTTACTGTAGGGGTTCCTCAAGGGTCAGTTCTCGGTCCCCTTCTGTTCTCTATCTACACTCACTCCCTTGGTGAACTCATTTGCTCCCACGGCTTCAACTATCATCTCTATGCTGATGACAAACAAATCTACATCTCCACCCCTGCTCTCTCTCCCTCCCTTCAGGCTCATGTCTCCTCCTGCCTTCAGGACATCTCCATCTGGATGTCTGCCCGCCATCTAAAACTCAATATGTCCAAGACTGAACTCCTTATCTTCCCTCCCAAACCCTGCCCTCTCCCTGACTTTCCCATCACTGTAGATGGCACTACCATCCTTCCCATCTCACAAGCCCGCAACCTTGGTGTCATCCTCGACTCCGCTCTCTCCTTCGCCCCTCACATCCAATCCGTCACCAAAACCTGCCAATCTCACCTCCGCAACATCGCCAAGATCCGCCTTTTCCTCTCCATCCAAACCGCTACCCTGCTGGTTCAATCTCTCATCCTATCCCGACTGGATTACTGCATCAGCCTCCTCTCTGATCTCCCATCCTCCTGTCTCTCCCCACTTCAGTCTATACTTCACGCCACTGCCCAGATCATCTTTGTGCAGAAACGCTCTGGGCATGTTACTCCCCTCCTAAAAAATCTCCAATGGCTACCAGTCAACCTACGCATCAGGCAAAAACTCCTCACTCTCGGCTTCAAGGCTGTCCATCACCTCGCCCCCTCCTACCTCACCTCCCTTCTTTCCTTCTCCAGCCCAGCCCGCACCCTCTGCTCCTCTGTCGCTAACCTCCTCAATGTGCCTTATTCTCGCCTGTCCCACCGTCAACCCCCGGCTCACGTCCTCCCCCGGGCCTGGAATGCCCTCCCTCCGCACATCTGCCAAGCTAGCTCTTTTCCTCCCTTCAAAGCCCTACTGAGAGCCCACCTCCTCCAGGAGGCCTTCCCAGACTGAGCCCCCTCCTTCCTCTCCCCCCACCCCACCCACCCTACCTCCTTCCCCTCCCCACAGCACCTGTATATATGTTTGTACGGATTTATTACTCTATTTTACTTGTACATATTTACCATTCTATTTATTTGATTTTGTTAATATGTTTTGTTGTCTGTCTCCCCCTTCTAGACTGTGAGCCCATTGTTGGGTAAGGACCGTCTCTATATGTTTCCAACTTTTACTTCCCAAGCGCTTAGTACAGTGCTCTCTGCACACAGTAAGCGCTCAATAAATATGATTGAATGAATGAATGTAGACTGTAAGATCCTTCACTCATTCATTCAGTTGCATTTATTTTGCACACAGTAAGCACTGTACTAAGAGCTTGGGAGAGTACCATATCACAATAAACAGACACAATCCCTGCCCACAGAGAGCTTACGGTCTAGAGGTGTGGGCAAGGGATATGTCTGTCAACTATGCTGTATTGCACTCGTATTAGAGTGTACTATATTGCTCTGTACACAGTCAGTACTTGATAAAAACCATTGATTGATCGATTTCTGCTATCCCCCAGCTGATTGCAGCAGCTCGTTGGCCTGAGAAGAGACAAGCCTTGCTTGATTACAGCAGTTTAGCCCTCGCTGGGACTGCAGATTCATCTATTCTTTGATGCTGATGCCTTAAAAAAAAGGAGAGGAATTGCAAGCATACCCCTGTCCGATTCGGCGGCTGCCCAGTGCCATTTCTAGAGCTGCAGAGAGAGGAGTGGAACTTTCTCCCCAGGGTCTGGGCTGGCCATCCCAACCCGCAGAAACTTACCTCCTGCCCATTTAACTTCTCAAGTTTTCCTAGGTGCTAATTGGAGAAGCCTGTGGTGACAGGAAAATCTGAAATTTCCAGGCCTGGTGGAGTTAATAGTAATTATTATGTAAATTTGTACCTCCTATACGTATTTTCAGTTATCTCTGAAACCCTTAAATATATTTCACTGGAGAGAGAGAGAGATCACTTTGCTGATGATGATGATGATGGCATTTATTAAATAAGACAATATAGGGTAGTGAAAAGAATGGTTATAGTCATGAAAACGAGTCACTAGACCATTGGCAACTTTTTCGGGCCCCTTTGAAAGAGCTAAGGGAACTGTCTCTTCTTATTCCATTACCCTTGAACTGGATTATTCTTGGTATTCTGCTGCCTAAGCGGTTGTGGACACGTGGAAAGAGCACAGGCCTGGGAGTAAGAGTAAGTCTGCTGTGTGACCTTGGGCAAGTCGCTTAACTTCTCTGCGCCTCAGTTTCCTCATCTGTAAAATGGGGATTAAATGCTTGTCGTATTGCCTACTTACTTACCCATGTGGGGTAAGGTCTGTGACTGATGTGATAAACCGGTATCTACCCCAGCATTTAAAACAGTACTTGACATTTAGTAAGTGCTTAAGAAATACCGCAATAACAAAGGAATATGCTGGGAATTCACAGAACTCCAGAGCCGGAGGGGTGGGGGCTATCAGAGCAAAAGCACCAGCAGCTGGCATGGGTTTTGGTGCATTGCAGTCAGATGTTAGCAGGGGACTGCAAGTGCTTGCTCTGATAATAATAATAATAGTAGTACTTGTTAAGCGCTTACAATCTATCAAGCTCCGTACTAAGCACTGGGGTAGATACAAAATAATCAGGTCGAACACAGTCCCCGTCCCTCACAGTCTAACTAGGAGGGACTCTCCTAATCCAATCTCAGATCTTCCAAAAGAAATACTACCCGAATTCTAGATTACCCTCTCAATTCTACTATAGGGAACATTAATGTACCCTATGTTTATCTTGTTCTGCGTCCATTTCATTTCCTCTGCTCGGTGCAGTTCTTTATTCATTTTGAGAATAGGGGAACCAAAGACTAGCCGTTTTCTTTTAATGCATCAGAATAACATCAATTTCATCTCAGACACCTGTATTCTTTATTAATTTTGAGAATAGGGGAACCAAAGACTAGCTGTTTTCTTTTAATACATCAGAATAACATCAGTTTCATCTCGGACATCTGTACCCTGTTTTTCAGTTCGTGGTTTCTGAAAATTCTCTAACGTTTAATCACTTTTATTGTTGTTAGAGAAGCAGCGTGGCTCAGTGGAAAGAGCACGGGCTTGAGAGTCAGAGGTTATGGGTTCTAATCCCGGCTCCACCACTTGTCAGCTGGGTGACTTTGGGCAAGTCACTTAACTTATCTGTGCCTCAGTTCCCTCATCTGTAAAATGGGGATTAAGACTGTGAGCCCCACATGGGACAACCTTGATTACCTTGTATTCCCCCCCAGTGCTTAGAACAGTGCTTAGCACATAGCAAGCACTTAACAAATACCAACATCATCATTATTATTATTTATTACTTGTACAGAAAAAGTAAAAGATTATGGTGTTGCAGATGGAATCATGAGGTTGCCTTATCTTGATTACTGCCCAATTCAAAATTTTTATTACATTTCGTTTTCTTTTCTAGCCAGGACTCCCCTTTTTTGTGTAACATTTCTTCTTTAGAAATGGCTTACACAGTGGGGATTTTTATCTTCTGTAATCTCTTGACGTGCACCCTGTCAAATGCTCACTCAAGAATTGTTACTTTTTAAATAATGCTATGACATGGTTACCCACAAGTTTACAAAATTGGGTTCTTGAAGCTGTCAATATTTAAATATAATTTTATTTTGCATTTTTCAAAGGCTCTGCGGCATTGTTTTCCATCCCTACCCTGTGCCCACCCTCAGCAGGCCTAGAATTAGGATTCTTTTACCTCACCATAAAGTCACAGAACAAATGTCCACTGCCTTCGAATTGCAATTAACCAACTGAATCATCCAGTATAGGTGGTAACAATAATATATTGCTCAATCAATCAATCAATCGTATTTATTGAGCACTTACTGTGTGCAGAGCACTGTACTAAGCGCTTGGGAAGTACCAGGAAATGTCATAGTGGATAGAGCTCGAGCCTGGAAGTCAGAAGGTCATGGGTTCTAATTCTGGCTCCGCCACTTGTCGGCTATGTGGCCTTGGGCAAGTCACTTAACTTCTCTGTGCCTCAGTCACCTCATCTGTAAAATGGGGATTAAGACTGTGAGCCCTTTGTGGGATGGGGACTGTATTCAACCCGATATGGTTGTATCCTCCCCAGCGCTCAGTACAGTACTTGGCACATAGTAGTAAACAATTATTAAATAGCATTATTAATATTAGAAAACCATACCTTCCGCAAACAAACAAACTGGACAAAATGGGAAACCATGGTTTTAGCACCAATTTTTAGGGATTTTACTATTACAGTTAAACCCATAAAAATAGCATCAGCCTTGAATATAATGCCTCAATATATGGAATACCAGAGAAATGCTACAGAGCTCTGAGTTGTCACTATAATCACCATCTTCAGTGTGGTCCAGTGGAAAGACCAAAGCCTGGGAGTTAGAGGACCTTGGTTCTAATCCTGGCTCTGCCACTTGTCTGCTGTGTGACCTTGGGCAAGTCACTTCATTTGCCCAAGGGGAGCTGTATGGTCTAGTGGGAAGAACATGGGCCTGGGTTCTAATTCCTGCTCTGCCACATTTCTGCCATCACTTCACTTCCCTGTGCCTCAGTTACCCCATCTGTAAAATGAGGATTGAGACTGAGAGCCCCGCGTAGGACAGGGACTGTGTCCAACCCGATTTGCTCATATCCACCCCAGTGCTTGGTACGGTGCCTGACACATAGTAAGTGCTTAAATACTACAATTATTATTATTATTATCTTTAGTGAGTAAGGTGTGAGAGCAGATTGCAGAAATTATTAAAGTACTTGCTGCTTTGCTTTGCTGGCAAGGCTCTAGCTAGGGCCTTTCTGAACAGACTACTGAAGACTGTCATTATTCGTGCTATTTTCACTGTAATTTGGCTTCAAATAATGATAACAATAATAATAATAATTGTGGCAGTTGTTAAGCAGTATGGCTCAGTGGAAAGAGCCCGGGCTTTGGAGTCAGAGGTCGTGGGTTCAAATCCCGGCTCCGCCAGTTGCCAGCTGTGTGACCTTGGGCAAGTCACTTAACTTCTCTGGGCCTCAGTTACCTCATCTGTAAAATGGGGATTAAAACTGTAAGTCCCCCGTGGGACAACCTGATCACCTTGTAACCTCCCCAGCGCTTAGAACAGTGCTGTGCACATAGTAAGCGCTTAACAAATACCATCATTATTATTATTATTATTAAGCACTTCCTATGTTCCAGCAGGGTTCAAATCATAGCATAACCTACATTATATTTACAGCATGTCAATTGCAAGAGAGTACAGGGAATTAAACCAAAACCTCTAATTTCTTTCCTAAACCATTCAGAAACACTTAACATCATCGGCTAATCAGGGCTCTGATAACTGCTAAACAAATTTGACTGTTCTGAATGAGTTGACATACATTTTTAATACTACCGCAAGAAGATATGACCGGCAAAGTCAGAGTTGAAGGTATCCTGTCTGACCCATTCTTGGTTCCGGACTATTTCCGAAGGCTTCTTACTTCACATATTTGCTCTGAAAGTCTTCCCTCCGTTACTCCCTTGAGACACTTCCTAGCTCTTGGAGAATTCTCCACCCAGCCATCCTGCAACGTAGAAAAAGCCCTCGTCCTCATGCTCAAAATGAGTGCCTCGTTCTCCAACTCCCATGGCTGTAGAGAGATTCCCTGGTCTTGGGAACAGGTAATTCCCTAGAGTAGGTTAAAGAGGAAATCTCCTTGGAGCAATAGAAAGAGGAAAGGACCCAGCCTTTCCTCTTGAATCTCCAGTTTGTCTCTCTCTGGAATATATGTGTGTGTTCATGTGCACTTTAGCCATAACCTAAAGAGAAGCAGCGTGACTCAGTGGAAAGAGTCCGGGCTTTGGGGTCAGAGGTCATGGGTTCAAATCCCGGCTCCGCCACTTGTCAGCTGTGTGACTTTGGGCAAGTCACTTAACTTCTTTGGGCCTCAGTTACCTCATCTGTAAAATGGGGATCAAGACTGTGAGCCCCACGTGGGACAACCTGATCACCTTGTGACCTCCCCAGAACACTGCTTGGCACATAGTAAGCGCTTAATAAATACCATTATTATTATTATTATAACCTCTGTAATTTCATAATACAGTTGGGACAGGGGCATAAAAATAGCCGTATTTCCAAATGCCATTTATCAATAAGGCTAATTTTTGTAAAGTATGCTAAATGATAAAGCAGGTTATGGTCATTGCTTTTTTAAACTCTTTATTCTGACAGGGCCTTGTATGTATAGCGCTGTTTCCAATTGGAAATTTTGTTCTCCTTTACTGTACATTTTAGCTCTTAGTGCATTGCTTTTTCTACAGTTGCATATAAACTGCTCTATTACATCAAGCATTATACCCAACAAAGAATCCTGAAGATGCGTTTTTAAATATAAACATTGTTTTGATGAACCTGGTAATGAAACCTTCTGCTGCAAAGCCGATTATCACACATTTAATGACGAATAACTAGGTTTGAACTGAAACCTCTTTCTAATTTTCCTCCTTCTCCCTCCCCAACCCCTTCCCCTTTGTTGTTTTTCAGAACACATGTGTACTGTGGTTTATTTTGACGACTGCATGTCAATACATCAGTGCAAGATCTCTTGTGAGTCCATGGGAGCATCTAAATACCGATGGTTTCATAATGCCTGCTGTGAGTGTATTGGGCCTGAATGTATTGACTATGGCAGTAAAACCGTCAAGTGTATGAACTGCATGTTTTGAAGAAGAAATAGGAGTTGTATAAAATGCAGGCCAGAATGATTTTTTTCATTGAAAAGGAAGGGATCGAAAGTCACTCGTTGGTGAAGTGTACTGGTTGCATCAGAATACCAGCGATTTGCGGTGAGAAGATGTAAAAAATTTGAAGTCTGTTTCTATCTTGTTTTTGCTTTTTTAAATGCAACAGAAATTAGTAACAATTTTGAATATCATGTTTTAAGTTTATTTCTTTTTTAGAAATCCACTGAGCATTTGCCTTTCCTTACCTGGTATATGCGAGCAGTAAACTCTGTTTTGAATATATTCTCATTTTGATTTTGATACTGTAACGGTTGTTTTAGTGATTTTAAGATGAAGCTTTAAGGTGGTGACTGCAAGAGGGCCAGCATTTAAGTTTAATCAAGTCCAAAAAGTAACCATTTGAATGGAGAATTCACCAAAACATCTGAGTTTCCCTCCCCATCCAGCCAAAATAAAATGTACTGTCTCTGCCAGGCCTCCAGATAATCATGGATGGAAATGAAGAGTTTGGGTTTTGTAGATTCTTCCTCTAGACTGTAAGCTCATTGTGGGCAGGGAAGTGTCTATCATCTGTTACAGTGTACTCTCCCATACTTGGAACAGTGCTCTGCACACAGTAAGTGCTCAATAAATACCATTGATTGATTCCTGATATTTTGAAGATTTATAATTGGTTGATTAAGAATAATGTCAACCGGGTGGGGTAGGTTTCTTTGCATTCCTGTGCATCATACCATCCCTTTACTTTCCCTCAGACTTTTAATAACATTGAGATACTGTATACTAATCCTGATCTATTAATTGTTCTCACTTGTATCATAGCAGAGTCGGTAAATTGAATTTCAGAACGTCCAAATTTTATGCCTTTTGCTTTTTTTAAAGGCTTAAAGCTCTAAAAAGTTCAAACTTTTAGAAATGTATTTTATTGAGACTTAATGGAAGATGGAGTGCCAAAATGACTGGAAAAGGCTTCCTGTTTCCTTCTAGCTTTCCTTTTTTTCTGATATGCTTTTCAAGCTTGTTCCATAATTGAAATTGTGGATACTGAAGCACATCTAGGAAGGCTGTGCCTGCTCAGTAGTGTGAACAGTCTGTATTACACTAATAACCTGGTTAGGTAGAGTGCCGTAAATTTGAAATTGTCAACAACTCCCCCATAGGAAGTGAGTAATCTGCATATCATCTCACGAAGAGCCCTTGGAGCGTGGAACAGCTGCCAGCCGATAGCGGTACAGGTTTTGAGGGCAGTGGATGGGACGTCAGGAAAAGAACATAATAGAACTAAAGTGTCTCGTTTTGGAATATTACAGGGAGAGAGTTGTTTTTCAAGTAAGTAGTAGTGGAAGGAGAATCAGGTGAAAATGGGAAAGAGAAAATGAAGTGAAGTTGTCCTTGAGCAGTTATGGTGAGGGAAAAGAGGGGGATGGTTGGGGAAATGGGACTAGAAAACCAACATTTTAGGCTTTCAGTTTTTTGTTTGAGTTGGTTTGCCTTTGGTTTTTTTTGTTCTGGATTTTTTTCCCCCTTCAATTTTAAATCAGCTTATGCTGGACTCCTACCCACAGCTGAACACATGGGATGAAATGTGATGCCACTAACTAGAGGGAAACTTTTGTATTGTTATTTTGTTTCCACGTCAATTTGGCCGTCACTCTTAACTCATACCTGTTATGCATATGGAATCAGGATAAGTGAGTACTAGCGCATGAGGTTTTCTTAATGCTGAGTTCTGTTTGAAGGAAACCCCTGGGTTATAGGAGAACTGGGTGTAAGTTCAAATCCAGTATAAGTAAATGTAGGAGATATACATAATCTCATAAGAGATATAAAACTTCTTTGAAAGAAGACTAAATACATCATTAGAAGTAAAGCATATTGAGTAGGTACTGCACATTACAAATCATTAATGAGTACATTGGATTTTTCTAGTGAAATCAAGTATTCGAAAAAGCCTGAATGTTTTGGAACCTTAGGAGAAATTCAAGATGCCATAGTTAATATGAAGTTTGTGTCTAGTATGTGAATGACCTTTCAAAAACAGAAACATTTTACCTACCCATAATTATTAATTGTGGTATTTAAATGCTTACTATGTGTCAAGCGCTGTACTAAGCACTGGGGTAGATACAGGGTAATCAGGTCTTATATGGGGTTCACATTTGAGGGAGGAGGGAGCACAGGTATTGAATGTTCATTTTGCAGATGGAAGAACTGAGGCACAGAGAAGTTAAGTGACTTGCCCAAGGTCACACAGCAGGTAAGTGGTGGAGTGGGATTAGAACCCAGATCCTCTAACTCCCGGGTCCGTGCTGTTTCCACTAGGCCACACTGCCTCTCTTTTTGTACTTGTTTTCCTTAGATTCCTCTGGCATAAATTGTAGAGCAGCTTCAATTGTGCCTACTATTAAGAACTAACCAGCAAAATAAGCCGTGCCCATAAGCAGTTTGTTTGAGGTGTGGATTTTAAAAAAGAAGTTTTTAAAATAATTTTCTAAATCTAAAGGTTTCTGTCTACATTTCATATCTGCAGGTCAAGAGTCTACTTGTGTTTAAACGACAAGATTCTCTTTTAATCATTAGAGAAAGATAACTATTTGGTTTTGTCACTCTGGGCAGTTGTCATCAATCACTAACAACACTTATTTAGCACCATGAAGCACCGCATTAAGCCATAGGAGGATATGAGGACACGGTTTCTGTCTCAGTTCCTCTTGGGACTTGTTATGAGAGCTTATAATCTAAAGTGGGGACGACAAGCACCTAGCAAAAATAGCAAGGAAAATAAATTCACAATACAAAAATGATAATCCGTAGTAGTTCATCATTGATATGAGGGACAGTCCTTGTCTCTTTGGGCTCTTCAGTGTTCTGGAATACACCAAATTGCCACAAACTTGTGTGAGGCAGTGTGGTAGTAGTGATGGTTAAGGCCTAATTTAGGCCTCAGGCCATTGCTTGTGAGCCCCAGCGCCAAGTGATAAAGCTCAGGATCACCTGGTGGGAGATACTTATTTTTAATATTAGTGATACTATTGAATTTATTCTTGGTTCTTACATATCCCCCCCAGATTTCACTAACTCCAAGATATTGTCATGGTGCATGCTGAAATTCCCAAGCGCTTAGTACAGTGCTCTGCACATAGTAAGCACTCAATAAATATGATTGAATGAATGAACGAATAAGATGGCTTCAACCAATGTAATTGTCGCGAACCACCTCTGGTTGGTACCAACCAGGACCTTTCTGGACCAGGGAAGCCTCGGTGACAGGCACAAAAGTCAAACCACACTTCTGATCAGAGAAGCAGCGTGGCTCAGTGGAAAGAGCATGGGCTTTGGAGTCAGAGGTCATGGGTTCAAATCCTGGCTCCACCAGCTGTCAGCTGTGTGACTTTGGGCAACTCACTTAACTTCTCTGTGCCTCAGTTACCTCCTCTGTAAAATGGGGATTAAAACTGTGAGCCCCCTGTGGGACAACCTGATCACCTTGTAACCTCCCCAGCGCTTAGAACAGTAAGTAAGCGCTTAACGAATACCATTATTATTATTATTAAGGGTAATGTGGAAAGTTTTTTTTACTTTTACCATCACTCCAGCAAGAGTCCAATACCAGTCTGTGGTCTAAGGAGGCAGTTCTATTAATGCTTTTTCTTTCTGCTTCCAAATGCTGCCTTCCTGTTACCCCAATGCTTGCCTCTTTGCATGCCTTTGTGCCTCCCTGTAATTTAAACCGACCACCTTTTTTATCTGCCTTAGGCAACACAGCTGTGGCTCTACGTGGCGGTCATTGATTGGTCCAGGCCCGTTACTGGGTAGAATCCCAAGCGCTTAGTACAGTGCTTTGCACACAGTAAGCGCTCAATAAATGTGATTGATTGATTGATAGAACAAGGAGAGAAAGCTCCGCATCCGTCCGTGCTCCCCCCACCACAGGCCCGCAATCACCTATCTCAGGTAGAGCCCATCAGTGCCTTCTCCAGTCTCTTCCTTCTTGTTCTTCACGGGATCACAAACAGTCATTAATAAGGCAGCGTGTTGTGGGCTCACCACATTAATTTTCCTGTCTTCCCTTTTTATTTCCATTAAAAGTATTCCTAGAATTAGTGTACTTTTCCCTTGATATGGTGTTCGATGGTTGTAGAGGGGAGAAAAACAGCATTGCCTGCCACCACAATTACATTTTTTTTTTTACTTCATCCCAAGGTTTTCTTAATTTGACAAGAGGATTATGGACTATTTCTGCAGACATTTAATTATAATGAGATTTTTACAATGATGATTGAAACTTTTTGTTATCCTATATGCAAAATTAAAACAGTGATAATGGTGAATTATGAGCTAGGGGTTTACAATGATGCTAACTCTGGATCTAAGCGCCCCATTGATATTTGAGGCCTCGCTTGTGTTCCTTTTGAGGATAAAGCTCCTGGTTTCTATGGCCTCAGTAGAAAAATTGTTTTTTCATTATTAGTATTTTTCATATGTACTGCTACTTTTTTGGTAACTAGGAAAAACTCAGAATAGATTGAAAAGCTGTAGATTTTAGAAGGATGTTCACACTGTGCGAACCTTTTAAACAATGTACAGACAGTGCCTTGCAGATTTTTCTGTTTGCTTTTTTTCAAGATATATGACTCAATACTATTCCTAGATGTTGAAAGATAATCAGAGGTCACTGAAATAGTGTTCATAATGAGAGCTCTGATTAGAAGGTTTTATAATTTTGAACATGTTTATGGCAGCAAGACTCAATGGGTATGAAAATAGCTCATTAAAATAAAGAGATGTTTGACAAGAAGTAAATACATTCTATTTCTTGGGCGTAGGGGAGGAAAATAGAGGATTATAAGAGGAGCTGAAGATTATCCAGCTCCTTTTTACCGTAGCACTGTCAAGCTGAATTAGACATCATCTAGTCCTACAGGGAGGGAAGTAGCAGAACTGAGATAAACCAAGCGGATCGAAATTGAATTTTAGGTGGACTAGGTTAAAGGTTTTTATACATGTGAATGCTTCTACCATAAAGAGTTTTGCTTCCTTTGTAATCCGTGATGTTCCTCAGAAAGTGTGGTTTTATTGAATATTTACATGTTCTGAAATGCCCAAAATGTGTGCCTTTGCCTTAATTTCAGTTGTAAATGAAAAATGAATTTTTAATAAAAATAGGGATTACATTTCTGAGTTGTGTCCTTTCTCATCTCACAAAATGAATTCTTTTTAATGATTTTCTACTTTTGCATTGACTGTGTTTCTAGATTTCGGGATAACAAAATTATTTGGTGAAATCTTGACAGTGACTCACTATCCAGAGGTCCCTTGCTTCTTCCTCTTGGTGTCTATATGTTGGCCACTTCTCTGCTGGCTAGGACCTTCACCACAGTGTATTTTAGAGGGGAAAAAAAGTAAAATATTCACAACTGTTTAAACTCATGTTGAAACATCTAATTTGAAATTTGGACTTCATTTTTCCTTAACTCCTCTTTGGGTAATTGAATCAACTGAAGTGTTCATTTAATTTCAGTTTTAGATCATTAGTATATTTTATTCTTTTATTTTGATGTTTTGAGATGTCTTTTGTGATCAAAGCTATTGCCCTAGAGAAGTGGTAAGGAAAAGCAGATATTTTTTTCATTAACCACTGTAAAAAGTATTAGAAATTGTGTAATTCCTGGAATAAACATTCCTAGAAAAAGTCAGATTTCCCTTAATGCCTTAGTCTCTTCATGTAAATAAGGAAGTTAGTTGCTTGAGTATGAAAGCTGTTTTTTTGCAACTATGTGTATCATTTTATTCAATGACAATACCATTCATTTAATACCTTCTCCATCTTGACATACGGCGGACCATTCAGTTTACCCACTTGGTTCGAGTTTCCTGTCTGAAAAATAATTAACCCATCAATCCTCTCAGTCATTTCAGTCAGTCATTTTTCTTTACTACTTTTTGCTTTTCTGATTCAAATCCATATTTTCTGGTAATTAAAACTCTTTCTTGGTGTTCTTCCCAAAGATGACTTTAGATTTAACCTAGTTTATCCACTTGGTTCGAGTTTCCTGTCTGAAAGATAATTAACCCATCAATCCTCTCAGTCATTTCAGTCAGTCATTTTTCTTTACTACTTTTTGCTTTTCTGATTCAAATCCATATTTTCTGGTAATTAAAACTCTTTCTTGGTGTTCTTCCCAAAGGTGACTTTAGATTTAACCTAGTTTATCCACTTGGTTCGAGTTTCATGTCTGAAAAATAAACAACCCATCAATCCTCTCAGTCATTTGTCAGTCATTTTTCTTTACTACTTTTTGCTTTTCTGATTCAAATCCATATTTTCTGATAATTAAAACTCTTTCTTGATGTTCTTCCCAAAGATGACTTTAGATTTAACCTGAGAACTTTAAACTTAATCTGTCCAAGGACTTCACCAGTGTTTGGAATCATCATTTACTTCTTTGTTTCAACTGTTGAGAGAGATCGACCAGTAAAGTAAAAGAGCCCTCTGGACCAGAGGTAAATAGGACAAACAGCTACAACAGCATCATGTAGACTGTAAGCTTTTTGTAGGCAAAGAACAGTGTCTATCAACACTGTGGTGTTGTACACTCCCAAGTGCTTAGTACAGTGCTCTGCACACACATGCTCAATAAATACCAGTGATTGAATTAATTGCTATGCAAAAGTTTGAGGCTTTGAGGTCTCTGGTCAGCATAATGAAGAAAGAGGCTTGGAAGTGGTGTTAAAGGTGAAAAGTTAGAAGCTGACTAAGGGCTAGGCTTGTGACAGAAAGTTTCTCCGTGCCTCAGTGGCCCAGAAATCAAAGATTCTAGTCTGGGCAGAGCAGTTAGAACACTGAACCTTCCTGGAAATGGGCCCAAGGTCACTTCTTGTGAGGATTGCTACCTATCGGTAATGTCCCTCTGGAAAAAGGCCCCCTAACTCATACTACTAATAATGGTGGTTATTTACTGTGCTCTTACCTCGGGACAAGCATTGTGCTAAGTTCTGGGATAGGTAGACGATGATTGATCAGTTTGGACACAGTCTCTGCCCCTAGACAGAGTTCACAGTATAAGGAGGGAAAAAAAAGGAATTTTATTCCCCTTTTACAGATGAGGAAACTGAGGCATAGAGAAATAAAGTAACATACCTAGAGTCATCCAGCAAGCAAGTGGCAGGACCAGGGTTAGAACCCAAGTCCCTTAACTCCTAGTCTCATGTTTGTTCCTTTAGGCCAAGTCTAAGTCACTCTGAATATCATAATAATAATAATATGGTATTTGTTAAGCGCTTACTATGTTCCAAGCACTATTCTAATTGCTGGGGTAGATACAAGGTAATCAGGTTGTCCCATGTGGGGCTCAGGGTCTGAATCCCCATTTTACAGATAAGGGAACTGAGGCACAGAGAAGTGAAGTGACTTGCCCAAGGCCACACATTAGAGAAGCAGCGTGGCTCAGTGGAAAAAGCACGGGCTTTGAAGTCAGAGGTCATGGGTTCAAATCCCGGTTCCACCACTTGTCAACTGTGTGACTTTGGGCAAGTCACTTAACTTCTCTGGGCCTCAGTTCCCTCATCTGTAAAATGGGGATGAAGACTGTGAGCCCCACGTGGGACAACCTGATCACCTTGTAAATTCCCCAGCGCTTAGAACAGTGCTCTGCACATAGTAAGCGCTTAATAAATACCATTAAAAAAAAAGGGGGGGGGGGGGGCGGAGCTGGATTAGATCCCACAACCTCTGACTCCCAAGACCATACTCTTTCCACTAAGCCACACTGCTCACCATTTGGGTGGGGGCACAGTGATGTCTCCTGTTTGTGAGGTCTTTTTTAAATTTTTTGATGGTATTTGTTAAGTGCTTACCATTCATTCATTTATTCATTCAATCGTATTTATTGAGCGCTTACTGTGTGCAGAGCACTGTACTAAGTGCTTGGGAAGTACAAGTTGGCAACATATAGAGACGGTCTCTACCCAACAACGGGCTCACAGTCTAGAAGGGGGAGACAAGCAATGAAACAAAACATGTGGACAGGTGTCAAGTCATCAGGATAAATAGAAATAAAGCTAGATGCACATCATTAATAAAATAAATAGAATAGTAAATATGTACAAATAAAATAGAGTAATAAAACTTTACAAACATACAGGTGCTGTGGGAAGGGGAAGGAAGTAAGGTGGGGGGGATGGGGAGGGGGAGGAGGGGGAGAAGAAGGAGGGGGCTCAGTCTGGGAAGGCCTCCTGGAGGAGGTGAGCTCTCAGTAGGGCTTTGAAGGGAGGAAGAGAGCTAGCTTGGCAGATGTGCAGAGGGAGGACATTCCAGGCCAGGGGGGAGGATGTGGACCTAAATACTGGGGTAGGTCTGAGTTAATCATGCCAGACACAGTCCCTGTCCTACAGAGAGCTCACAGTTCTCATAGGAGGGAATAATAATAATAATGGTATTTGTTAAACGCTTACTATGTGCCAAGCAAAAACCGGTATTGTGGAGTTCTGACCAGAGACTGCACCTGTTCATCAAACAGAAACTTCTTCCCATTCTCACTCAGCCACCTTGCCCCCTCCGACCTTCTTTATCTGACTTTCTACTCCAATCCAAGCCTCACACTTCGCTCCTCTAATGCCAACCTATTCACTGTACCTTCATATCATCTATCTTGCCACTGACCCCCCTCGCCCACATTCTGCCTCTAGCTTGAAACTCCCTCCCCTTTCATATCTGACAGATGATCACTCTCCGTATCTCCAAAGCCTTATTAAAAGCACATCTCCAAGAGGTCTTTCCTGATTTACGCATAGGAAATGCTTAAGAAATGCCATTATTATTATCATTTAGACCTCATTTCCCCTTCTCCCACTCCCTTCTGCATCACACTTGCACTTGGATTTGCACCCTTTATTCACCTCACACTCATCCCCATAGCACTTATGTATATATTCATATTTTATTTATTTACATGTTAATGTCTCTCTCCTCCTTGAGACAATAAACTCTGTGGGCAGGGAATATGTCTGCCAACTCTTTTATATCGTACTCTCACAAGTGGTTAGTGGAGTGCTCTGTACACAGTAAGTGCTCAATAAATATGATTGATTGTTCCTCCTATCAACCATTTCCCAATGTGTGCCTAGCCCCAGCAATCCAAGGAACCACCACATAAGCGCTTAGTATAGTGCTCTGCACACAGTAAGCGCTCAATAAACGCGATTGAATGAACTTCCACCCAGCACCTCCATTAATTCACAATAGAAATATCAAAATAGCATTTTTCATCAATTTTTATTTTTAACAATGTGCCCAATATGGGAAAGCCCAGCATAAGGAAATAAGGTATTTGCGTTTGTTTCAACATTCAACTAAGGATGTTTACTGGATAGAGCACTGGCCTGTGAGTCAGAAGGACTTGAGTTCTAATCCCAGCTCTGTCACATATCTGCTGTGTGACCTTGAGCAAGTCACTTAATTTCTCTGGGCCTTAGTTACATCACCTGTAAAATGGGGATTAAGAGTGTGAGCCCCATGAGGGACAGGGACTGTGTCCAACCTGATTAGCTTATATCTACCCCACTGCTTAGAAGAGTGCTTGGCACATAGTAATTTCTTAACAAGTGCCATTATTATTATTATCATTATTTAAAGATTTTTAATCTTGGTTGTATTTGTTTCATCCCTTTCCTGAAAAAGTTATGTTTCAGAACAGAGTTGATCACCAGGTTCTTGTGACACGATTCCCTGTGGCTGTCATGGAGAAATTACATTAGAAACCTGAAAGTCTTCCTAGCTAATTACCATGAACGGATTGCATCCTTTCACACTTAAGAGTCATTGAGGGCTCTAATTTAATTCAGCTTTTGAGGATTGTGTAGTCTACTGCTTTAGGAAGCTAGCGCAATTGGACTTTCTGGTAGAGTAGGGCTATTGGCAGCACTAGGAATTCTGTTGTGACTTTGAACTGAAATTCAGGAAAATAAAAGACCAGTAAAGATTTCAGAATACCCTCATTTCTGAAAAAACAATTTGAGTTGTTTTATCCAAGTGCTAGTGGTTTCTATTTCTAGGCAGGCAAAGCATTCATTTAAATGAATATGACAGCCTCATAAAGCAGGTTTATCTTTAAAGACTGGCCCAGTATCTCCAAAGTGGGATATGTTAATTATAAAAACCTTTCAAATATACTACTGTACACATCAAGGATATGTTAGGAGATTTGTCTGCGGATCATGGGGTTGGGAATTATCTTTTTAATATTGAGAATCTCTTGAATAGTAATAATTCTACAAAATAATAATATAACCACTTTGTCATCTTTGGATCAGTGGTAAACATTAGCTTCCAGGGTCTAGTAATGAATTCCAAGTGAGCCATCCAAGCAGGCAGAGACATTTTGCCATCCCTAAGGAATCTCAACTTGGTGGCTCCAGAAGCCAACATTGCCTATGGCTCCATACTGTAAAGCGAGGGGACTGTTTAAGGGGGAACTGTTGGAACTGCAATTTTTTTTTTAATGGCCTCTCTCTCCCCCTCTCACTTCCAGTTTAGTACCTCTGTTAGCACCAGATAATTAGGAGCCAACAATTACTCATTCTGAGGTGGCTTTAGAGACCAACTAATAGCTGAGTGAATGTATGCTTGCCAAATTTAGCAACCTGTGGTGACACCCTCTTTATCTATCTTAAAATGTCTTGATTTTCTCCTGTCCTTCTCTCTGCCACCCTCCAACACTCTCTCTCTCTTTCTCGCTTTCACACAGATTTTTTCCAGAGTAGAACAAGGGGACACACGGTTTGGCCTAGTGGAAAGAGCACAGGTTTGGGAGTCAAAGGACCTGGGTTCTAATCCCTGCTTTGCCACGTGTTCACTGGGAAACCTTGGCTTCTTTGTGCCTCAATTTCCTCATCACTAAAATGGGGATTAAATTGTACTCCCTCTTAGATTCTGAGACCCATATTAAACAGTCCCAGAACTGTTTTCAACCTGATTATCTTGTATCTACTCCAGGGCTTAGACAGTTCTTCATCATCATCAATCGTATTTATTGAGCGCTTACTGTGTGCAGAGCACTGTACTAAGTGCTTGGGAAGTGCAAGTTGGCAACATATAGAGACAGTCCCTACCCAACAGTGGGCTCACAGTCTAGAAGGGGGAGACAGAGAACAAAACCAAACATACTAACAAAATAAAATAAATAGAATAGATATGTACAAGTAAAATAAATAAATAAGTAAATAGAGTAATAAATATGTACAAGCATATATACAGGTGCTGTGGGGAAGGGAAGGAGGTAAGATGGGGGCTGGAGAGGGATGAGGGGGAGAGGAAGGAAGGGGCTCAGTCTGGGAAGGCCTCCTGGAGGAGGAGGAGGAGTTCTTGACACATAGTAAGCACTTAACAAATACCATAAAAAGGTATGCTTTGCCCTGCCTTCTTTGCCACCTCCACTTCACTTTTCTAAGTAAATGGAGAAAAACTTTTCTCTAAACCTGCTGAGCATCATTACCATTCCCAAACCAGTTTTTCAATCGTGTTACTTTCCGCCTCTGCTAGCTCCCCAAATCAAGGCAAACATTCCACCTGCTCTCATGTGGGCAGGGAAAGTGTAGTGGCACTCAGTAAATACCATTGATTTATTGATTCACTTCCTTAGGGTTCCCAGTGTCCTCCCCAGAGAGCATTTTGCTGGAGAACCAGGACCTAGTTGGCTAGAGCACGGGCCTGGGAATCAGAAGACCTGGGTTCTAATCTCGGTTCCACCACGTGTCAGTTGTGTGACCTTGGGCAAGTCACTTAACTCTCTGTGCCTCGGTTACCTCATCTGTATAATGGGGATTAATTATGATGGTATTTGTTAAGTGCTTACTATGTGCCCAGCACTGTTCTAAGCACCGGTGTAGATACAAGGTATTCAAGTTGACCCATGTGGGCCTCACAGTCTTTAATACCCATTTTACAGATGAAGGAACTGAGGCACAGAGAAGGTAAGTGACTTGCCCAAGGTCACACAGCAGACAAATGGCAGAGTCAGAATAAAGGTATCTGTTAAGTGCTTTCTATGTGCCAAGCAATATACTAAGAGCTGAGGTGGATACAAGCAAATCAGGTTGGACCTAGTTCCAGTCCTGTATAAGGCTCACTGTCTCCATCCACATTTTGCAGATGAGGTAACTGAGGCACAGAGAAGTGAAGTGACTTGCCCTAGGTCACACGGCAGACGGGGCAGAGCCAGGATTAGAACCCACGACCCTCAGACTCCCGGGCCTGTGCTGTATCCAGTAGGCCATGCTGCTAAGATTGTGAGCCCTATGTGGGGCAGGGACAGTGCCTGACCTGATTAGCTTGTATCTACCCCAGTGCTTAGTACAGTGCCTGGCACATAATAAGTGCTTAACAAATTCCATAAAAAAAAAAACACCTGACAGAAAGATTCAGGGTTTCTCCATAACCTGTTGGTTCCAGTGAGGATATATGTACATATATTCATCTTCTAGACTGTGAGATCACTGTTGGGTAGGGACCGTCTCTATATGTTGCCAACTTGTACATCCCAAGCGCGTAGTACAGTGCTCTGCACACAGTAAGCACTCAATAAATACGATTGAATGAATATGTCACCTAATGTGCAACTCTGGAACACAGCTTCTTCAGACTGAGGCCATCTATGAGGGTGTCTTGGGGCAAAAAGTCTCTGAGCTGAGGACTGGATTTGAGATGCCTGCTGTCATCATCAGGATCATGATGTTTGAGGGGCAACCTGCGAAGGAATTACTATGCATCACCTTTCCGCACATACGTTCTCCCAAGTGGCCTTAGCAAATTGAGTCGTTTTAACATTATGCGTGCAAATTGAAAGAGTTTTTCTCATTGAGTTTTGGTGCTTTCTTCTTTGGTGAATCGGAGATCGGCTTGAAATCCAGTAGCCAGTCCCCAAGTAGCATTGTTCTAAACTAAATTTCCCCAAAAGATTTCTATTCCCCCTTCTTTTTGGAGGTGAAATGCTTTTTGTTGTCAATTCTAAGCCAATAAGTATAGGTAATCCATTGTTATGCCATTGTCAGGCTCTTTCCAAAGTCATTTTATTAAAGCTTCCCCAATTAACTATGAGTTTGGTTGCTGAGCAACGCAGCTAAACCTTGAGACTTTTCCATATTAAAACCATGAGCCAATGACTAGCCCCTCTGTCCTCTGCAGTAATCATGCAAGAGGGTGAATTATTACTCCGTAGGTTTATGTGAGTTTAGTGCATTCTGTTGCTTTATGTAATATTTTATTAGTGTTACAAGCAGATCACTTGACAGAGCAAGCCAACCTCATGTTATATTTGTTATGTCACTGAACAGGGAGTCCATTTGTTATATGATGGTGTTTTAAACACTTGTACTTTTGTTTGCAGCTTGGGCAATTAACCCTCTCACTCTGCAATAATCTCGTAAAGTGCTTGGAATGTTCCTCAGCAAAAATGTGAAATGAAATTTTGTGAATGCCCATTTTAACATGTCTATTAAAATTTCTAATATGTTTTATTAAAGGGGAGCATTAATCTTTTCTATGTAGATTTATTTCCCAGCTTCTTCATGTTTGATCAATTATGTATAGGCTATGCATATTTAGGATTTTACCCAATTTGGTTCAATTTCTTCCTTCAGTTATTTTTTAAAAGGGTTGAATTTAGAAATTATAAACATATTTTTGGTAGTAAGAATGTTAAGAAATCTTAAGTTTATTTATGGATATTAATCTAATTCTTCCATTTACATATTTGCATGATGAATTAACCACAATCAGCTTTCTCTCGTGTATTTACCCACTCTCTTCCACTACATCCCAGATTTAGAAGGGAGGGGGATAATGGAAATAAGGGGCTTAGTCTGGGAAGGATATGTGATTTTTTTTTTAGGAGAGCTGTGTGACCTTGGGTAAGTCACTTCTTTGTGCCTCAGTTTCCTCATCTGTAAAATGTTATCCCTCCCCCTTGGACTGTGAGCTCCATGTGAGACAGAGACTGCATCTGACCTGATTATTTTTTATCTACCGTAGTACTTAGTTCAGTGCATGGCACTTAGTAAGCACTGACATACCCATTTACTATTAGCAGTAGTAGAAAAATTTCAACCCAAATTTTACCTGAATTTTAAAATAAAGAAAACCCGATAATTACCTTCCGAATGAAATATTTG
The DNA here is from genome assembly GCF_015852505.1 of Tachyglossus aculeatus. Classification (NCBI taxonomy): domain Eukaryota; kingdom Metazoa; phylum Chordata; class Mammalia; order Monotremata; family Tachyglossidae; genus Tachyglossus; species Tachyglossus aculeatus. The sequence continues at coordinate 18,787,063 of NC_052070.1, forward strand.
AAACATTTTGTGAAGCTTTTTAGCTATTTATAACAGGGAAATATAGAACTGTGTTTAATTGACTTGTTTTCTTCTCTCCTTTATAGAAAAACTAGATAATAAAAGTGAAGGCAGCCACAAAAATGAAAAGCTTTCAAATCCTATTATGTTCAGAAACAAAGATTCCAAAATGAAAATATATTTATAGTCCTTAATGTTCCTTCCATTTTATGTGAATCTAATCATTTATTCATTGGCCTGGAGTGAATTTCAAGTATTTGTTCCATATTTTTTTTTCATCTATTTTGGGTTCTGTCTCCGGTTCTGTTAATTGCCTTTTCTAGTAGAATGTAGTTTATGATTTACTGGTGATCGTGAATCTTTAAATTACTGAAAAATACTGGTTGGTGTTTTTAGTAAAATAAAATATTTTACAGTGATACATAAATCCAAACTAAAGTGCAAAGGAAGCTGAGTAAAAGATAAAGTTAGGGAGCTTTTGGAAAGCCACATATAGGTGTTCCAACCCATATGTCCCGCAAAAGCTAATCTAATTCTATAAGGTCAGTTCACGATGCATTTTGCATAGAACATGACAGCAGAATTAAGGAGCAGTCTTCTGACCACACACTTCTGTGTTGCGATAGTAGAAGAAACAGATGTTTGGGACATGCCGCTTCAAACACAGGAGAGTGATACGATGCAAATTTTCCTTGATCGGATTCTTCAAGAAAGCGATCATCAAGTAAAACTATCTGCTGAGCACTTTCTTGGGAGAGTACAATGCAGTAGGGTGTGTAGACATGATCCCTGCCCACAAAGAATTTATAGGCTAGATGGAGGAAATGTGCTCTAGAGTCAGAGGTCATGGGTTGTAATCCCGGCCCTGCCACTTAGCAGCTGTGTGACTTTGGGCAAGTCACTTAACTTCTCTGTGCCTCAGTTACCTCATCTGTAAAATGGGGATTAAGACTGTGAGCCCCAAGTGGGACAACCTGATCACCTTGTATACCCCCCCGCGCTTAGAACAGTGCTTTGCACATAGTAAGCGCTTAACAAATACCATCATTATTATTAAATTGCAGGTGCCAATCCAAGTACATCGGTGACACTGAAGAGAGGGTGAATAGGTGAAGTAAGGTGATAGGAAAGGCTTCTTGGAGGAGGCTATCATCAATGGTATTTATTGAGCGCTTACTATGGGCAGAGCACTGTACCAAGCATTCGGAAGAATGCAACACGACAGAGTTGGCAGACACGTTCGGTTACCCACAATGGGCTTACAGACTAGAGGAGATGTCTCTATATGTTGCCAACTTGTACTTCCCAAGCGCTTAGTACAGTGCTCTGCATACAGTAAGCGCTCAATAAATGCGATTGATGATGATGTGACTTTACTAGGGTTTTGAAGGTGGGAAGAGTGGTGATCTGTTGGATATGGATATGACCCCATTCCCTCTCATCTTATGAAATCTCTCGCTCCATCCCTTCTCCCCTCCTTAACTTCCATCTTCAACCGCTCACTCTCCACTGGTTCCTTCCCCTCTGCCTTCAAACATGCCCATGTCTCTCCCATCCTAAAAAAACCCTCTCTTGACCCCACCTCACCTTCTAGTTATCGTCCCATATCCCTCCTACCATTCCTTTCCAAACTCCTTGAACGAGTTGTCTACACGCGCTGCCTAGAATTCCTCAACAACAACTCTCTCCTCGACCCCCTCCAGTCTGGCTTCCGTCCCCTTCATTCCACGGAAACTGCGCTCTCAAAGGTCACCAATGACCTCCTGCTTGCCAAATCCAACGGCTCATACTCTGTCCTAATCCTCCTCGACCTCTCAGCTGCCTTTGACACTGTGGACCACCCCCTTCTCCTCCACACGTTATCTGACCTTGGCTTCACAGACTCCGTCCTCTCCTGGTTCTCCTCTTATCTCTCCGGTCGTTCTTTCTCAGTCTCTTTTGCAGGCTCCTCCTCCCCCTCCCATCCTCTTACTGTGGGAGTTCCCCAAGGTTCAGTGCTTGGTCCCCTTCTGTTCTCAATCTACACTCACTCCCTTGGTGACCTCATTCGCTCCCACGGCTTCAACTATCACCTCTATGCTGATGACACCCAGATCTACATCTCTGCCCCTGCTCTCTCCCCCTCCCTCCAGGCTCGCATCTCCTCCTGCCTTCAGGACATCTCCATCTGGATGTCCGCCCGCCACCTAAAGCTCAACATGTCGAAGACTGAGCTCCTTGTCTTCCCTCCCAAACCTTGTCCTCTCCCTGACTTTCCCATCTCTGTTGACGGCACTACCATCCTTCCCGTCTCACAAGCCCGCAAACTTGGTGTCATCCTCGACTCCGCTCTCTCATTCACCCCTCACATCCAAGCCGTCACCAAAACCTGCCGGTCTCAGCTCCGCAACATTGCCAAGATCCGCCCTTTCCTCTCCATCCAAACCGCTACCCTGCTAATTCAAGCTCTCATCCTATCCCGTCTGGACTACTGCACTAGCCTTCTCTCTGATCTCCCATCCTCGTGTCTCTCTCCACTTCAATCCATACTTCATGCTGCTGCCCGGATTATCTTTGTCCAGAAACGCTCTGGACATATCACTCCCCTCCTCAAAAACCTCCAATGGCTACCGATCAATCTGCGCATCAGGCAGAAACTCCTCACCCTGGGCTTCAAGGCTCTCCATCACCTCGCCCCCTCCTACCTCACCTCCCTTCTCTCCTTCTCCAGCCCAGCCCGCACCCTCCGCTCCTCCACCACTAATCTCCTCACTGTACCTCGCTCTCGCCTGTCCCGCCATCGACCCCCGGCCCACGTCATCCCCCGGGCCTGGAATGCCCTCCCTCTGCCCATCCGCCAAGCTAGCTCTCTTCCTCCCTTCAAGGCCCTGCTGAGAGCTCACCTCCTCCAGGAGGCCTTCCCAGATTGAGCCCCTTCTTTCCTCTCCCCCTCGTCCCCCTCTCCATCCCCCCGCCTTACCGCCTTCCCCTCCCCACAGCACCTGTATATATGTATATATGGTTGTACATATTTATTACTCTGTTTATTTATTTATTTATTTATTTTACTTGTACATTTCTATCCTACTTATTTTATTTTGTTGGTATGTTTGGTTCTGTTCTCTGTCTCCCCCTTTTAGACTGTGAGCCCACTATCGGGTAGGGACTGTCTCTATGTGATGCCAATTTGTACTTCCCAAGCGCTTAGTACAGTGCTCTGCACATAGTAAGCGCTCAATAAATACGATTGATTGATTGATTGATGTAGGGGGAGGGAGTTCCAGAGAAGAGAAAAGATAGGTGAGGGGTCATTGGGGTGATATTATAGGAGAACTGATTGTATTTGTATTCTTAGAAAATATCAAGTCAATAGAGGGTTAGTTCTTGGGACAGCAGACAGTCCTTAAGTTGTTAAAAACGTTTTGATTAAGTATTTAGGAGCTGCCTAACCATTTTGTTTTTGGTAATGGTATTTGTTAAGCACTGACTATGTGCCAGGCACTGTACTAAATTCTGGGACAGGTGAGGGGTCATTGGAGTGATATTATAGGAGAACTGATTGTATTTGTATTCTTAGAAAATATCAAGTCAATAGAGGGGTAGTTCTCGGGACAGCAGACAGTCCTTAAGTTGTTAAAAACGTTTTGATTAAGTATTTAGGAGCTGCCTAACCATTTTGTTTTTGGTAATGGTATTTGTTAAGCACTATGTGCCAGGCACTGTACTAAATGCTGGGACAGGTGAGGGGTCATTGGGGTGATATTATAGGAGAACTGATTGTATTTGTATTCTTAGAAAATATCAAGTCAGTAGAGGGTTAGTTCTTGGGACAGCAGACAGTCCTTAAGTTGTTAAAAACGTTTTGATTAAGTATTTAGGAGCTGCCTAACCATTTTGTTTTTGGTAATGGTATTTGTTAAGCACTATGTGCCAGGCACTGTACTAAATTCTGGGACAGGTGAGGGGTCATTGGGGTGATATTATAGGAGAACTGATTGTATTTGTATTCTTAGAAAATATCAAGTCAATAGAGGGTTAGTTCTTGAGACAGCAGACAGTCCTTAAGTTGTTAAAAACGTTTTGATTAAGTATTTAGGAGCTGCCTAACCATTTTGTTTTTGGTAATGGTATTTGTTAAGCACTGACTATGTGCCAGCCACTGTTCTATCAATCAATCAATCAATCGTATTTATTGAGCGCTTACTGTGTGCAGAGCACTGTACTAAGCGCTTGGGAAGTACAAGTTGGCAACAAAATGCTAAATGCTAAATACTAAATGCTGGGATAGATACACATGGGGCTCACAGTCTTAGTCCCCCTTTTACAGGTGAGGGAACTGAGGCACAGAGAAGTTAAGTGACTTACCCAAGGTCCAAGGTCACACAGCAGACAAGCAGCCGAGTCAAGATTAGAACCCAGTTCTTCCAACTCCCAGGCCCATGGTCTGTGTTGCCTCCCTCCTCTCTTACATAGGCATTGCGTTACGTGCCTCAGTTGGAGCATGACTGTCAGGGAAGAGAAAGTGAAATTGTGAAAGCCACTACCACTATAATCAATTCCGCTGCGCAGGTTCTTGCCCTGAAGTCTCAGGACCAGGACTCATCTACCATTGTTGTTCATTCATTCAATCGTATTTATTGAGCATTTATTTGTGCAGAGCACTGTACTAAGTGCTTGGGAAGTACAAGTTGGCAAAATATAGAGACGGTCCCTACCCAACAGTGGGCTCAGAGATTATATGTACTGAGATTAGTTTTATCTCCCTGTCTGCCTTTTTCTCTGGCTGGCCGTCCCTTTAAATCTGAGCTAGAAATGTTCTACTTCTTCCACTTGACATCAAAACCTGCCTCCTTTTGGGGGAATGGAGAAAAGGAAGGACATTTGGCTAGGAGCATACAGGAACCAGAAGTTGATGCCATTATTAGCTGTGTTTTATTGACAAATATAGCATGAATTCCTTTTACACAAGGTTCCACTGGACTTCTGTAATCAACTCATCTCCTCAGGTTTTAGGCAGTTCCAGAAACTTCCAAAGAGCACGATCAGTTGTATTAGCAGATGCGGTGTTTTACAGTTGGCTTAATCAAAGGTATTTATTGAACACTTAATGTGTTTTTTAAAATTGTATTTGTTAAACCCTTACTATATGCCAGGCACTGTACTAAATCAATCAATCAATCAATCAATCGTATTTATTGAGCGCTTACTATGTGCAGAGCACTGTACTAAGCGCTTGGGAAGTACAAATTGGCATCACATAGAGACAGTCCCTACCCGATAGTGGGCTCACAGTCTACTAAACACTTGGGTAGATACAAAGTTTGATGTGATACTTGTCCAGCGCTTAGAACAGTGCTTGGCAAATAGCAAGCACTTAATAAATGCCATCATTATCATTATTATTATTACATGGGGCACATAGTCTTAAACCTCATTTTACAAATGAGGTAACTAAAGCACAGGGAAGTCACCCAGCAGACAAGTGGTGAAGTTGAGATCAGAACCCAGGTCCTCCGATTTCCAGTCCCATGCTCAGGGTTTGGGCACTTCCCTACTGCTCGGTTAGTATACTAAATGTGAGTTAGAAACTGAATTTAGGATTAGCAGGTGGTTTCTCTGTTTTCAAGAATGGGTAACTTCAAATACTTGGAAGTATACATTTCAAGAAGATTTAAAAGAGTTCCCGTAGAGGTAAGGTGCCGTCTACGGATGATAAAGGAATTCAAGTGATAAACTAGTTCACATTAAACCATAGGAAAACAGGAAGAGTGTTCAACTTATATTGTCAGGGGTTCATAAATTTTCTGGGAAATTATATGTTAAATTTGATATTCTTAGATATAGGTTTCAGAGGGTTACAAAATATCTTAGTTATTAAGATGTTAAAGTACAAGAAAATAATTCAGTTGTCTATCATTTTAGTCTTTGAAAAGCATGTGCAGGACCTGGTTGAAGTCCTTGGACAACTTAAATTCCAAATTGACTTTTGGCATGGATTTTCATTTTTTAATTTATTTATGTAGTCCCACTAAACAAATCCCCCATATGCAGTAAACACACTCAGTGAGAAGCAGCATGACTTAATGGGTAGAGTGTGGGCCTGGGAATCAAAAGTACCTCAATTCTAATTCCAGCTCTCCATTTGTCTGCTCTGTGACCTTGGACAAGTCATTTCACTTCTCTGTGCCTCAGTTACCTCATCTGTAAAATGGGCATTAAGACTTTGAGCCCCAGGTGGGACATGGACTGTGTCCATTCTGATTAGCTTATACCTTCCCCGGCACTTAGTACAGTGCCTGGCACATAGTAATCATTTAACAAATATCATTAAAAAAAATGAGGGAGTATGCATGTGCCAAAAATCACAGGCCTTTAATAAATTGGAACTAATCTGGCACCTTCTCCTTATGCTGTGCATTTTTTTAATGGCATTTATTAAGCACTTACTATGTGCAAAGCACTATTCATTTTAGCCTTGATTTTCTTATCTGTCACATATCTAAGTAGCTCTTTATCAGTTGTGACACCAGAACGGTTTCCATGTACCTGGTCCCATCACAGCTGGGAGAAGTTTTATTAAAATAAAAAGACCTGTCTAGCATAGTGTCTGTTCAGGTGAGGATGAAAGAATGAATGAACAGCCCTCTGGTCCTGTTAAGTACAGAGTGACCGAATTCTGGCAATTTTCAATTATGCTCCCTCAAATAGAAAACGGCCACCCTGATCCTTGTTGCTAAAGATAGTGGCGGCGTGGACACTGACCATCATCATCAATGGAAATAATAATGATGGTATTTGTTAAGTGCTTACTATGTGCAAAGCACTGTTCCAAGCGCTGGAGGGGTTACAAGGTGATCAGGTTGTCCCGCATGGGGCTCGTGGTCTTAGTCCCCATTTTACAGATGAGGTAACTAAGGCACAGAGAAGTTAAGTGGCTTGCCCAAGGTCACACAGCTAAGTGGTGGATTGGGGATTCGAACCCATGACCTCCGACTCCCAAGCCTGTGCTCTTTCCACTGAACTGTATGGTATTTATTGAGTGTTTACTCTGTGCAGAGCATTATACCAAGAGCTTGGGAGAGTTCGATACGACGGATTTGATAGATGTTCCTTGCCCATGAAAAGCTTAGTTTCAGAGGGAGAGGCAAGCATGAATATAAATCAATAAATCAATAAATTATGGATACCTACACTTCCCAAGTGCTTAGTACAGTGCTCTGCACACAGTAAGCGCTCAATAAATACGATTGATTGATTGATTCCTCTCCCCCTCATCCCCCGTCTTACCTCCTTCCCTTCCCCACAGCACCTGTATATATGTTTGTACATATTTATTACTCTATTTATTTATCTTACTTGTACATATCTATTCTATTTATTTTATTTTGTTAGTATGTTTGGTTTTGTTCTCTGTCTCCCCCTTTTAGACTGTGAGCCCCCTGTTGGGTAGGGACCGTCTCTATATGTTGCCGACTTGTACTTCCCAAGCGCTTAGTACAGTGCTCTGCACACAGTAAGCGCTCAATAAATACGATTGATTGATTGATTGGTTGATGAGTGCCGTGGGGCTGAGGGAGGAATGAGGAGGACAGATTGAAGCTGGTTTTATATCTTGGCAATTGGGGAGCTGGCTATGATGACCAGCCCACTCTACACTGGGGGATGTGTATGTATGAACCAAGACCACCTTGCTGACTGAAAAGCACAATGCTAAAATTGGGTGATAATAGTTTCTTTATTCTTCCAAAATGTGGTCTTTCCTGGATGTTTATATACATCTATAATTTATTTATTTATTTATCTATCTATTTATTTATATTAATGTCTGTCTCCCCTTCTAGACTGTGAGCAGGAATGTGTTTGTTTGTTGTTGTATTCTCCCAAGGGCTTAGTACAGTGTTTTGCATACTGAAAGCACTCAATAAGTACAATTGAATGAGTGGAAAGAATGTTTGGCCTGACTTACTCCCTTTCTTCATCCCCTCTCACAGCCCCACAGCCCTTATGTACGTGTTTGTAATGTATTTATTTATATTAGCATCTGTCTCCCCTTCTAGACCCTAAACTCACTGTGGGCAGGGAACATGCCCGTTTATTGTCGTATTGTAATAATAACGATGGTATTTGTTAAGTGCTTACTATGTGCCAAGCACTGTGAGCACTTAATACAGAGGTCTGCACACAGTAAGCGCTCATTAAATACGACTGACTTTCATTCATTCATTCAATCGTATTTATTGAGTGCTTACTGCATGCAGAGCACTGTACTAAGCTCTTGGGAGAATACAACATAATAATAAACTGACACATTCCCTGTCCACAAGAGCTTGCAGTCTAGAGGCGGGGAGACAGACTTGAATACAAATAAATAAATGACAGATATGTACATAAATGCTGTGGGGCTGTGAGCAGGGAAGAGCAAAGGGAGCAAATCAGGGTGGTGTAGAAGGGAGTGGGAGATGAGGAAAAGTGGGGCTCAATCTGGGAAGCCCTCTTAGAGGGGATGTGCCTTCAATAAGGCTTTGAAGTGGGGGAGAGTAATTAACAGATTTGAAGAGGGAGGAAGATCTAGGCCAGAGGCAAGGAGTGGGCTAGGGTTGGGACAACCTGATCACCTTGCATCCCCGCAGTGCTTAGAACAGTGCTTTGCACATAGTAAGCGCTTAACAAATGTCATCATTACTCATTATTATTATTATATTAGTACTGCATTTTCAGGTTCAGAGTGACACACAGTGAGAAGATTAGCATTAGAGGAGCAAAGTGGGGCTGCATTGTAGGAGAGTAGTGAGGTGAGGTAGGAGGGGGCAAGGTGGAGTGCTTTAAAGTCAATAGTGAGGAGTTTTTGTTTGATGCGGAGGTGGATGGGCAATCACCGGAGTGTTTTGAGGAGTGGGGTGATATGTCCTTAACGTTTTTGTAGAAAAATCATTCCGGCAGCAGAGTGAAGTTGGACTGGAGTGGGGAGAGGCAGGAGGCTGGGAGGCCAGCAAGGAGGCTGATGCCGTAATCTGGGCAGGATAGGATGAGTGATTGTATTAACGTGGTAGCAGTTTGGATGGAGAGGAAAGGGAGGATTTTAGAGATGTTGTTTGTGAAGGCGGGACCGAGTATGTGGGTTGAAAGAGAGAGGAGTCAAGGACAAGGCCTAGGTTTGTGAGACAGGAAGGATGGTGATGCCATCTACAGTGATGGGAAAGTCAGGGGGAAGACAGTGTTTGAGTGGGAAGATCAGTCTTTAGTCAACATCCTATTTTTAGTCTAGCGCCTTTTCAGTGGGCTGATTAGGATGAAGGAATCTTAGACATAGCGATACTAATTATCATAGGCCCAGAGAATTAATTCCTGAAGGCAATCTGCTGAAGAAAGTAATATTTTAAACAAATCCACCTACAATCCACTGAACAGCGTGGCTCAGTGGAAAGAGCACAGGCTTGGGAGTCAGAGGTCATGGGTTCTAATCCCGGCTCCGCCACGTCTGCTGTGTGACCTTGGGCAAGTCACTTAACTTCTCTGAGCCTCAGTTACCTCATCTGTAAAAGGGGGATTAAGACTGTGAGCCCCACGTGGGACAACCTGATCACCTTGCATCCCCCCCAGTGCTTAGAACAGTGCTTTGCCCGTAGTAAGCGCTTAACAAATGTCATCATTACTCTTATTATTATGTTAGTACTGCATTTTCAGGTTCTTGATGCTTACTATTATGATACTGGTAAAATGTGGAGATCCTTCTTTGCTATGTTATTTTAGGGTAATGCCATTAATAATGGCAGGCTATTTTAAAAAACAAGTCATCAGGACTCATTTTGGATCTGGAAACTCGTTTCTTAAGCAACCAAAGCCATATTTGAAAGATCACAGACTGCAGCTCCAACTATGGAAAAACTTTTTGCTATAACTCCAGTCCCATCTAGATCTGGTAGAAAGATTTTGGGAAATGTGCACAACACTGTGAAACTGCAAGAAAGAACAACAAGCCCATCAAACAAAAAGGGTTCATCGGTCACTATTAAGAAAAGAGGGTTTTCCTTCGAGGTAGGGTGGACTAGAGGAAGGTGCACAAGCCTGGAAGTCGGAAGACCTGGGTTCTTGTCCCAGCTCTGCTGTGTGACCTTGGACAAGTCACTTAACTTGTCTATGTCTCAATTTCTTTTGCTGTAAAATGGGGATTAAATACCTGTTCTCCCTCCCAACCTCTACTAAGAGGCTAAGCCCCATGCGGGTTGGGCTGTGCTTGCCTTGATGATCTTTTTTTATTTTAATGGCATTTGTTAAACACTTACCATGTAGCAGGCACTGTACTAAGCCCTAGGATAGATACAAGCTTATCAGCTCTATATGTTGCCAACTTGTACTTCCCAAGCACTTAGCACAGTGCTCTGCACACAGTAAGTGCTCAATAAATACAATTGAATGAACGAATGAATTGGGACAGAGTCCATGTCCCACATGAGGCTCACAGTCTTAATCCCCATTTTACAGATGAGGTAACTGAGGCACAGAGAATCAATTACTAGTATGTACTGAGCACTTACTGTGTGCAGAAGTGTTTGGGAGAGTACAATTCAAAAGAGTTGGTAGGCACGTTCCCTGCTTACAACAAACTTACAGTCTAGAGCCCGTTGTTGGGTAGGGATAGTCTCTTTTTGTTGCCGAATTGTACTTTCCAAGTGCATAGTACAGCGTTCTGCACACAGTAAGTGCTCAATAAATGCGATTGAATGAATGAAGTGACACAGAAAGGAGGGAAAATGGGGAGCAGGGAGATGAGAAGTTTGTCAGGGAAGGCTTATGATTTTAATAGGGCTTTGAAGATGGAGCTAGTAGTGATCTATCACAGATGAAGGGAGAGGGAGTTCCAGGAAGGAAGGAGGATGGTAAAATCATGAAGGAAAGTGGACATCTTGAAAACCAAATTGTTCTTTATCAAACAACTCGATGAAGGAGCACCCATTGAAGCCTAAAGATGGACACTTCCAAACATACGCAAATACTTTTCTCGTAGCACGTCATAAAACATGGAATTCTGTTATACTAAACTGTGCAGGCCAAAAAACTTCAGTAAGTTCCCCAAGAGGGGTGTGGTGAAATTCATGGTCAAAAGATCAAGAATGAGTTAGTAAAAAGGGAAAAGGTAAGGCTATAGAGTGAAAAGTTAGGGGTATTATTTGGTATTTCTTTAACCTACACATCATTCCTCTTGTGTCCTGTGCCACTGTTGGAGATAAGAGTGCTGAGCAGATTGGATTACTAACCTGACAGAGTAATGTGTTCTTGACTCTCTATATCTTTTCGAAATACTGAGACGTAAGTGGGCTTTCCTCTCCTCCCCCTTCCTCATCTACATTAGAGTAGTGAGACAGAATGTCTACTTTTTTGTCTTTTTTATGGTAAGTACTTACAATGTGCCAGGCACTGTACTAAGTGTTAGGATAGATACAAATTAATCAGGTTGGACACAGTCCCTGTCCTATCAGGCTCACAGTCTTAATGCCCATTTTACAGATGAGGTAACTGAGGCAAAGAGAAGGGAAGTGACTTTTTCAAGGTCACACAGCAGACTGGAACCCAGGTCCTTCTGATTCTTAAGCCCGTGCTCTGTCTGCTAGGCTACGCTCCTTCTCCTGTTTGTGCCCTACTTCTCTGGGCTCTCCTGAAGACAGATTAATGAACCAAAGCCAAAGTTACTTAGTGTACTGTCAGTAAAGGACAAGACATTCCTTTCTTCCACCCCATCATCATCATCATCATCATCAATCGTATTTATTGAGCGCTTACTATGTGCAGAGCACTGTACTAAGCGCTTGGGAAGTACAAATTGGCAACATATAGAGACAGTCCCTACCCAACAGTGGGCTCACAGTCTAAAAGGGGAAGACAGAGAACAAAACCAAACATACTAACAAAATAAAATACATAGAACAGATATGTACAAGTAAAATAAATAAATAAATAAATAGAGTAATAAATATGTACAAACATATATACATATATACAGGTGCTGTGGGGAAGGGAAGGAGGTAAGAAGGGGGGATGGAGAGGGGGACGAGGGGGAGAGGAAGGAAGGGGCTCAGTCTGGGGGGAGCGGGCCGGGCCACTCATAGATGTGCTAGCAGATTAAAAGAAGAGGGGTACATCTCTAAAACAAGATGAACATCAAATATACATTTGTATCTCCTTATAGAGTGACCTATAAATAAGGCTAATTTCATTTATTGAAAAGCATTCAAACTGATTACGTCTTTGCAGGGAAAAGGACACTTACAGAGAAGTTAAGTGATTTACCCAAGGTCACCTAGCAAATCAGTGGCAGATCCAGGATTAGAACCCAGGTCCTTTTAGACTGTGAGCCCACTCTTTTAGACTGTGAGCCCACTGTTGGGTAGGGACTGTCTCTATATGTTGCCAACTTGTACTTCCCAAGCACTTAGTACAGTGCTCTGCACACAGTAAGCGCTCAATAAATACGATTGATGGATTGATTGACTCCCAGCCCATTCTCTATCCACTAGGCCATGCTGGCATCTTGTCTCTACCTTAGTGTTTAGTACAGAGCTTGGCAGAGTAAACACTTAACCCTTCTTCTCCTCCTTCTTCTTCCCCTTCTCAGGAGAAGCAGTGTGGCCCTATGGAAAGAGCCTGGACCTGAGAGTGAAAGGATCTGGGTTCTAATGATGGTTTTGCCACTTAAATGCTGTGTGACCTTGGGCAAATCATTTCACTTGTCTGTGCTTCAGTTACCTCATGGGGATTAAATCCTCCTTCTTCCTACTTAGAATGGGAGCCTTATGTGGGACAGGGACTGTGTCCAACCTGATGAATTTGTAACTACCTCAGTGATTAGAACAGTTCTTGGAATATAGTAAGCTCAACAAGTACCAGTATTATTATTGTTATTCTCCTCCTCCTTTTCCTCCTCCTCCTCCTTCTCTTTCTTCTTCTTCCTCATCTTTTTCTTCCTCTTCTTCTTCCCTGAAAATCCAACCCAGTTGCTTCCCGAAGAAGGAATTTCCTGGCTCTTATCAGTTGTCTTCTGGCCATTACATCATTGGAATGTTTTTTTTAACTGTTGACAGGACTAGACTGCTCTCAGGAAGGGTTAAGGAGGGAGCATCAAAATGTAATTATTTTTGGAGGTAATTGCCAATTTGTTAATGAGACAAAAACTGAGTGTTAAGGTGTGGAGAACTAATCCTTTTATATGTTTTGCATAGAATCACACACACACACACACACACACACACACACACACACACACACACAGAGATTCTTGGAAGCGGGACCTCTTTGCATTACCATTAAAAGCTGCACAAAGAACCCATTCTGTAAAATACCAAATAGCACAGAGTCTCTAGTGAATACACAGAGCAGGTGGCCGGTTGCCAGACAGTATTAATATGTCCAATCACTGAAGGATTATGCCACCAGATTCCAGAAATGAATCTGAACTCTTGAAACAAATTCCCTTGCTGATTAGGAATGCCGAATGAGATTCAAGAAGAGAAGTTTAACATATTCAAAAGTCCTCCTTTGAAAAGACACAGTAAATGTGATTATCCATGGGAGAAAAATAAAGGTGTTTGAAATGAAATGAAAAGCTTTTTTCTATATTTGACAATTGGCATTGTTTTTTGGCTTGTACAGATTCCTGGATGATCACATACATAATCACTGCTGTAGCAATCCATTTCAAAGGAAAAACTCACTTGATTTTCCTACCTCTGCCCTCTTGCTCCCTCAATTGTCAATCAATAAATCAATCTGGTATTTATTGAGTGATTACTATGTGCAGAGCACTGTACTAAGTGCTTGGGAACATAGAGTACAACAGAATTAGCAGACACATTCCCTGCCCATAATGAGTTTACAGTCTAGAGGAAAAACGAGAATCAATCAATCAATCAATCGTATTTATTGAGCGCTTACTGTGTGCAGAGCACTGTACTAAGCGCTTGGGAAGTACAAGTTGGCAACATATAGAAACAGTCCCTACCCAACAGTGGGCTCACAGTCTAAAAGGGTGTGGGGGGGTGGCCTAGGGGAGAAAGCATGGGATTGGGAGTCAGAAGGACCTGGGTTCTAATCCCAGCTCTGCCACATATTTGCTGTGCGATCTTGGGCAAGTCACTTTACTTTTCAGTGCCTCAGTTACCTCATCTGTAAAATGAGGGATAAGACTGTGAGCCCCATATGGGACAGGGACTGTATCCAAACTAATAAGCTTGTATCTACCCCAGCGCTTAGTACAGTGCCTGCAATATAATAAGTACTTAACAAATACCATAAAAATTATACAGTTTTATAGATATGTACATATGTGCTGTGGGGTTGGGCTTAGGGCGAACAGTAAATGTCCCAAAGTCACAGATCCAAGTGTATGGATGACACAGAAGGGAGAGTGAGCTGGGGAAAAGAGGGATTAATGGATGATGGCCTTGTTCCCCTTGCCCCAAATCTTAGAGACCACAGGTCTGCCCGTCTTCAAAGCCCTTTTAAAATCCCCCTCCTTCAGGAAACCACCCCCAAATAATTTATAACACCGTAATTTGATTTCTTATCCTTAGTGCTTTTGTACCAAAAAATATATTTTTTATTGGAATGCTCATCTGTACATGCAATCACTTACTCTTCCTTTGCCCCTTGGTATACTTGAACTAATTCCTATTTTATTGCTTCAACCCAAGAGCCACCCAGTTGAACACATGCATTTTATTTCCTGTGCTTTTGTATAAATGTATATTTTTACTGGGATTCCCATTTTTACATGCAATTACTTATTCTGCCATTGTCCTTTGGTGTACTTGTACTATTTCCTATTTTATCCTCCCACACTCACTATCTGGAAATAGTTTTTGTCTGTCTCCCCTATTATATAGCTTGTTGTGGAACATGTCCACCAACTCTGTTACATTGTACTGACCCAAGTTCTTAGTGCAATGGTCTGCACACAGTGAGTGCTCAATAAATATGATTGATTGACTGTCAGCTCCTGGAGGATAGAAAACATGTGTTTTTCTACTGCTCTACTCTCCCAAGCGCTTAGTTCAGTGGTTTGCAATCAGTAGGTACTCCGTGAATATCACTGATTGAGAAGCAGTCTGAGAAAGAGAAATAGGGATTTTAATGGGGGGTTTTGCTTTTAGGGAAGGATCACATGTGTTTTCTAACAGATCTAAGTAGAATAGGAAACTGAAAAAGCAATTAATTTCTCAAGTGAGGGTGCAGATCTAGGTGCCTGAGATTGTTTCCAGTGTATTTATTAAAGTCTTAGTCAATTAATCCCAGGAGCGAAGATAGGGACTGTGCTTTTTGGTTTTGTTTGTTTGTTTTTTAGTATTTGTTAAATGCTTATTATATAAGAACTAAGAACAGGGGCACTGTTCAAGATAGTTCCACTTCAGCTTTTTTTAAAATTGTATTTGTTAAGGTTTTACGATGAGCCAGGCACCGGACTAAGGGCTGGGGTAGATTCAAGTTAATCGGGTTGGACACAGTTCGTGTTCCACGTGGAGTTCATAGTCTTAATCCTTATTTTACAGATGAGGGAGCTGAGGTACAGAGAAGTTAAGTGACTTGCTCAAGGTCACACAGCAAGTGGCTGAGCTGGGATTAAAAGCCAGGTCCTTCTGATTCCCAGGTCGGTGCTCTATCCACTGGGTCACGCTGCTTCTCCGGTTCCTGTGAGGGAAGCTTTGTTTCAGTGTTCTTTTCCATGAGAAAACAGATTTTTCCCGTAGTAATGACTAGTTACTCAGTTATTTAAAGAATATTGATGTTTGAACCAATTGGTGAACCTCCTGTAAATGTAATGGACAAGCTTCTAAAGATTCTAGTGAGTCAAACTGAAAAAAAACAAAACGTTCCAAACGTAATCTTTACCTTTGTATTCTAGTTAAAAGGCAAACAAAAACCACATTTATCCATTTTATGTTGACTCCTCTGAAAAAACTCTTCCTTTCCCCTTAGAATTGTATAAAGAAAGGAAAAGGAAATGGGCTGTCCGCTGCTGGTTTAAGGAAGCAGCTGTCGCTATCATTTCAAGTCCATGCAAATGGCAACTTTCCAACTTTAAAATGAGCATTTCAGGTTAGAAGACATTGGACCCAAGAGGTGAGGAAAAGAACACTACTGGAAATGTGAGGCTTTTTTCACTGGTATTGTTAAGCGATTACTATGTGCCAATACTCTACTAAATGCTGGGGTGGATACAAGCTAATCAGGTTGGACACAGTCTATGTCCCACGTGGGCCTCACAGTCTTAATCCCCATTTTACAGACGAGGAAACTGAGGTACAGAGAAGTGAAGTGACTCGCCCAAGGCCACACGACAGACAAGTGGCCCAGCAGAGATCAGGAAGGAGCAGCTTTGGCTCCCTTTTCACCGTCTTTTCTCCCATCGCAAGCTGACAGGAAGATTATCTGGGTGAGTGTATCCATGTGTTCTGTGCTGATGGGTGTGCACGTGTGTGTGTGTGTGCCTATGTGTGTTTATGGATGATGCCGTGTTCACTATTCGGGTGTGTCTGTTGTCCCTACTTATGTGTGTGTCTCTGTGGTGACCTTTCTCTCTCCCTGTCTCTCACTATTGTGTTGGCATTCTGTCCTACCACCTGAGAAGGAGCGTGGCTCAGTGGAAAAAACACCGGTTTTGGAGTCAGAGGTTATGGGTTCAAATCCCGGCTCTGCCAATTGTCAGCTGTGTGACTTTAGGCAAGTCACTTAACTTCTCTGTGCCTCAGTAACCTCATCTGTAAGAATGTGAGCCCCCCGTGGGACAACCTGATCACCTTGTAACCTCCCCAGTGCTTAGAACAGTGCTTTGCACATAGTAAGCGCTTAATAAATGCCATTATTATTGTTATTATTATCACCACCTAACATGTTTAGACAGGGATGGCCAAGCTTTATGAATAGAAGAGCTGCAATCCAAAGACACACTGTGGCCAAGAGGCGCAGGTCAGAATAAATGGCAATAAATGGAACAGCGAGTGGACACTCCGGGGCGTGCGGGGGAGGTTTTGTTGAATGGAGGAGAGCAGGCATTCCCAGGTGGAGCAGGGGAACTGGTGAGCAGTGGCAAGGAAAGGGTAGGAAAGGAAAGGAAAGACTTTCCCATCTCTGTTGACGGCACTACCATCCTTCCCGTCTCACAAGCCCGCAACCTTGGTGTCATCCTCGACTCCGCTCTCTCATTCACCCCTCACATCCAAGCCGTCACCAAAACCTGCCGGTCTCAGCTCCGCAACATTGCCAAGATCCGCCCTTTCCTCTCCATCCAAACCGCTGCCCTGCTCATTCAAGCTCTCATCCTATCCCGTCTGGACTACTGCACCAGCCTTCTCTCTGATCTCCCATCCTCGTGTCTCTCTCCACTTCAATCCATACTTCATGCTGCTGCCCGGATTATCTTTGTCCAGAAACGCTCTGGGCATATTACTCCCCTCCTCAAAAATCTCCAGTGGCTACCAATCAATCTGCGCATCAGGCAGAAACTCCTCACCCTGGGCTTCAAGGCTGTCCATCACCTCGCCCCCTCCTACCTCACCTCCCTTCTCTCCTTCTACTGCCCAGCCCACAACCTCCGCTCCTCCACCGCTAATCTCCTCACTGTACCTCGTTCTCACCTGTCCCGCCGTCGACCCCCGGCCCACGTCATCCCCCGGGCCTGGAATGCCCTCCCTCTCCCCCTCCGCCAAGCTAGCTCTCTTCCTCCCTTCAAGGCCCTGCTGAGAGCTCACCTCCTCCAGGAGGCCTTCCCAGACTGAGCCCCTTCCCTCCTCTCCCCCTCGTCCCCCTCTCCATCCCCCCATCTTACCTCCTTCCCTTCCCCACAGCACCTGTATATATGTATATATGGTTGTACATTTTTATTACTCTATTTATTTATTTATTTATTTTACTTGTACATTTCTATCCTATTTATTTTATTTTGTTGGTATGTTTGGTTCTGTTCTCTGTCTCCCCCTTTTAGACTGTGAGCCCACTGTTGGGTAGGGACTGTCTCTATGTGTTGCCAATTTGTACTTCCCAAGCGCTTAGTACAGTGCTCTGCACATAGTAAGCGCTCAATAAATACGATTGATTGATTGATTGATTGATTAGGGGAACCTGGGGCTGGGATTGGGTGTAGTTGAGGAGGGCTGGAATGCTGTTCCCATTGCAGCCCAAAGGACTGGAGCGGTATCCCCCTGTGTGCCATGGCTTCTGACAAATCGTCAATAACAAGAAAGCATGGGAGAGCAAGTGAAGGAGGCCGTGCGGGGCTGGGAAGCTGCCGTTTGGCCACCCTGGCTTGAAGAGACATCCCCTGGGACCCACTTTTGACCAAGGAGTTGAAGGGGAGGAGAGCAGTCCACTCCGCTCCTCTTTCTCATTCGATCAGTGCTATTTGTTGATCGCTTACTATGTAAAAAGAGCTGCACTAAGCGCTTGGGAGAGTCCAATACAACAAAATTAGCAGTCCCTCCCCACAACGAGCTTACAGTCTCAGTCTTCTCTCTTTTGATGTTGGTAGCAGCAGCAGCAGCAGCAGAAGTCACTATCCCCGTCATCACCACCACCACCACCACTGTCCCCCAGCCAAGTGGGTCTGCCCCGGGAGTAGTTTCAGAGGGCTTAAGTCTAGGGGAAGTCTGTGGCTGGGAATGGCCTCAGGGGCCTAGGGGATCCCCTTATCCCCTTTACCCCTACCCCCAGGCACCATCCCCTAGGCAAGGGGGGTCCTTCACAGTGAGCAGCCTCAGTGGGCCTAGGGGCACCCTCTCCCAGCCTTAGGGAGGGCCCCATTTCCAACCTAACTGAGCCCTCCAGGGCAGGTCCTGGGAATTTTGGCCAAATAACAGCTCCCCGGGAGTGGGCCAGAATGGCCCAGATCCCTCAAGGCCAATACTGTCCCCGGCTCCACCACTTGTCTGCTGTGTGACCCTGAACAAGTGACTTCACTTCTCTGTGCCTCAGTTACCTCATCTGTAAAATGGGAACTAAGACTGTGAGCCCCATGTGAGACATAGACTGGGTCCAAACCGATTTGCTTGTATCCACCCCTGTCCTCAATAGAGTTCCTGGCACATAGCAAGTGCTTAACAAATGCCATAATGATTATTACTATTATAGAAACAAGAAGTTTTAGAGTGTGTTGCAGTCGTGGACTACTAGGGAAACAATTTCATCAGCAGCAGTGTCATTTTCAAACTGAAGGACAACTGGGAGAGTGGTGGCAAGTAATATTAAGTATCTTAAAAAAAAGACGTTTGGCCTAATCCAAGGATTTTCCTAGCTTCCCCCTGGTACCCCATAGTGAGGAATAAAAAGAGAACAGCAGCAGCATCAACAACCACCATCTTTGTTGTTGATCAAAAGTGATGTCTGCTGTTACTAGTGTCCTACTTTTGTGCCCTAATAATCTTCCCTGAGGGCCACTTTCTCCTTCCACTAGTTCTTTAGGTGACCCAAGTTACTGGGGGAAGGGTAATCACCCCTCCCTTCATACCTCTTGACCCTGGTACATTTTTATTGTGGTATTTTTTCATTCATTCACTCACTCAATCGTATTTATTGAGTGCTTACTTTGTGCAGAGCACTGTACTAAGCGCTTGGGAAGTACAGGTTGGCAACATATAGAGTTAAGCATTTACTACATGCCAGGCACTGTAATAAGGGCTGGGAGAGATACAAGCTAATCAGTTTGGACCTACAGTCTGTATCTCACAAGGGACTCACAATCTGAGTCTCCTTTGCGGGCTCCTCCTCCCCCCTCCCATCTCCTTACTGTAGGGG
Source organism: Tachyglossus aculeatus (assembly GCF_015852505.1). Taxonomy (NCBI): domain Eukaryota; kingdom Metazoa; phylum Chordata; class Mammalia; order Monotremata; family Tachyglossidae; genus Tachyglossus; species Tachyglossus aculeatus. The sequence continues at coordinate 18,806,818 of NC_052070.1, forward strand.
TTCCTCAAGGGTCAGTTCTTGGTCCCCTTCTGTTCTACACTCCCTCCCTTGGTGAACTCATTCACTCCCAAAGCTTCAACTATCATCTCTATGCTGATGACACCCAAATCTGCATCTCTGCCCCTGCTCTCTCTCCTTCCCTCCAGGCTCGCATCTCCTCCTGCCTTCAGGACATCTCCAGCTGGATGTCTGCCCACCATCTAAAACTCAATATGTCCAAGGCTGAGCTCCTTATCTTCCCTCCCAAACCCTGCCCTCTCCCCGACTTTCCCATCACTGTAGATGGCACTACCATCCTTCCCATCTCACAAGCCTGCAACCTTGATGTCACCCTCGACTCCGCTCTCTCATTCACCCCATATGGCCAATCCATCACCAAAACCTGCTGGTCTCACCTCCACAACATTGCCAAGATCCGCCCTTTCCTCTCCATCCAAACTGCTACGTTGCTGGTTCAATCTCTCATCCTGTCCCGACTGGATTACTGCATCGGCCTCCTCTCTGACCTCCCATCCTCCTGTCTCTCCCCACTTCAGGCAATACTTCACTCTGCTGCCTGGCTTATCTTTGTACAGAAACGCTCTGGCCATGACATTCCCCTCCTCGAAAATCTCCAGTGGCTGCCTGTCAACCCACGAATCAAGCAGGCTCCTCACTCTCGGCTTCAAGGCTGTCCATCACCTCGCCCCCTCCTACCTCACTCCCTTCTCTCCTTCTATAGCCCAGCCTTCACCCTCCGCTTCTCTGCTGCTAATCTCCTCACTGTGCCCCATTCTCGCCTGTCCTGCCGTCGACCCCTGGCCCACGTCCTTCCCCTGGCCTGGAATGCCCTCCCTTCACACATCCACCAAACTAGCTCTCTCCTCCATTCAAAGCCCTACTGAGAGCTCACCTCCTCCAGGAGGTCTTCCCAGAGTGAGCCCCCTTTTTCCTCTCCTCCTCCCCACCCCCCACTCTGCCCTACCTCCTTCCCCTCCCCACAGCATTTGTATATATTTGTACAGATTTATTACTCTATTTATTTTACCTGTACATATTTACTATTCTATTTATTTTGTTAATGGTAGGCATATAGCTATAATTCTGTTTATTCTGACGGCTTTGACACCTGTCTACATGTTTTGTTTTGTTGTCTGTCTCCCCCTTCTAGACTGTGAGCCCGTTGTTGGGTAGGGACTGTCTCTATATGTTGCCTACTTGCACTTCCCAAGCGCTTAGCACAGTGCTCTGCACACAGTAAGCACTCAATAAATGCGACTGAATGAATGAATGAGTTCCCATTTTACAGATGATGTAACTGACGCTCAGTTAAATGCTGTTAAGTGACTTACCCAAGGTCACACAGCAGACAAATGGAGGAGCTGGGATTAGAACCCAGGTCCTCTGACTCCCAGAACCATGCTTTTCCTACTAGACCATGTTGCATCTTTACTCCTTTCACTTACTCAATTTCTGTACATGCAGTAGACTATTTTAGCACAGTGTAACTTGAGCTTTATTTCTAAGGCGTGACTTTGATCTCTAGACTGTTAAGCCCGTTGTGGGCAGGGAATGTGACCGTTTATTGTTGCATTGTACTCTCCCAAGCGCTTAGTACAGTGCTCTACACCACAGTAAGCGCTCAATTAATGAATGATATTACTAAAGAAGACAAGAGGCATTCATTCATTCAGTCGTATTTATAGAGCGCTTACCGTGTGCAGAGCACTGTACTAAGCGCTTGGAAAGTACAATTCAGCAGCAAATAGAGGCAATCCTTACCCAACAACGGGCTCACAGTCTAGAAGGGGGGAGACAGACAGCAAAACAAAACAAGTAAACAGGCATCAATAGCATCAATATAAATAAATAGAATTATAGTTATATACATATCATTAATAAAATTAATAGAATAATAAATATGTACATATATACAAGTGCTGTGGGGCGGGGAGGGGGGTAGAGCAGATAGAGGGAGTTGGGATGATGGGGAGGAGAGGAGGAGCAGAGGAAAAGGGGGGCTTAGTCTGGGGCTTAGGCATGAGAAGGTATGGTGAGCTCACGTAGCACAGCATATCAAACAGCAGACTTGCAGTACTGTGTCCCAAGGAAGTGAGCATAATGAATTCACATTGCTGTAAAAAATATCTATATAGACATTTTTAGATTTCGGGTTAGCCAGGCACTGCATGATTTGAAGGCTCTGACCACATGCTTCTGGTTGAGAGACAAGGCAGCAGATGATAAAAATCCAGAGGGATTGTTGTATTGTACTCTCCCAAGCACTTGGTAGAGTGCTCTGCCCACAGTCGGCGTTCAATACATTCGATTGAATGAATGAATAAATGAATGGTTACTCCCTCTGGAGCACTGACCTTCAAGAGAATGGGGCAGGCTGAGAAGTAGATTTGGAAAAAATGACAGCCCTGAAAGCGGGGAAGGTGGTAGCATAGTGAAAGGGGTGGCAGCGTGGCTTAATGGAAAGAGCCTGGGCTTGGGAGTCCGAGGTCATGGGTTCAAACCCCGGCTCTGCCAAGTGTCAGCTGTGTGACTTTGGGCAAGTCACTTCACTTCTCTGTGCCTCAGTTACCTCATCTGTAAAATGGGGATTAAGACTGTGAGCCCCACGTGGGACAACCGGATCACCTTGTAACCTCCCCAGCGCTTAGAACAGTGCTTTGCACATAGTAAGCGCTTAATAAATGTCATTTAAAAAAAAAGGCAGAGTCACAGTAGGAAAGGGAGGGCCAATCCATGTGTTGATCTTTTTAGCCACATCCTCAGGCACGAATGGGATTTCAGCATCAAGTCCATCAATCAGTCAGTCAATCAATGCTATTTATGGAGCGCTTACTGTTTGCAAAGCACTCTACATAGTTTTGGGTAGAATTCAAGAGATTTGGCAGGCGAGATACCTGCCCCCAAGGCGTTTACAATTTAGTGTCCTCTCCAAATTCGAGAGTCCAATTTGTGTGTGTGTGTGTGGGTGTGGGTGTGTGTGTGTGTGCATTTATTACAAAGAATGCCCCAGACAGGATAGAGAGTTGAAGAGCTCAGTCAGTCAGTGGTATTTATTGAGCTCTTACTGGGTGCAAAGCAATCTACTAAGCGCTGGGAGAGTACACTGTAACAATGTAATAGACCCATTCTCTGCCTGACCTCATATTTTAGAACTTGCAAAGGCTGTGGCTGTTGTGACTGTTACACACTGTCACTTTGCCTCTTTCATTCATTCATTCATTCATTCATTCAATCAAGCATATTTATTGAGCACTTACTGTGTGCGGAGCACTGTACTAAGCACTTAGGAAGTACAAGTTGGCAACATATAGAGACGGTCCCTACCCAACAACGGGCTCACAGTCTCTTTCAGTTGACCTCTTGCTCACCCCCTCTGTCGTGCTTGGAATTCACTTCCTCCCCTTTCCCATCATCATCATCATCAATCGTATTTATTGAGCGCTTACTGTGTGCAGAGCACTGTACTAAGCACTTGGGAAGTACAAGTTGGCAACATATAGAGACAGTCCCTACCCAACAGTGGGCTCACAGTCTAAAAGGGGGAGACAGAGAACAAAACCAAACATACCAACAAAATAAAATAAATAGAATAGATATGTACAAGTAAAATAAATAAATAGAGTAACAAATATGTACAAACATATATACATATATACAGGTGCTGTGGGGAAGGGAAGGAGGTAAGATGGGGGGTGGAGAGGAAGGAAGGGGCTCAGTCTGGGAAGGCCTCCTGGAGTATACTGCTCCAGTATACTTATATACAGTATATATATATATATATATATATATACTTATATGCAGATACTTATCCAGTATACTGGAGTATCCCATCTGTATATTGCTGCTTTCCCTGCCTTCAAAACAATTACCTCGTCCTTCCTTCCCTCCCTGACTGCCACCTTCAACTGTTCACTTTCCAGTGGCTCCTTCCCCACTGCTTTCAATCAATCGATGGTATGTGTTGAGCGCTTACTATGTGCAGAGCATTATACTAAGCACTTGAGCGCAGCACAATACAACAGAGTTAGCAGACATGTTCCCTGCCTGCAAAGAGCTTACAGTCGGAAGGGGAAGACAGACATTAATATAAATAAGTAATTTCAAGGATGCCCAAGTGTCACTCATCCTAAACAACAACTCTCCCTTGACTCCACAGTATCTTAAAGTAGTTACTCCATCTCTCTCCTTCCATTCCTCTCTAAATTCCACTTTCTCTCCTCAACCCCTGCAATCTGGCTTCCACCCCCTTCGCTCCACAGAAATGGCCCATTCTTAGGTCGCTAATGACCTCCCTCTTGCCAAATACAGTGGCCTCTACCCCATCCTAACCCTCCTAGAACCTTTGATACTTTTTTTCCTTTTTATGATATTTGTTAAGCACTGTTCTCAGCACTGGGGTAGATACAGACTGTGAGCCCACTGTTGGGTAGGGACTGTCTCTATATGTTGCTAACTTGTACTTCCCAAGCGCTTAGTACAGTGCTCTGCACACAGTAAGCGCTCAATAAATATGATTGATTGATTGATTGATATAAGCTAATCAGGTTGGACCCAATCCATGTCCCACATGAGGCTCACAATCCCATTTTACAGATGAGGTAACTGAGGCGCATAGAAACAGCGTGGCTTAGAGGCAAGAGCCCGGGCTTGGGAGTCAGAGGTTGTGGGTTCTAATCCCGGCTCCACCACTTATCAGCTATGTGACCTTGGGCAAGCCACTTAACTTCTCTGTGCCTCAGTTACCTCATCTGTAAAATGGGGATTAAGACGGTGAGCCCCACGAGGGACAACCTGATTACCTCCCCTCCCCACAGCACTTGTATATATATTTGTACAGATTTATTACTCTATTTTACTTGTACATATTTACTATTCTATTTATTTTGTTAATGATGTGCATATAGCTTTAATTCTATTTGTTCTGACGATTTTGACACCTGTCTACATGTTTTGTTTTGTTGTCTGTCTTCCCCTTCTAGACTGTGAGCCTGTTCTTGGGTAGGGACTGTCTCTATATGTTGCCGACTTGTACTTCCCAAGCGCTTAGTACAGTGCTCTGCACACAGTAAGCGCTCAATAAATACGATTGAATGAATGAATGAATTACCTTGTATCTACCCCAGTGCTTATAGCAGTGCTTGGCACATAGTAAGCGCTTAACAAATGCCATCATTATTATTATTATAATTATAAAGTGACTTACCCAGGGTCACACAACAGAGCCGGGATAAGAACCCAAGTCCTTCTGACTCCTAGGCCTGTGCTCTATCCACTAGGCCACCATGATACTGTGGATCCCCCCTCTCACTCCCTATTTTTCTGTGGCTTCATTGACACTGTTCTCACCTGGTTCTCTTTCTGCCTGCTCCTTCTCAGTCTCTTTCACAGGCTCCTCTCCTGCCTCCCACCCTGTCGCTGTGGGTGTCCTTCATGGCTCAGCCCTGGATCCCCTTCTATTCTCCCTCTACACCCACTCCCTTAGAGAACTCATTCACTCTCACAACTTCAACTACCATCTCAATGCAGAGAATTCCCAAATCTACCTCTCCAGCTCTGACCTCTCTCCTTCTCTGCAGTTTCTCATTTCCTCCCGCCTTCAGGACATCTCTGTTCGGATGTTCCACTGACACCTCAAGTTCAACATATCCAAAACAGAGCTCCTCATCTTCCCACCCAAACCTTGTCATCCCCCTGACTTTCTTATCACTGTAGACAACAAGCCCGTAACGTTGCTTGGCATTATCCTCAGCTCATCTCTTTCATTCAACCCACACATTCTGTCGTGAACTCTTGTCAGTTCTACTGTCACAAAATCTCTAGAGTCTCCCCTTTCCTTTCTCCTTTCCCTCCAAACTGCTACCATACTGATCCAAGCACTTAACCTATCCCGCCTTGACGACTGCATCTGCCTTTTCTTTCATTCATTCAATTGTATTTATTGAACGCTTACTGTGTGCAGCCTCCTTTCTCTCCCTACTCCAGTCCATACTTCTCTCTGTTATCTGGATAATTTTTCAGAAAAAAAGTTCAGTCCAAGTCTCCCCACTCCTCAAAATCCTCCACCTGTTGCCCATCCACCTCTACATCAGAGAGATTCCTTACCATCAGCTTTAAATCACTCATTCAGCTCTTTCCCTCCTACCTGAACTCACTGCTCTCCTACTATATCCCAATCTACACATTTCAATTCTCTACTATCAACCTACTCTCTGTACCTCAATCTCATCTATCCCCCTGCCAGCCCCTTGCCCACATCCTCCCTCCGGTTTGGAACTCCCTCCCACTTCATATCTTTTCAAAGAAGCAGCAGCATGGCCAACTGGATAGAGTAGAGGCTTGGGAATCAGAAGGACCTAGGTCTAATCCCAGCTCTGCCACTTGTCTGCTCTGTGATCTTGGGCAAATTCATTCAATCGTATTTATTGAGTGCTTACTGTATGCAGAACACTGTACTAAGAACTTGGAAAGTACAAGTCGGCAACATATAGAGACGGTCCCTACCCAACAACGGGCTCACAATATAAAAGGGAGAGACAGACAACAAAACATGTAGACAGGTGTCAAAATCGTCAGAACAAATAGAATTATAGGTATATGCACATCACACTGCTGCTCATGTGGTCTGTTCATAGGCCAACTGGATGGGGAGAGGCTCTCCTCCTTCTGGGTTGGCTGGATGGTTGAGTCAATTGTTGTGGCTTTTGGTGGTGTTTCTTCTCTTGGCTTGGTGGGATGTCACTTCAATTCTCTGGGCTTCAGTTACCTCATCTGTAAAATGGGGATTGAGACTGTGAGCCCTATGGGGAACAAGGACTGTGTCCAACCTGATTATCTTGTACCTATCCCCGCACTTGGAACGGTGCCTAACACATAGTAAGCACCTAACAATTACCACAATTATTATTATCCGACAGTAAACCACTCTTTCCATTTAAAGGGCCCTCATAAAGTCATGTCTCCTCGTTTCCTCTGCCCTTTGTGTCACCTGTGCAATTGATTGTGTACCCCTTAAGCACTTTGATACTCACTCCAGCACATATCCTTATATGCTACTATTTCCCTTAACTGTAATTTATTTTAATGTCTCTCTCCCCCATAGACTATAAACTCCTTGTGGGCAGGGTCTGTGGGAAGCAGCATGGATTTGGGAGTCAGAGGACTTGGATTCTAATCCCGGTTCCACCACTTGCCTGCTGTGTGACCTTAGGCAAGTCCCTTAACTTCCCTCATCTGTAAAATGGGGATTCAGTACCTCCTCTCCCTTTTACTTAGGCTGTGAGCCCTGCTTAGAACAGTGCTTGACACATATTAAGCACTTAGCAATTGTTATCACAATGCTCTGCACACAGCAAGCGCTCAATAAATACGATTGATGATGATGATGAGGATCATTATTATTACCTTGTCTACCAACTCTTTGCTAGTCCCCCGAGTCTAAATTAGTTTCTGCCCCAAACTGTAAGTCTAGGGGCTACCAAGGCTCTTTACCCAGGTTGTTTACCCCTTAAGTACTTTTATACTCACTCCAGCCCCAAGGCATTTATGTATAAATCCTTATACGCTACTATGTGAGCCCGTTGTGGGCAGGGATTGTCTCTCTATTGCCTTATTGTACTTCCCAAATGCTTAGTAATAATAATAATGGCATTTGTTAAGCGCTTACTATGTGCAAACCACTGTTCTAAGTGCTGGAACAGTGCTCTGCACACAGTAAGCACTCATTAAATACGATTGAATGAATGAATGAATTTGCCCTAACTGTAATATATTTTAATGTCGGTCTCCCCCTGTAGACTATAAACTTCTTGTAGGCAGGATTGTGGGAAGCAGCATGGCCTCGTGGAAAGAGGACAGGCTTGGGAGTCAGAAGGATTTAGGTTCTATTCCTGGCTCTTCCACTTGTCTGCTGTGTGACCTTGGGCAAAGCACTACACTTCTCTGTGCTCCAGTTACCTCACCTGTCAAATGGGGATGAAGACCGTGAGCCGCATATGGGACGTGGACTGTGTCCAACCTGATTCTACCCCAATGCTTAGTACAGTGCCTAGCACGTAGTAAGAGCTTAACAAATATCATAAAAAACAAAATAGAAAAAGTTGCAGTAGTGCAGAACTACATGGTAGTTCACAGATTATACTTTGGCTATATCTGCTATATTCCCTTGTGGGGTTACGACAAACCATATACTCATCATCATCATCATCATCATCAATCGTATTTATTGAGCGCTTACTGTGTGCAGAGCACTGTACTAAGCGCTTGGGAAGTACAAGTTGGCAACATATAGAGACAGTCCCTACCCAACAGTGGGCTCACAGTCTAAAAGGGGGAGACAGAGAACAAAACCAAACATACTAACAAAATAAAATAAATAGAATAGATATGTACAAGTAAAATAAATAGAGTAATAAATATGTACAAACATATACATATATACAGGTGCTGTGGGGAAGGGAAGGAGGTAAGATGGGGGGATGGAGATGGGGACAAGGGGGAGAGGAAGGAAGGGGCTCAGTCTGGGAAGGCCTCCTGGAGGAGGTGAGCTCTCAGTAGGGCCTTGAAGGGAGGAAGAGAGCTAGCATATACTCATTCCTTAAGAATTCAAAAAGACTTAAGAACACAAAGAGAACAGTTGAAGGGAGCGCCTTACAAATGGTCGTTTATCCAGAAACTTAATTTAGTCCTTTTTGTAGTCCATTTCGAACACCATGCCCTCATGGTAAGAGTTTACAATTTGAAATCAGTGGGCTATGTAAAAGAAGTCCCTCGCCCAAAAGGCTAGCATTCTAAATTACAGGAAACATGGCTTAGTCACCCACCCTCTTTGCACCACAATTACTATGGAAAACGGATCAGCTGAGTGCCAGATAAAAGTCATATCCCTGCCTAACGGAAAACATCTGCCTTAATTTTTGCACTGAAAAAACTTTGAAATACTTGATCTGCCAAAGACCTTTCTTTTCCAACTCCTGATAAAGAATGAATATGACTAATTCATCGAGCACCTGGGACAGAGTCTATTTGTCCATGCTGAAGCCCTTTTCTCCTTAATTTATCAGCCTCTCTTCTGGGCTGTGGAGAGGTGTCTCTGCTGCATCAGTTTTACCATTCACCTGTGCTTGTTCACACAGATCTGTCAGGGATGAACTACTCTGAAGAACCCAGTCTTGCTTTTGTAATGATAATAATAATAATAATAATAATAATAATAATAATAATAATGATGGCATTATCTCCCCCTCCCCCTCGTCCCCCTCTCCATCCCACCATCTTACCTCCTTCCCTTCCCCACAGCACCTGTATATATGTATATATGGTTGTACATATTTATTACTCTATTTATTTATTTATTTATTTATTTATTTATTTATTTTACTTGTACATTTCTATCCTATTTATTTTATTTTGTTGGTATGTTTGGTTCTGTTCTCTGTCTCCCCCTTTTAGACTGTGAGCCCACTGTTGGGTAGGGACTGTCTCTATGTGTTGCCAATCTGTACTTCCCAAGCGCTTAGTACAGTGCTCTGCACATAGTAAGTGCTCAATAAATACGATTGATTGATTGATTTATTAAGCACTTACTATGTGCAACCACTGTCCTAAGCGCTGGGGAGGTTACAAGGTGATCAGGTTGTCCCACGGGGGGCTCACAGTCTTAATCCCCATTTTACAGATGAGGTAACTGAGGCACAGAGAAGTTCAGTGACTTGCCCAAAGTCACACAGCTGACAATTGGCGGAGCCAGGATTTGAACCCATGACCTCTGGCTCCAAAACCCGTGCTCTTTCCACTGAGCCACACTGCTTCTCTGTAGCCACGCTGCTTCTTGTAGCACTGAGGCAGGGCAGCAGGGCCTAATGGAAAGAACTTGGAAATCAGGACACAAATCGTCTGTCTTGCCGACTACCTCTCACCCAAATCCTGCCTCTTCGTAGCCTTCCCTCTTCATAGCCGACTTCACTCTCCCCACCTTCAAAGCCTTATTAAAGGCCCACCTCCCCTAAGAGGCCTTCCCTGACTAGGCCATCATTTCCTCTTTTCCCACTCCCTCCTGGGTTGCCCTTGCACTTTTGGGTTTACACCTCCCTCAACCCCACAGAACATATGTATATATCCATAATTTATTTATATTAATTGTCTGTCTCCCCCTTTAGACTGTAAACTTATTGTGTTCAGGGAACATGTCTAACAACTCTGTCATATTGTACTCTCCCAAATGCTTAGTACAGTGCTCTGCAAGCAGTAAGCACTCACTAAATACAATTGATTGATCGATTGATCTCGATCGATCGAGACCTAAGTCTTATCCCTAGTTTTACCACTAGCCTGTTGTTTGACCTAAGGCGTGTCGATCGACTGATCTCGATTAATCGATCAATCGAGACCTAAGCCTTATCCCTAGTTTTACCACTAGCCTGTTGTTTGACCTAAGGCGTGTCATTTAACTCCTCTGAGCCTTAGTTTCCTTATCCTCTAGACTTTAAGCTCGTTGTGGGCAGGAAGTGTGTCTGTTTATTGTCTGTATTGTACTCTCCCCAGTGCTCAGTACAGTGCCCTGCACACAGTCAGTGCTCAATAGTCTTGACTGACTTACCCCTTAACTGAGATAACTGCTCTTGTTTCCTCTTAGGTTGTGAGCATTTTGTGTGTCAGGGACTGTGACTGATCTAATTGTGACTGATTGTGACTAATTGTGACTGATCTCTCCCCCTCATCCCCCTCTCCATCCCCCCATCTTACCTCCTTCCCTTCCCCACAGCACCTGTATATATGTTTGTACATATTTAGTACTCTAGTTATTTATTTATTTATTTAACTTGTACATATCTATTCTATTTATTTTATTTTGTTAGTATGTTTGGTTTTGTTCTCTGTCTCCCTCTTTTAGACTGTGAGCCCACTGTTGGGTAGGGACTGTCTCTATATGTTGCCAATTTGTACTTCCCAAGCGCTTAGTAGTGCTCTGCACATAGTAAGTGCTCAATAAATACGATTGATGATGATGATCTAATTACTTTGTATCTTCCCCAGTGCCTCTTCTTCCTATGGGTGTCCCTCAAGGTTCTGTTCTTAATTACCTTTTTTTTTAATGATATTTGTTAAGTACCTACTATGTGCCAGGCACCTTACTAAGTACTGGGTTAGATACAAGTTAATCAGATTGGACACAGCCCATGTCCCACCTGGGGCTCACCATCTTAACCCCCATTTTACAGATGATGTAACTGAGGGACAGAGAAGGTAAGTGACTTGCCCAAAGTCACCCAGCAGTGGTGCTTAGTACGGTATTTGGCACGTAGTGCTTAATAAATATCATTTTAAAAAAAGAGGCAGAGAAGGAATTATAAACCAGGTCCTCTGTCTCCCAGAACCATCCTCTTTCCACTAAGCCATGCTATTTCTCTTGGCACTTAACATTCATTCTCTTGGGGAGGTGAACAAATCCCGTGGCTTTATCTATCATCATCATCATCATCATCAATCGTATTTATTGAGCGCTTACTATGTGCAGAGCACTGTACTAAGCGCTTGGGAAGTACAAATTGGCAACATATTATCATATTAACCTATATGCCAACCTATTCGCAGTATAGTACTTTGATCTCAGGTATCTCTCTGACAACCCGACCTCCTGTCCACATAATAATAATAATAATGATGGTATTTGTTAAGCACTTACTATGTGCTGAGCACTGCTCTAAATGCTCTAAATGTTAGTAGATAACATTTTATCTACTTCCTCTATGTAGATGACTCCTAAATCTATTCCCCTAGCCCAACCCACTCACCTTCTCTGCAGTCTCACATTTCCTCTGGCCTCCAGGACATTGACACATGAATAATAATAATAATAATGATGGTATTTGTTAAGTGCTTACTATGTGCAAAGCACTGTTCTAAGCATTGGGGAGGTTACAAGGTGATCAGGTTGTCCCTGGGGGGCTCACAGTTTTAATCCCCATTTTACAGATGAGGTAACTGAGGCACAGAGAAGTTAAGTGGCTTGCCCAAAGTCACACAGCTGACAGTTGGCAGAGCCGGGATTTGAACCCATGACCTCTGACTTCAAAGCCCGTGCTCTTTCCACTGAGCCACGCTGCTTCTCTAAGTCCCACTGGCATTTAAACTCAATATATCAATCAACCAATCAGTTGTATTGGTTAGAGAAGCAGCGTGGCTTAGTGGGAAGAGCCCGGGCTTAGGACTCAGAGGTCACGGGTTCTAATCCCGCCTCTGCCACTTGTCAGCTGTGTGACTTTGGGCAAGTCACTTCACTTCTCTGGGCCTCAATTCCCTCACGTGTCAAATGGGGATGAAGACTGTGAGCTCCACGTGGGACAACCTGATTACCTTGTATCTACCTCAGTGCGTAGAACTGTGCTTGGCACATAGTAAGTGCTTAACAAAAACCATCATTATTATAATTGTTATTATTACTATTGAGTGCTTACTGTGAGGGTGGGGAGAGGAATGGTCTGACAGATATGAAGGGGGTTCCAGGCCAGGGGCAGGATTCAGCATTTAGAGCAATGCTCTGCACATAGTAAGTGCTTAACAAATACCATCATTATTATTATTATTATGTGGACAAGAGGTTGGGTTATCAGAGAGATACCTGAGATCAAAGTACTATACTGCGAATAGGTTGGCATTAGAGGAATGATGTGTGTGGGCTGGGTTGTGATTAGAGAAGCACTGTTGTAAGCACTGGAGGGGATACAAGGTGATCACCTACTGAGAGCCCACCTCCTCCAGGAGGCCTTCCCAGACTGAGCCCCCTCCTTCCTCTCCCCCTCCTCCCCCTCGCCTTACCTCCTTCCCCTCCCCACAGCACCTGTATAGGTGTACATATGTTTGTACATATTTATTACTCTATTTTATTTGTACATATTTATTCTATTTGTTTTGTTAATATGTTTTGTCTCCTTGTCTGTCTCCCCCTTCTAGACTGTGAGCCCGCTGTTGGGTAGGGACTGTCTCTCTATGTTGCCAATTTGTACTGCCCAAGCGCATAGTAAGCGCTCAATAAATATGATTGATTGATTGATGGATTATTCCTCTCCCTTCCAGAGGCACACAATACGCAGGCGCGGGAGAGGCGCTCTTTGCCCCGCCCCTCCCCGTCTGCGGGCACGGGGCATTCTGGGGGTTGTAGTCCGCCGCCGCGGCAGCGCCGGAAGCTCGAGCCTCTTGAAAACTACGCCTCCCGGCGTGCCTCGCGCCTCATTGAGGGAAGCCGGTGGCAGCGGGCGCGAGGGGGGGGAGTGCGCATGCGCGCCGAGGGGCCCGCCGTAAACAGGAGGCGTGAGGCGGGCAGGGCGGGGCAGCGGCGCGCGGGAGGTTGGCGTGACGGCGGCTCCCGTCATCCTCTGCGCCGGCGTCGTCTCTTCGCCGCCTGACAGGACGGGCGGAGGAGGAGGAGGAGGCGGCCTGAGGGCAGGGGGGCTCGCGCGCTCTCCCTCAGCCGCCTCAGGCTAGTCGACCACCACCACCACCACCACGACGACGAGGAGGAGGAGGAGGAAGAGGTGAGCCTTCCCCAGCGCTTAGTCCAGTGCTCCGCGCACAGTGAGCGCTCAATAAATAGGAATGAAGGAATCATCATCATTGTAACCTCCTCAGCGTGAGGAGGAGGAAGAGGTGAGCCTTCCCCAGTGCTTAGTCCAGTGCTTTGCACCCAGTGAGCGCTCAATAAATAGGAATGAAGGAATCATCATCATTGTAACCTCCTCAGCGCGAGGAGGAGGAGGAGGAAGAGGTGAGCCTTCCCCAGCGCGTAGTCCAGTGCCCTGCACACAGTGAGCGCCCAATAAATAGGAATGAAGGAATCATCATCATTGTAACCTCCTCAGCGCGAGGAGGAGGAAGAGGTGAGCCTTCCCCAGCGCTTAGTCCAGTGCTTTGCACCCAGTGAGCGCTCAATAAATAGGAATGAAGGAATCATCATCATTGTAACCTCCTCAGCGCGAGGAGGAGGAGGAGGAAGAGGTGAGCCTTCCCCAGCGCTTCGTCCAGTGCTCTGCACCCAGTGAGCGCTCAATAAATAGGAATGAAGGAATCATCATCATTGTAACCTCCTCAGCGCGAGGAGGAGGAAGAGGTGAGCCTTCCCCAGCGCTTAGTCCAGTGCTCTGCGCACAGTGAGCGCTCAGTAAATAGGAATGAAGGAATCATCATCATTGTAACCTCCTCAGCGCGAGGAGGAGGAGGAGGAAGAGGTGAGCCTTCCCCAGCGCGTAGTCCAGTGCTCTGCGCACAGTGAGCGCTCAATAAATAGGAATGAAGGAATCATCATCATTGTAACCTCCTCACCGCGAGGAGGAGGAGGAAGAGGTGAGCCTTCCCCAGCGCTTAGTCAAGTGCTCTGTGCACAGTGAGCGCTCAGTAAATAGGAATGAAGGAATCATCATCATTGTAACCTCCTCAGCGCAAGGAGGAGGAAGAGGTGAGCCTTCCCCAGCGCTTAGTCCAGTGCTCTGCGCACAGTGAGCGCTCAATAAATAGGAATGAAGGAATCATCATCATTGTAACCTCCTCAGCATGAGGAGGAGGAGGAGGAAGAGGTGAGCCTTCCCCAGCGCTTAGTCCAGTGCCCTGCACACAGTGAGCGCCCAATAAATAGGAATGAAGGAATCATCATCATTGTAACCTCCTCAGCGCGAGGAGGAGGAAGAGGTGAGCCTTCCCCAGCACTTAGTCCAGTGCTCTGCGCATAGTGAGCGCTCAATAAATAGGAATGAAGGAATCATCATCATTGTAACCTCCTCAGCGCGAGGAGGAGGAGGAAGAGGTGAGCCTTCCCCAGCGCTTAGTCCAGTGCTCCGCACACAGTGAGCGCTCAATAAATAGGAATGAAGGAATCATCATCATTGTAACCTCCTCAGCGCGAGGAGGAGGAAGAGGTGAGCCTTCCCCAGCACTTAGTCCAGTGCTCTGCGCATAGTGAGCGCTCAATAAATAGGAATGAAGGAATCATCATCATTGTAACCTCCTCAGCGTGAGGAGGAGGAGGAAGAGGTGAGCCTTCCCCAGCGCTTAGTCCAGTGCTCCGCACACAGTGAGCGCTCAATAAATAGGAATGAAGGAATCATCATCATTGTAACCTCCTCAGCGCGAGGAGGAGGAAGAGGTGAGCCTTCCCCAGCGCTTAGTCCAGTGCTCTGCGCACAGTGAGCACTCAATAAATAGGAATGAAGGAATCATCATCATTGTAACCTCCTCAGCGCGAGGAGGAGGAAGAGGTGAGCCTTCCCCAGCGCTTAGTCCAGTGCTCCGCACACAGTGAGCGCTCAATAAATAGGAATGAAGGAATCATCATCATTGTAACCTCCTCAGCGCGAGGAGGAGGAAGAGGTGAGCCTTCCCCAGCGCTTAGTCCAGTGCTCTGCACACGGTGAGCGCTCAATAAATAGGAATGAAGGAATCATCATCATTGTAACCTCCTCAGCGCGAGGAGGAGGAAGAGGTGAGCCTTCCTCAGCGCTTAGTCCAGTGCTCTGCACACAGTGAGCGCTCAGTAAATAGGAATGAAGGAATCATCATCATTGTAACCTCCTCAGCGCGAGGAGGAGGAAGAGGTGAGCCTTCCCCAGCGCTTAGTCCAGTGCTCTGCACACGGTGAGCGCTCAATAAATAGGAATGAAGGAATCATCATCATTGTAACCTCCTCAGCGCGAGGAGGAGGAAGAGGTGAGCCTTCCCCAGCGCTTAGTCCAGTGCTCTGCGCACAGTGAGCGCTCAATAAATAGGAATGAAGGAATCATCATCACTGTAACCTCCCCAGTGCTTAGAACAGTGCTTGGCACATAGTAAGCGCCTAATAAATGCCATCATTGTAACCTCCAGGAGGCCTTCCCAGACTGAGCCCCCTCCTGTTCATAATAATAATAATAACGAGGATGGCATTTGTTAAGCGCTTACTATGTGCAAAGCAATGTTCTAAGCGCTGGGGGGGGGGATACAGTGGGATCAAGTTGTCCCACGTGGGGCCCACAGTCTTAATCCCCATTTTTACAGATGAGGGAACTGAAGAAGTTAAGTGACTTGCCCAAGGTCACACAGCAGAGTTGTGGTGGAGCCGGGATTCGAACCCGTGACCTCTGACTCCAAAGCCCGGGCTCTTTCCACTGAGCCACGCTCCCCATCCTCCCCGCCTTACCTCCTTCCACTCCCCGCAGCACCTGTATATATGTTTGTACGTATTTATTATTCTATTTTATTTGTACATAGTCTATGTATTTTATTTTGTTAATATGTTTTGTTTTGTCGTCTGTCTCCCCCTTCCAGACTGTGAGCCCACTGTTGGGTAGGGACCGTCTCTATATATTGCCAACTTGTACTTCCCCAAGCGCTTAGTCCAGTGCTCTGCACACAGTGAGCGCCCAAAAAATACGCTTGAAGGAATGAAGGAATCATCATCATTGTAACCCCCCTAGCGCTTAGAACAGTACTTGGCACATAGTAAGCGCCTAATAAATGCCATCATGATTGTAACCTCCAGGAGGCCTTCCCAGACTGAGCCCCCTCCTCCCCATAATAATAATAACGAGGATGGCATTTGTTAAGCGCTTACTATGTGCAAAGCACTGTTCTAAGCGCTGGGGGGGATGCAGTGGGATCAAGTTGTCCCACGTGGGGCTCACAGTCTTAATCCCCATTTTTACAGATGAGGGAACTGATGAAGTTAAGTGACTTGCCCAAGGTCACACAGCAGACTTGTGGTGGAGCCGGGATTCGAACCCGTGACCTCTGACTCCAAAGCCCCGGCTCTTTCCACTGAGCCATGCTCCCCATCCCCCCCACGCCTTACCTCCTTCCCCTCCCCGCAGCACCTGTATATATGTTTGTACGTATTTATTACTCTATTTGTACATATTCTATGTATTTTATTTTGTTAATATGTTTTGCCGTCTGTCTCCCCCTTCTAGACTGTGAGCCCACTGTTGGGTAGGGACCGTCTCTAGATGTTGCCAACTTGTACTTCCCAAGTGCTTAGTACAGTGCTCTGCACATAGTAAGCGCTCAATAAATATGATTGAAGGAATGAATGAATCATCATCATTGCAACCACCCCCAGTGCTTAGAACAGTGCTTTGCACATAGTAAGCGCTTAATAAATGCCATCATCATTGTAACCTCCAGGAGGCCTTCCCAGACTGAGCCCCCTCCTCCCCCTCCCCATCCCCCCCCCCGCGTTACCTCCTTCCCCTCCCCGCAGCACCTGTATATATGTATATATGCTTGTACATATTTATTACTCTATTTTTTTTTATTTGTACATATTCTATTTAGTTTATTTTGTTAATATGTTTTGTTGTCTGTCTCCCCCTTCTAGACTGTGAGCCCACTGTTGGGTAGGGACCGTCTCTATATGTTGCCAACTTGGACTTCCCAAGCGCTTAGTCCAGTGCTCTGCACACAGTGAGAGCTCAATAAATACGATTGAAGGACTGAAGGGATCATCATCATTGTAACCCTCCCAGCGCTTAGAACAGTGCTTTGCACATAGTAAGCGCTTAACAAATGCCATCATCATCACCGTAACCTCCCCAGCGTAACCTCCAGGAGGCCTTCCCAGACTGAGCCCCCTCCTCCCCCTCCCCATAATAATAATAATGGCATTTGTTAAGCGCTTACTATGTGCAAAACACTGTTCTAAGCACTGGGGGGGATACAGTGTGATCAAATTGTCCCACGTGGGGCTCACAGACTGAATCCCCATTTTTACAGATGAGGTAACTGAGGCTCAGGGAAGTTAAGTGACTTGCCCAAGGTCATACAGCAGACTTGTGGTGGAGCCGGGATTCGAACCCATGACCTCTGACTCCAAAGCCCGTACTCTTTCTAATGAGCCATGCTACCCATACCCCCCGCCTTACCTCCTTCCCCTCCCGCAGCACCTGTATATATGTATATATGTTTGTACGTATTTGTTACTCTATTTTATTTGTACGTATTCTATTTATTTTATTTTGTTAATATGTTTTGTCGTCTGTCTCCGCCTTCTAGGCTGTGAGCCCACTGTTGGGTAGGGACCGTCTCTATATGTTGTCAACTTGTACTTCCCAAGCGCTTAGTCCAGTGCTTTGCACATAGTGAGCGCTCAATAAATACGATTGAAGGAATGAAGGAATCATCATCATTGTAACCCCCCCAGCGCTTAGAACAGTGCTTTGCACGTAGTAAGCGCTTAACAAATGCCATCATCATCATCATCATTATTGTAACCTCCCTACCCAACAGCGGGCTCATAATGATGGCATTTGTTAAGCGCTTACTATGTGCAAAGCACTGTTCGAAGCGCTGGAAAGGATACAAGGTGATCAGGTTGTCCCACGGGGGGCTCACAGTCTTCATCCCCATTTTACAGATGAGGGAACTGAGGCCCGGAGAAGTGAAGTGACCTGCCCAAAGTCACACAGCTGACAATTGGCGGAGCTGGAGTTTGAACCCATGACCTCTGACTCCAAAGCCCGTGCTCTTTCCACTGAGGCATGATTTACTAAGCGCTTACTATGTGCAAAGCACTGTTCTAAGCACTGGAAAGGATACAAGGTGATCAGGTTGTCCCACGGGGGGCTCACAGTCTTCCTCCCCATTTTATAGATGAGGGAACTGAGGCCCGGAGAAGTGAAGTGACCTGCCCAAAGTCACACAGCTGACAATTGGCGGAGCCAGGATTTGAACCCATGACCTCCCCAGCCAAGCTAGCTCTCTTCCTCCGTTCAAGGCCCTGCTGAGAGCTCACCTCCTCCAGGAGGCCTTCCCAGACTGAGCCCCTTCCTTCCTCTCCCCCTCGTCCCCCCCTCCATCCCCCCATCTTACCTCCTTCCCTTCCCTACAGCACCTGTATATATGTATATATGGTTGTACATATTTATTACCCTATTTATTTATTTATTTATTTTACATGTACATTTCTATCCTATTTATTTTATTTTGTTGGTATGTTTGGTTCTGTTCTCTGTCTCCCCCTTTTAGACTGTGAGCCCACTGTTGGGTAGGGACTGTCTCTATGTGTTGCCAATTTGTACTTCCCAAGCGCTTAGTACAGTGCTCTGCACATAGTAAGCGCTCAATAAATACGATTGATTGATTGATTGACCTCTGACTCCAAAGCCCGTGCTCTTTCCACTGAGCCATGATTTATTAAGAGCTTACTATGTGCAAAGCACTGTTCTAAGTGCTGGAAAGGATACAAGGTGATCAGGTTGTCCCACGGGGGGCTCACAGTCTTCATCCCCATTTTACATATGAGAGAACTGAGGCCCAGAGAAGTGAAGTGACCTGCCCAGTCACACAGCTGACAGTTGGTGGAGCAGGGATTTGAACCCATGACCTCTGACTCCAAAGCCCATGCTCTTTCCACTGAGCCACGCTGCTTCTCTGTATTTGTTAAGCGCTTACTATGTGCCAAGCACTGTCCTAAGCGCTGGGGAGGATCCAGGGTGATCAGGTTGTCCCGCATGGGGCTCACTGTCTTGGTCCCCCTTTTACAGATGAGGGAACTGAGGCACGAAGTGAAGTAATAATAACAGTAGTGATGCAGCGTGGCTCGGTGGGAAGAGCCCGGGCTTTGGAGTCAGAGGTCATGGGTTCAAATCCCGGCTCTGCCAATTGTCAGCTGTGTGACTTTGGGCGAGTCACTTCACTTCTCCGGGCCTCAGTTATCTCATCTGTAAAATGGGGATGAAGACTGTGAGCCCCCCGTGGGACAACCTGATCACCTTGGATCCCCCTCTGGCTCTTAGAACAGTGCTTTGCACATAGTAAGCACTTAATAAATGCCATTATTATTTATTTTATTATTATTCGTCACCCTTTTACAGATGAGGGAACTGAGGCACAGAGAAGTGAAGTAATAACAACAATAATGATAGTATTTGTTAAGCGCTTACTGTGTGCCAAGCACTGTTCTCAGCACTGGGGAGGATACAAGGTGATCAGGTTGTCCCACATGGGGCTCACTGTCTTCATCCCCATTTTGCAGGTGAGGTCATTGAGGCCCAGAGAAGTGGAGTTGCCCAGAATCACCCAGCGGACAAGTGGCGGAACCGAGATTAGAACCCATCATAATAATCATGATGGCATTTGTTAAGTGCTTACTATGTGCAAAGCACTGTTCCTAGTGCTGGGGAGGTTACAAGGTGATCAGGTTGTCCCACGGAGAGCTCACAGTCTTCATCCCCCTTTTACAGATGAGGGAACTG
Source organism: Tachyglossus aculeatus (assembly GCF_015852505.1). Lineage (NCBI taxonomy): Eukaryota > Metazoa > Chordata > Mammalia > Monotremata > Tachyglossidae > Tachyglossus > Tachyglossus aculeatus. Next base: position 18,827,028 of record NC_052070.1, read on the forward strand.
AGGCCCAGAGAATGAAGTGACTTGCCCAAAGTCACACAGCTGACGAATGGCGGTGCCGGTATTAGAACTCATGACTTCTGTCTCCCAAGCCCGGGCTCTTTCCACTGAGCCTTGCATCGTGGTATTTGTCAAGTGCCTGCTCTGTACTGAGCCATGGGGTAGAGACAAGGTCATCAGCTCCCAAATGGGGCTCACAGTCCAAGTAGGGAGAACAAGTATTGAAGCCCCATTTTGCAGATGGGGGCACTGAGGCTTAGAGAAGGTAATAATAATGGTAATAATAATAGTGATGGCATTTGCTAAGCGCGTACTATGTGCCAAGCACTATTCTAAGCGCTGGGATATATTCAAGGTAATCAGGTTGTCCCACATGGGGCTCACTGTCTTCATCCCCCTTTTACAGATGAGGTAACTGAGGCACAGAGAAGTCAAGTGTCTTGCCCAAAGTCACAGCTGGCAAGTGGCGTATTGGTATTTAAGTGCTTACTGAGGCCTAGAGAAGGTAGGTGACTTGCCCAGGCTCACCCAGCGGGGAGGTGGCGGAGGCGGGATGTTGTGGGGAGGGAAGGTGTCTGATGTTACATTGTACTTTCCCAAGCGTTTAGTTCAGTGCTTTTCATACAGTAAACGCTCAATAAGTACGGTTGAATGAATGAATGACTCTCATGCCTATGCTCTTTCCACTAGGTCACACCGCTTTTCGTGACTGTCCCCTCCCAGGCCCAGGTTGCCCAGGGGGAGGAAAGCTTCCTTCTTGCCGGAAGGGGGTTCATTCATTTATTCATTCATTCATTCATTCAATCGTATTTATTGAGCGCCTACTGTGTGCAGAGCCCTGTACTAAGGGCTTGGAAAGTACAATTCGGCCACAGATAAAGACAATCCCTACCCAACAATGGGCTCACAAACAGGTAGCTCTTTCCTGTCCACCCTCAGCTCAGAACCTCCTCCCTGCCCGCTTAGACTGCGAGCCCACTGTTGGGTAGGGACTGTCTCTATATGTTGCCAACTTGTACTTCCCAAGCGCTCAGTACAGTGCTCTGCACACAGTAAGCGCTCAATAAATACGATTGATTGATTTGGGGGGCCTTGCCACGCTTCAGCCCCCTACCTCCTCACCCCAGGGGGCAAGGCCACCCCTTCGGGTCTTGGAGCAAGTTTCAGTGCAAGGGAAGAAACCTGCTGCCCGGCAAAGGGCGTTTTAATTGGGTTTTCCAGAAACTATTATGCAAACGGTTTTTTCTGTGTGTGCATAAAGGCATTAAGAAGTTTATCTTGAAAACCATCAAGTGAAGCAGGTATTGTGGAATTACTCATTCTCCACCCCGCCTCACCTTAACCGGAGTGGTTCTGCTTTTCTGGATCTGGGACTCGTCTCCCGTGGATCCTCCTTGCTGGGAGATGGTTCCTCGGATGGCCTGTTTGGGAATAATAATAATAATGATAATAATAATAATAATAATAATAATGGTATTTGTTTAGCACTCACTATGTGCCAAACACCGTTCTAAGCTCCGGACACTGTTCTAAAGGCTGAGGAGCAGTGTGGCTTAGTGGAAAGAGCCTAGGCTTGGGAGTCAGAGGTCGTGGGTTCTAATCCTGGCTCCGCCACTTAGCTGTGTGACTTTGGGCAAGTCACCAGTTCTCTGTGCTCACCTGTAAAATGGGGATTGAGACTTTGAGCCCCACGTGGGACAGCCTGATTGCCTTGTATCTAACCCCGTGCTTAGAACAGCGCTTGGCACATAGTAAGTGCCTACCCAATGCTATTATTATTATTAAATTGGGTAGGGACCATCTCTATATGTTGCCAAATTGTACTCCCAAGCTGCTTAGTACAGTGCTCTGCACACAGTAAGCGCTCAATAAATATTGAATGAATGGAGTGGACTGTAAGAGGCAGGGAGGCTTATTCATCATGACCATCTGAACTCACGTACCATTCATCAACCATCACTGTCTTCAACATTCCTCTTTATGAATTGAAATTCACATTTAGATTTTATTATGAAGGGGCTGTTTAATTTCTGTACCACCTGGAAAGCACCATATTGGATGCTATACTACTAATAATGATTACATTTGTTAGGCCTTATCTGTGTGCTAAGGACTATGCACCGGGTTTGGTACATGATAATCAGATTAGACACAGTCTCTGCCCTACATTAAGGTCCCAGTCTAAGAGGGAGGGAGAACAGGTATTTAATCCCCATTTTACAGATGAGGAAATGGGCTCAGAGAAATTAAGTGACTTATGCAAGTTCACAAGTGCAAACATGTTTTGTTGTCTGTCCCCCCGCTTCTAAACTGTGAGCCTGTTGTTGGTTAGGGACCATCTGTATATGTTGCCAACTTGTACTTCCCAGGCGCTTAGTACAGTGCTCTGTACACAGTAAGCGCTCAATAAATACGATTGAATGAATGAATGAAAGTTCACACAGTAGACAAGATCACAGGACTGGAAGTCATGCGATCTTTCCATTGGGCCACGCTACTTCATCTCTGAAGAAAAAAAAAAACATGGGAAGCAAGCGGGGCCTAGAGGAAAATGCCTGGGAGACAGATGACCTGGGTTCTAATCCCCAATCTGCCACTTACCTGCTGTGTGACCTTGGACAAGTCACTTTGGGCTCTGCTTTCTCTTAATTAGCTTTTGAGGCTCATGTGGGACAGGGACTGGGTCCCACCACATTATCTTGTGTTTACCCCAGTGCTCAGTACAGTGTGTGACACATAGTAAGCACATAACAAATGCTACCACTCTTGTTATTAGTTTGGAGAAGAGGTCAGTAATTGATTGGACATTTGATAATAATAATTATTATGGTATTTGTTCAGTGCTCAGCTATATGCTAGACACTGTACTAAGCACTGGAGAGGAGACAAGCAGATTGGGTTGGACACAGTCCCTGTCCCAAGTGGGGCTCACAGTCTCAACCCCCATTTTACAAATGAGGTAACTGAGGCACAGAGAAGTGGCCATGCAGCAGACAAGTGACGGAGCCGGGATTAGAACCCGTGACCTTCTGGCTCCCAGGCCTGTATGCTATCCACTATGCCATGCTGCTTCTCATCAGAACCGTGGATGTGAAATAAAGTACTAAAGTTACAGGAAAACAAAATTATTTTTTAAAGTTGACTAGCAGATTTGCTGTTTAATACACCGTGCAGTTTCTTGTTAATCAATCAGTCAATCGTATTTATTGAGTGCTTACTGTGTGCAGAGCACTGTACTAAGCGCTTGGGAAGTACAAGTTGGCAACATATAGAGACAGTTCCTACCCAACAGTGGGCTCACAGTCTAGAAGGGGAAACATTTCCTTCAGGTAAACTTTTTCATTGTATAAAATTGAACATATTATAATTGATCAAAATAGCCAGGGATTAGGATTTATTAGCAAAACCATTTCTTTATGTCTGCCAGCTCTGTTGTATATAAAATAAATAAATGATGGTATGTAAGTGCTTACTATGTGCCCAGCACTGTTCTAAGCGCTGGTATAGATACAAGGTAATCAGGTTGTCCCAGGTGGGGCTCACAGTCTTCATCCTCATTTTACAGATGAGGTAACTGAGGCCCAGAGACGTTAAGTGACTTGCCCAAAATCACACAGCAGAGAAGTGGCAGGGTCGGGATTAGAATCCATGGCCTTTGACTCCCAAGCCTGGGCTCTTTCCACTGAGCCACACTTTCTTATGCTGCCTTCCATGCTGTATTGTACTGTCAATCAGTCAATCAATCGTATTTATTGAGCACTTACTGTGTGCAGAGCACTGTACTAAGCACTTGGGAAGTACAAGTTGGCAACATATAGAGATGTTTAGTTTGTTTTGTTGTTTTGTTTATTGTTATATTGTACTCTCCAACATGCTTAGTACAGTGCTGTGCACATGGTAAGTGGGGTTGAAATTAATGGGGTTGAATGAGTTTAGTATCTTGCTGTGTACACTGTAAGGCCTCAAACAATACCACTCATTCAATCGTGTTTATTGAGCGCTTACTGTGTGCAGAGCACTGTAGTAAGCGCTTGGGAAGTACAAGTTGGCAACATATAGAGACGGTCCCTGCCCGACAGCGGGCTCACAGTCTAGAAGGGGGAGACAGACAACAAAACAAGTGGACAGGTGTCAAGTCGTCAGAACAAAAAGAATTAAAGCTCAGTGCACATCATTAACAAAATAAATAGAATAGTAAATATGTACAAGTAAAATTGAGTAATAAATCTGTACAAGCGGGTGCTCTGGGGAGGGGTATTATGGTATACCACTGATTGATTGATTGCTGTATATTTTCCTGAAATTTGCTTGCTTGAGTGAATTCCAGTTAAGATTAAAAAACAACAACAACTTTGTCCTGCCGATCTCATTAGACTGTGAACTCCTGAAATCAAGGAACATGTGTCTTTTCTCTGCTGTACTTTCCCTTAACCTAGGAAGTAGAATAAGTAATGGAAAGGACACATCGGAAGTCAGTGTGTTCCTTCAAAGATGGGCCCTTTCTAAGGTTCCTCTTCCCTAAATTTATTAGCATTCAAACTTCCGTTGCTCAGATAATTTTATGAAATTTGGACTAAGAATGTGCGTTGCCCACCTTCAAGTAGAATCTGCGTTCTAAAATGTGTAAGTGGTGTGATCTTGCTACTGTTTCACACTGATATATACCAGGTTTCTTTACTGCTTTAAATTAGAGTATACATTTCCTGACTTTTTAGTGCTGAGAAATGAAAACCATTTATTGCTTCATTTAAATAGTTGGTGTTCCTAATTTGGCAATTCTTGTGAGACGTTTGGAAGCCATTTTTTCAGCATTTTAGCTCACTGTTTTCTGCCCATAAAAGAAATGCTGATAGGAACATCTGTTAAAGGGAGAACATATGGTAAAGAGTTTAGGCAGTCATGGTGGAAGATTAAGGGATTTCTCTGACACAAAGAGAAAAATGTACATGAAGTTATTCTGAATGCTTCTAGAAATTCCAGAAAGCTCTGTTTGTGCAACAGATAAATCAAGCCTTAGGACTAGTGAAATAGCCATTCTTTTTGAAACAGGTTTCAGTTCATCTTACGCAGTTTTGATAATAAAGCCAAGTTTAATGATACAATTCTACTTTGGCAGTGTAGTATGGTAGAAGTTCTTTTTGCAAGACTTGCTGGGCTTTAAAAGGCTAGTTCCGTGACAAGTTCTACCCTTAGAATTTCTTTTTAGGTGTTGCTATCAAGATTCAAATTGTTTTATGGCAGTGCTGGATAATGGCATACAACTGTCAAAATTTTGTACAAAGAGTTATTCTGTATGCTGTAAACCAGCAGATACATAAGGTCGAATCCCTTAAAACCATAGAGGGTCCATAGTCTGGGAGGCCTTTGCAAACTGAGCCCCCCCTTTTCCTCTCCTCCTCCTCCCCATTACCCCCCTTCCTCCCTCTGCCCTACCCCCTTCCCCCCAGCACTCGTATATATTTGTACATATTTATTACTCTGTTTTATTAATGATGTGTATATAGCCATAATTCTGTTTATTCTGATGGTATTGACGTCTGTCTACTTGTTCTGTTGTCTGTCTCCCCCTTCTAGACTGTGAGCCCATTGTTGGGAAGGGACCATCTCTGTGTGGTGAAGATTTGTACTTCCCAAGCGCTTAGTAGAAGCAGCGTGGCTCAGTGGAAAGAGCCCGGGCTTTGGAATCAGAGGTCGTGGGTTCAAATCCCGGCTCCGCCACTTGTCAGCTGGGTGACTTTGGGCAAGTCACTTCACTTCTCTGTGCCTCAGTTACCTCATCTGTAAAATGGGGATTAAGACTGTGAGCCCCCAACGTGGGACAACCTGATCAACTTGTAACCTCCCCAGCACTTAGAACAGTGGTTTGCATATAGTAAGCGCCTAATACATGCCATTATTATTTTATTTTTATTTTTTTTAGTACAGTGCTCTGCAAACAGTAAACGCTCAATAAATATGATTGAATGAATGAATAAACCAAATTCCCAAATCCCTCTAAACCAAATTTTGCTTATATCAGAATATCATTACCTCTCCTACCAGGATCCGTGAATTTGCTTTGTGTGATTTTTCAAAAGTTTTCATTTAACTCACCAACGTTAAATTCATTTTTTCATTACTCGTTATCAGTGGGGTTGTGGATTCATTGTTTTATCCAGCAAGCTTCACTGATGTTTGTGGGAAATTGAAGCGTGTCTCATTGGCAGTGAACCCCATCTTCTGTCCTGAATGCTATATGGGATCCATTTCAATCTTTTCAAAATTCTCCTTAAACTAAGGGGAACTTGAAGGTTTGAAGAATGACTTCTTGTTAGTTTCTTGGGATTATTCGAAAACACTGATGCACACAATTTTGCTCCGTCATAGAAGCAGAATGTGCCATGCTTGGCATGTTCATGTGCAGCAGTCTGTATTTTGAAATTTTGTTCAATAAGGTCGTTGATCAGCGATTAGGGAGTAACTTTTAGAAAGTAGAAGTAAAACAGTGATATTTTGCCGAAGTATCCATTTGCCTCTTAAACTTTGATAATATCAAAAAATTCAAAGATCGTATAAGTACCACAAGCAGCGCGGTGTAGTGGATAGAGCACGGCCCGGGAGTCGGAAGGCCATGGGTTCTAATCCTGTGTCTGCTGTATGATTGCTGTGTGACCTTGGACAGGTCACTTTACTTCTCTATGCCCCAGTTACCTCATCTGTAAAACGGGCATTGAGACTGTGTTTAATGTGGGACAGGGACTGTGTTTAACCTGATTTGCTTGTATCCACCCCAGCACTTAGAACAATGCCTGGCATATAGTAAGCACTCAATATATACCATAATTATTATTAATTATTAAAATATTTTCATTCAGTTGAATTTGAGTGCTTACTGTGTGCACAGCACTGTACTAAGTGCTTGGGAGAGTACAATGCAACAGTAAACAGGCACAATCCCTGCCCACCACGAGTTTCCAGTGTAGAGGGACATGTATATGTTTTTCTGTCAATCTTACATAAAAGACTTGTTCCTGCCTTAGGGACCTTGTGGCTTAAATTAGTACAAAATAGAGAACGTAAACGTAGTTAGATTTTAGATTTGTTGGCTTTTTTTCAGAAATTATATATTAAAGTTAAACTTTTAGGGCCAAGGTACAGGGGCGGGGGGCGCGGCGGAGATCCCACCGATCCAGCGATTCCCCTCCCGTCTTCATTCTTGAGGCGTGCTTGCGTTTCCACAGCTACTGGCACCGCTGGATTGTCCTCTCCCAAGCGCTTAGTACAGTGCCCCGCACACAGTAAGCGCTTCGAAATTTGATTGTCATCTGTTGAAAGCGGTTGGACATCTGGAAGTTGGAAGTGCGTTTTCTAAGTGCTCTGCCTTAGGTAAAAAGCACCGCACTCTCAGCCCCAAAGCACTTCTGTGCGTATCCAGAATTAATGTCCATTTTTACCCGTCTCCCCCTCTAGATTTCTTTCCATTTATACCCGTCTCCCCCCTAGAATTCTTTCCATTTATACCGTCCCCGTCTAGATTTCCAGCACTTAGAACAGTGCTTTGCACATAGTAAGCGCTTAATAAATGCCATTATTATTATTATTTTTTTATTTCTTTCCACGTATACCTGTCTCCCCCCAGACTCATTTCTATGTATACCCTTCTCCCCCTCTAGATTTCTTTCCATTTATATCCCTCTCCCCCTCTAGATTTCTTTCCATTTATACCCGTCTCCCCCTCTAGATTTCTTTCCATTTATGCCCGTCTCCCCCTCTAGATTCATTTCTATTTATACCCTTCTCCCCCTCTAGATTCATTTCTATTTATACCCTTCTCCCCCTGTAGATTTCTTTGCATTTATACCTGTCTCCCCTCTAGATTTCTTTCCATTTATATCCCTCTACCCCCGGATTTCTTTCCATTTATACCCGTCCCCCCTCTAGATTTCTTTCCATTTATATCCCTCTTCCCCCGGATTTCTTTCCATTTATACCCATCTCCCCTCTAGATTTCTTTCCATTTCTATCCCTCTTACCCCGTATTTCTTTCCATTGATACCCATCCCCCCTCTAGATTCATTTCCATTTATACCCTCCCTCTATGCCTCCATTATGCCCTCCCTTTGCCCATCCGCCAGGCTAGCTCTCTTCCTCCCTTCCAGGCCCTACTGAGAGCTCACCTCCTCCAGGAGGCCTTCCCAGACTGAGCCCCTTCCTTCCTCTCCCCCTCGTCCCCCTCTCCATTCCCCCATCTTACCTTCTTCCCTTCCCCACAGCACCTGTATATATATGTTTGTACATATTTATTGCTCAATTTATTTATTTATTTTGCTTGTACATATCTGTTCTATTTATTTTATTTTGTTAGTATGTTTGGTTTTGTTCTGTCTCCCCCTTTTAGACTGTGAGCCCACTGTTGGGTAGGGACTGTCTCTATATGTTGCCAACTTGTACTTCCCAAGCGCTTAGTACAGTGCTCTGCACACAGTAAGCGCTCAATAAATACGATTGATTGATTGATTGATTGAACATCTTCTCCCTGATAAGGAAATGCTTTTAAGTAGAGAAGGATGGTGTGAGGGGAAATTATTTCAGGTACAAGTAGTGTAGGGAAGAAAGGCAAGGAGTGGTTAAATGACAGACATGGGTAAATTTGTGAAATTTACGGCCAGAACAGGCAAAGCTGAGTTGTCCTCACTAATTCATTCGTGGAAATTCATGTTTAAAATGGGAGGACAAAGTTTTGTTTTCATGGCATTAGTAAGCATATGTGTAATGCTTTGCACACAATAAGCACTTAAAATGGAGAAGCAGCGTAGCTCGGTGGAAAGAGCACGGGCTTGGGAGTCAGAGGTCATAGGTTCAAATCCCGGCTCCGCCACCTGTCAGCTGTGTGACTTTGGGCAAGTCACTTCACTTCTCTAGGCCTCAGTTACCTCATCTGCAAAATGGGGATGAAGACTGTGAGCCCCCCATGGGACAACCTGATCACCTTGTAACCTCCAGCGTTTAGAACAGTGCTTGGCACATAGTAAGCGCTTAATAAATGCCATTATTATTATTATTATTAAAATGCCATTGACTGATACTGCAGTACTGATGTTTAGTGTTAAAAAATACAAAAGGCCTAGCTGAAGGTAACCGTTTTTATTTATGTGCTGCCATGGGAGCTGAAAGGACTACCATGAAGAAGAGGGGGCATTTGCTCCCTGGCCCTTGGAGTAACCAATGACTCTGGAGGTTGGGGACAGGAGAGGAGGAGCAGGGATGAATTTGACCCTCATCCTGCCTCCTATTTGTCACTCAAGGGACATGACCAATCCTTTGAGACTCTGTGTTTCCCAGAATTCCCATTCCAGGAAGTTCAATCCATGGTTTGCTTGGTTGCTTTTTCATGTATCAAGATTTTATGGTGTGCAGGGTACTGTACTCAATGCTTGAAAAGAATACAAGGACAACTGATTCAAATGAGAGAGAGCGAGTGAGAGAGAGAGTGCCACACCTACTCCACCCCACAGGGAAAGAATAATAAGAAGAAATAACCCCCCCTCCCAAAAATATTAGTATATTATTGGGGTGTCCTCAATGCTCCAAGCAGTCATTCAAATCAATTGTATTTACTAAGTGCTTACTGTGTGCAGAGCACTGTACTAAATGCTTGGGAGAGTACAGTACAACAGATTTGGCAGTCATGTTCCCTGCCGACAAGAACTTGAAGTCTAAACATTAATATTAATAAATAATTTATGATATATATTCATTCATTCAGTTGTATTGAGCACTTATTGTGTGCAGAGCACTGGACTAAGCACTTGGAAAGTATAATTCGGGCAACAAAGAGACAAACCCTAAACAAAAATGGGCTCACAGTCTTAAAGATACGTACAAGCAGGGCCATCCTTGGTCCAACTGAACACTACCTTCAGAGTTTTCTAGAAGTTGGAAAATCAGAGACTCCTCCCTCACCTGCTCTCCTTGGTAAATTCCATGCTCGTTCTTATCTAAGTTAATGTGGGCCAGTGCCCTGCAGCTCTGGTTGTCTCTCCTCCAAGGTCCGGCTTTGGATTGGTCAGAAAAACCCTTGAGAGCCTAAACATAATTTTCTGCTAGCCAGCCAGCATCGCGGCTGCACAAATACAACTAGATTCCGGATTATGTTTATCTTGAATAATTGAAGTTCAGCTGAAATGAACTCCAGTGAAAACTGATAAGCAGTCGTCGTCATTTTAACCCAGGGCCAGGCCAAACAGTGCAGCAACAAGCAGGGTGAGCCACCTCGCTGCCGTCCGCTGGCTTAGCCTCGGAAAGCGGGCTTTTGGGAGAAAGGATGGATCCTCTGCTTCATGTCTCTTTCCTTGGAAAGCAGGCTTTTGGGAGGAAGTATGGATCCTCTGCTTCACGTCTCTTTGCTAGTGCGGAGAAAGGGTCAGGTTCTGTGGGTGCTAAGGTGTGGGTGGAGTCTACAATTTAAATAGCATTTAACTTTCCCACTCTTTCGCCCGCTATAATCAGCACTTATCATTACTTCTAATTCTTTTGTATTGAGCTCTCCCAAGCACTCAGTTCTGCCTCTAGAAAGTACTCAATAAATACCATTGATTGATGCCCACTGAATCCCCCCTAAAAGCCATTATTTTTTGCACACCAGGGGTGAGTGTCTCACTTGAGAGTAGAGTTCAGCCTGGGTCCAGGCTACAGGAGGGTGGTAAACAAGGGAAGTCATTTCTGTCCCCATCCCCCGCAGCCCCCAAACCTCTGCTCCCATATCTCTCCCCCTGCACACTTTCAGGTTAATATGTCTAAAACTGAATTCAACTTCCCTGGCAAAGTCACCCTTCCACCTAACTTGGCAGTAACAGTTGGCAGCACCATTCCTTTTGTCTCCAAAACTCACATCCTTGGTATTTCCTGTGACTCCTCACTCTCTTTCAACTTTCAAAAAGCTCCTGGTGGGCAGGGAACGTATGCATCAAATCAAGTACTTACTACAATGCTCAGCACATAAGTACTTAATAAATAGCTCTGATTGTAAGCTCCTTGCGAGGCAAGGACTATGTCTGTTAACTCTGTTGAATTGTACTATCCCAAGCGCTTAGTACAGGGCTCGATAAATACCATTGATTGATTGTTCGGAGACACTCTGTCCCACCCGGCTTTCCACCAGCCAGTGTGGGGGGCAAAAGTCCCTACAACATGAGGCCTTCACAAAAGCTGAGGAAGACCGGTGGCTGCTGTAGGAGTGAGCAACTCTGAGCCACAGCGAGCCTGAAAGCTGTCTTCTCTAGCCACAGCACCCCATTGACTTTTTTAAAATTTTGTTTATTTGGCATGGAGGGGGGCCATTGCAGGTTTCTGGGAGGCAGCAGGGGCTCTCTGGTGGGAGAAGGCATCGAGGGCACTAGCTGCAACTTGAATCTCCACTTAGATTCATTCAGTCGTATTTCTTGAGCACTTACTGTGTGCAAAGCACTGTACTAAGCACTTGGGAGAAAACAGAACAGTGCATTCCCTGCCCACAATGAGCTCCTCAGACTTATGTCCAAAACAGAATTCCTCATCTTCCCACCTAAACCCCATCCTCTCCCTGTATTTTCCATCTCTGTAGATAACACCATTGCCCTCTCTGACTCATAAGCCTGTAACCATGGCATTTTCCTCAAATCATCTCTCACTCAACCCACATACTCCATCTGTCACCAAATCCTGTTGCTTCTACCTTCACAACGTTGCTAAAATCTGCCTTTTCCTCGCCATCCAAACTGCTACCGTGATGATCCAAGCTCTTATAGCCTACTTGGACTACTGCATCAACTTCCTCGCTGGCCTCCCTGCTCCTATCTCTCCCCGCTCCAGTTCTTTCTTCACTCTGCTTCCTGGATCATTCTTCTCCAAAAAGCTCAGAAACTTCCAATGGTCGCCCATCCATCTCTGCATCAAACAGAAACCATCATTCAGCTCTCCTCCCCAACTTTATCTCACTGATCTACTACCACCCAGCCTGCACACCCTGTTCCTCTCTCACCAACCGACTCGCTGTACGTGGATGTCGTCGATCTCGTCGATGACCCCATTCCCACGTTTCTCCCTCTGGCCTGGAACTCCTTTTCCTTTCATGTCCAGCCAGCCAGCATTCTCCACTCTCTTCACAACACTACTGAAATCATACCTCTTTTAAGAGGTCTTCCCTGAGTAATCCCTCATTTCCCTACCCTGTTCACCGTCCCCTCTGCATTGCCTGTTCACTTGGGTGTATACTCCTTAAGCTCTCTGATACTCATCCCACCCCCAGCATAGTACATATCCTTATGCTCTTCCATTTCCCCTATATGTTATTAATTTTAATATCTGTTTCCCCCACTTGGCCGTAAGCTCCTTGAGCAGGTGTCCTGTCTACCCACTCTGTTGGACTCTCCCAAGTGCTTACTACAGTACTCTGCCCACGGTAGGTACTCAATAAATAGCATTTATAGATTGTCCCCGTGTGGTTTGTGCCACAGCACGTCAGCAGCAGAGGTCTAGGATAGCACGGAAGGGAAGCAGCAGGATTCTCACTGGGTTCACTCAGCTAGGATAGAGAGGCACTGAGGAGTAGGGATTGTCTTTATTGTCTAATTGTATTTTCCAAGCGCTTAGTACAGTGCTCAGCACACAGTAAGCACTCAGTAAATACGATTGAATGAATTAATCTGCCGCTGCAGCTTAAATCCCCGTGGTTCGACATGCACAGAACCTGTCAGGAACAGGGGCCCTGGATGGCATGGAGCCGAGGAGGCAGATGTCGGTTCGTCGTCCCCAGTATTCCCTTTCTCGGTCCCTCCCTCTCCGGCACATTGGCCACCACCGTGGTCCAGATGCTTGTCATATACTGGTATAAATGATCCTGGTAGCAGAATGGAGTATGGGCTGGAAAGGAGAGAGGCTGGCGGCCGGGAAACCAGTCTCCAGCGTCTCTCCTCTTCAGTCCATACTTCACTCTGCTACTAGGATCTTATTTTTAAAATGTTGTTCTGGAAACATGCCCTCCAATCCTCAAAAGTATCCAGTCATTTCTCGTTCATCCACTCAAACAGGAACTCCTGATGATTGGCTATAAGGCACCCCAGCTCCCTCTCACGCACCTCTTTTCCCAGTACATCCCAGTTCACCCTCATGGTTCCTCCCAGGCTCATCTTCTGAGAAGCAGCATGGTGTAGTGCCTAGATCGTGGGGCTGGGAGTCAGGAGTAATGGGTTCTAATCCTGTCTTTGCCACTTGTCTGCTCTGTGACCTTGGGCAAGTCACTTCACTGGGCCTCAGTTGCCTCATATGTAAAATGGGGATTGAGATTGTGAGCTGTATTTGGGACAGGGACTGTGTCCAACCCAATTTGCTTGTCATTTTAGTACAGTGCCTGGCACATAGTAAGCACTTAAATACCATAATTATTATTATTATTATTATCTTACTGTACCTTAGCCTTGATTCTTTCATTCATTCAGTTGTATTGAATGCTTCCTTTGTGCAGAGCACTGTACTAAGCGCTTATAATGATGGTATTAAGTCTTTACTATGTGCCAAACACTATTCTAAGCGCTGGGGTAGATACAAGGTAATCAGGTTGTCCCATGTGGGGCTCACAGTCTTAATCCCTGTTTTTCAGATGAGGTAACTGAGGCACAGAGAAGTTAAGTGACTTGTGCAAATTCACACAGCTGACAAGTGGTGGAGCTGGGACAAAACTTTTGACCTCTGACGCCCAAGCCCGGGCTCTTGCCACTAAGCCACACTGCTTCTACCACTAACACTCTGCTCAGGGCCTCCATCCTGCCTAGAACTCTTTCCTCCTTCAAATCCAACAGAGCATAATTCTCCTTACCTCCAAAGGCCTCCTGAAGTTCAACTTTTTTTTTTAATGGTATTTGCTAAGTGCTCACTATGTGTCAAACACTGTTGTAAGCACCGGGGCACATACCAGTTAATTAGGTTGGACATAGTCCCTGTCCCACATAGTCTAGTCTAAGGAGGCTCTAGAAGGCTTTCCTCAATTGATTTTCTTTTCCCCAGGAAATATCCTCCAATATCACCTCAGGGCTTATCTGCTCACAACTAGAGAACCAGTGGTATATATTGAACCCTAACTTTGTGCAGAGCACTGTACTAAGTGCTTGGAAGAGACCAAAATAACCAAGTTGGCAGGCACGTTCCTTGCCCACTATGAGTTTACACTCTGGAGGGGAGAGGGACATTAATGTAAATAAATAGTTTAGAGATATGTACATAAGTTCTGTGTGGCTGACGGTAAGGTCAGTACCAAATGCCTAAAGGATTCAGATCCGAATGCCTAGATGTTGCAGAAGAGAGTGTGAGTTGGGGAAAAGGGGCCTTAGTGGGGGCAGGCCTTTTGGAGGAGATGTAACCTTAATAAGGCTTTGAAAATGGGGAGAGTGGTGGTTTGGTGTCTGTGGACCAGTGGGAGAACGTGGGAAAGGGGTCAGCGGCAGTGAGATGGACGAGATTGGGGCTAGAAGAGTGAAGTGTGCAGGCTCGGCTGTAGTAGGAGATAAGTGAGGTAAGGTAGGAGAGGGCAAGCTCATTGAATGTTTTAAAGCCGGTGGAAAGGGAGTTTTTGTTTGATGTGGAGAGATGGGAAGGAATAAAGAGTTCAGTTGGGGAGTAGCAGGGAAAGAAAATGGAGATGTAAGATGCCCTGCTGGCAGTAGATCATATCTTTCCCCTTTAGGTTAGGTTGTGTACATTTTAACTGTAGGTCACTTATACCAATTTGGCTTTGATACCTCTGGTGTAAACCCTGAGGGTTGAGTTTGGGGAACAGAATATTTGATGAAAGCATTTTCTCTTTGGTGGGAGTTATCAGTAAGGTGCCTATTGCGACTTTTCATTAGGCCAAGTTGTATAATGTTTATTAACAATTATGGTATTTGGTAAGCACTTACTCTGTGCCAAGCACTGTTCTAAGTGCTGGGGTAGAGCCAAGTTAATCAGATTGGACACAGTTCCTATCTCACATGGGGCTCACAGTCTTAAGTGGGAACTCACATATTCTGTCACCGAATCCTGCCAGTTCTACCTTCAGAACATCTCTAGAATTTTCTCCTTCTTTGTCATCCAAACTGCTACTATGCTGATCTGAGCCTTATCGTATCCCCGCCTTGATCACTGCATCAGTCTCATCGCTGACCTTCTTGTTTCCCATCTCTCCCCTAGCTCATCCATACTTCGCCCTGTTGCCTGGAATGTTTTTCTGAAAAAAATGCTCAGTCCACATCTCTCCTTGTCTCAAAAACCTCCAGGTGTTCAAACAGACTATCGGCTTTAAGGCCCTCATTAAGTACTCTTTCCCTTCTATCTTGCCTCATTGATCTCCTACTACATCCCAGCCCATGACTTCACTCCTCTAATGCCAACCTGCTCACTGTACCAGTGATCTCATCTATCTTGTTCATTCATTCAATCGTATTTATTGAGTATTTACTGTGTGCAGAGCACTGTACTAAGCGCTTGGGAAGTACAAGTTGGCAACATATAAAGACGGTCCCTAGCCAACAACAGGCTCACAATCTAGAAGCGGGAGACAGACAACAAAACAAGGTCCTCCCTTTGGCCTGGAACATCCTCTCTCCCCAAATATCTGACAAAGCACCTCTCTCCCCACGTTCAAAGCCCTACTAAAATCCTGTCTTCCCCAAGAAGCCTTCCCTAAGTCCTTCTTTCTGAGTCACCTATGCACTTGGGTCTGTACCCACTTATAATATTTACCTCTCTCCCAGCCCAACAGCAATCAGACAATAAAATAAGTTTCAGGTAGCTATTTACATAACTCCCTCTCTAGACTGTAAGCTCCTCTTGGGCAGGCAACTTGTCAGCAACTCTACTGTATTATACTTTCCCAAGCATTTAGTCTTTTCAGAAAGAAATTAATTGAAAAGTTCACTATTGACTTAATAACATCGTTTAGCTTTTTGAGAAGAGCTGATTAACACTGGTACTGCCTGACTGCTTGATATCTATAACTACTGCAGGTGGTGGCTCGTCCCCCTCTCCATCGCCCCCATCTTACCTCCTTCCCTTCCCCACAGCACCTGTATATATGTATATATGTTTGTACATATTTATTACTCTGTTTATTTATTTATTTTACTTGTACATATCTATTCTATTTTATTTTGTTAGTATGTTTGGTTTTGTTCTCTGTCTCCCCCTTTTAGACTGTGAGCCCACTGTTGGGTAGGGACTGTCTCTATATGTTGCCAATTTGTACTTCCCAAGCGCTTAGTACAGTGCTCTGCACATAGTAAGCGCTCAATAAATACGATTGATGATGATGATGGTGGCACAAACACATTTATCATGACATACCTGTCTTATTGCAAATGTGTACACAACGATTGTCTCCCAAATAGTGCCAATTATCCACATTGAACCTTTCTATGAACTTCTTTTCACAAAGCATCTGACAAAAATATAGTTTATATAACTTGGCTTCCAAACTGTATGCACTTTAGAAAACTCTTTACCGACACAGAAATTTATGTCAAAATGTTCCTGAGGTATTTCCTAAATACTATTCTTCTTTTCAAGATCTGCTTCACTAAAACAAGCGATAGGTTCTCAGAGTAATTTTTACTGTTCCTTATTTGGGGATATCTTCTTTCCAAGCTTCGCAATCAGTGGAAGAATAAGTTCTCAATGTGGCCTAGTGGAAAGACCATGATTTGGGAGTCCGAGGACTTGGGTTCTAATACCAGCTTCACCACTTATCTTCTGTTTGACCTTGGGCAAGTTACTTCACTTCCTTGTGCCTCAGTTACTCCACCTGGCAAATGGAGATTAAATACCTGTTCTCCACACTTAGACCATGAGCCCCATATGCACCAGGGACTGTGTCCAATCTGATTATCTTATGTCTATCCCCAGCACTTAGTACAGTCCTGGGCACATAGGAAATGCTTAACAAGACAATTGTGATTATTAATTATCTTAAAAATTAATAATAACCATTGGCGTCTGATAAATACTCACTGTGAGTGGTGAGGGGCCAGGAAGTGTGCACTACTTTGTATTTTCAGGTATGCAGTGGGACAAGAGAGTCTCTCTGAAAGACACATTTGAGGGCAACTCTTTTTTTTTGCCTTATGGAACTTGATATTGGGCAGGTAATGTCACTGCTTATTGTTATATTTTACTGTCCCAACCACTTAGTACAGTGTTCTGCACACAGTAAGTGCTTTATAAAAATGATTGAATGATCAAATAGTGCTAATTCAGCTTTCCTGTTGTCAGCGAGGTGAATTCTTGTATTGTCTCAGTATCTGCTTTCCAAAGATAGGAGCAGGGAAGAAAAGTCACTGGTGTTTTATGAGTTCCTTAATAACTTTTAATCTTGATACCGATGCCCAATCAGTCATTCAGTGAATCAGTGTTGTTTATTGAGCCTTTACTGTGTGCAGAGCCTTGTACTAGGTATTTGGGAAAGTACAGCAGAGTTAATGGAATGGATCCCTGCCCACAAGGAGCTTACAGTTTACAGGGGAAGACAGACATTAAAATAGATTAGAAGCAGAGGAAATAGTAGAGCATATGAATATTTACTGATATATTTGCTAATTGTGTGGCTGAGGTATCAGAGTGCTTAAAGGGTAACAGCCAAGTATAGTGGATGCAGAGGGAAAGGCGGATAGCGGAAATACATGGCTTAAGCATGGAAGACTTCTTGGAGATGTGATTTTAGGAGGGTTTTGAAGGTGGAGAGGGTGGTGGACTGTCAGATGTGAAGGAGGAGGGAGTTCAGGCCCAAGGGAAAACAAGACTGAGACACAGAGAATAGGTTGGTGTTTGCACAGTGGTGTGTGCCAGCTGGGTTGTAGTAGGAGATCAATGAGGTCAGGTAGAAGGGAGAGCAGATTGATGCCTTAAAGCCAGTGCTAAGGAGTTTCTGTTGGTTGTGGAGGTGGATGGGCGGCATCAAGGAGGCTGATGCAGTAGTTGAAGCAGGAAATAATAAATGCTTGGATCAGCATAGTAGCTATTTGAATGGATAGGAAAGGGTGGATTTTAGCAATATCGTGATGGTAGATCTGACAGGATTTGGTGACAGATGGAATATGTGGGTTGGGTGAAAGAGATGAGTCGAAGATAATGCCAAGGTTATGGGCTTGTGAGACAGAGGTTGGGAAGACGAATTTCATTTTTACATGTCAAGTTTGAGGTGTTGGTGGGACATCCAAGTAGAGATGTCCGGCAGCCGGGGGGAAGTGCGAGACTGAAGAAGAGAGAAGACAGAACCGGAGAGGTATATTTGGGCATTGGCGGTTTAGAGATGGTAGTTGAAGCTGTAGAAATGAGTGAGTTCTGCTTGAGAGTGGGTGTACGTGGAGACCCAAATTGAACCGTGAGACACCCCAACAGTTAGAGGGTGGAAGGCAGAAGAGAACCCTGTGAAAGAGAATGAGAAGGAGCAGCCATAGAAATAGGAGGAGAACCAGGAGAAGACAGTGTTAGCTGAGGGTAGAGAATGTTTCCAGGAGAAAGGGATCCCAATAAAGGCATTTAAATAGGAAAGGAATTTTCTAAGAGAAGATGGAGAAAGAACAGAGAGGTGAAAGAGCCTTTACTTTCTCAGGCATGGAAAGAAAATGTATTTTTCTATACTGAGAAAGGCCCAGAGCTATTTGGAAGGCCTGCCTGCTCTTATGTCCTCCAGTTTTCTTCTGTTTCTCTTTCATCCAGTCAACAGGACAATAAAAGATTAAAAGGCCCACTTCAATGGTTTATGCCCCCGCAAGTCTCATCTGGCCCTACTATTTGCTTTCCCAATTTTCACTATGTTTAGGAGCCCTGACTTCTCTCCTTCCTGCAGTTTTGTCTTTCCTTCATTAATTCAGTCGTATTTACTGAGTGCTTACTGAGTGTAGAGCACTGTACTGTGTGCTTGGAAAGTAGAATACAGCAGTAAAGAGAGACAATCCCTGCCCACAACGAGCTCACAGCCTAGACAGGGGCTTTCCATTCTTTCAGGACATCCAGGGAGACATTTTAAAGTAAACATGTCCCAAACTGAACTCCTTATCTTCCCCACCAAACCCTGTCCTTCCCTTGTCTTTCCCATCGCTTTAGACAATACTACTATCCTCCATGTTTCACAAGCCCACAATTTTGGCGTTTTTCTCGACTCATCTCTCTCGTACCACGTACATATTCAATCTGTCATCAAATCCTGCTAGTTATCCCTTCACAATATTGCTAATATTTGCCCTTTTCTCACCATTCAACCTGCTACCACACTGACCGAAGCACTTATCCTGTCCTGCCTTGGACAAAGTCTCTGTCCCGCCTAGGGCTCACAGACTAATTAGGTGGGAGTACACCTATTGAATCCCCATTTTACAGTTGAGGAAACTGAGGGGCAGCAAAGTTAAGTTACTTGCCCGAGGTCACTCAGGAAGTCATTGGCTGAGCCGGGATTAGAATCCCAGTCCTTTGGTTTCCCGTTCTCTTTCCTTTCCACTAGGCCATGTATGTGCTTTGCATGTACGTGTTCCTGAAGTCTCTGTGTCTTATGTGAAGCAAACTCAGGTTGGTAGGAGAAATGGGTCTTCCACTTCCCTGTCTCTCAGATGACTGACTAGAAGGCAAGTTCAGGCACAGAAGAGGAGGCAGGAAGCACCAGTTTATTATCTTAGCTATGGTAGTGTGCTTTCAAATCTTCCAAACAGGGCTTTTGGGAAGAAAAGGTTAAAGTCTTTGTGACCCAAGCAGGGAGCATTAGTGGGTGAGGGAGTCTGGTTTGCTTAATTAAGCTTAATTTGCTTAAGGGGCAGGGAGCGTATCTGTTAATTATGTTGTGTTGTACTCTCCCAAGCGCTTACTACAGTGTTGTGCACCCTGGGAAGTACTCCATAAATACAAATGATTGATTGATAGTATGGTCTTCTCTGCCAAAGGAAAAGAGCTAGCTATGCTCCGGGGCCATTTGGGATGGAGCTTGGTTTTCCTGGGGATTTTCCCATAGGGTAAGCCTTGCTCTCCCTCCTGGTCTGCTAACTGCCTGGCTGCGTAGGTCTCCTTAATCTGTTCCTTCCTGAGATCCTGATGAAGATTTCCACATGGTGAGATTGTTTTTCCCTACATAACCAATATCTGTTCAATAGGCCAGAGACATTAGGACTGTGTTTTAGAATAACGGACTGATTCTACTGTTTTTCTCCAAACACAAACCTTAAGAGCAGAGGCACCCGTGCCTTGCAGATCTTAACTAGGTCATATGTTTAGAAACTGCTTAATCCTTTAATCAATCTTGGTGAGGGCAATGCAAAACATCGGCTCTGGGGAACTTATATTTGAATCCTTGTGTTCACATTGATTAAACATTGGCTTTTGCCATTGTTTTGCCGGGGGACCTAGTTCAGCCGTGGTTGCCAGGGCTTTTGGAGAAATAGCCCACAGATCCTTGCTAGCCACCCCATGCCACTTTTCCCTTTGACATGCATTAGGGGCAGGAAGGTTAATGTGCTTCATGTTGCCACTGCGTGCTTAGTTGTACAGCTACAAGCTAGCCCCTGTCTCACTACAATGAATCTAGCACCAATACTTGTATGCGTTGGTTAAGTTGCATGCTATAGTGGATAGCACATGGGCCAGGGAACCAGAAAGTCATGAGTTCCAATCCTGACTCTACCACTTGTCTGCTTTGTGACCTTGGGAAAGCCACTTCACTTCTCTGTGCCTCAGCTACCTCATCTGTAAAATGGGGATTGAGACTGTGAGCCCCAGGATGGGACAGGGACTGTGTTCAACTCGATTTGTTTATAACCACTCCAGGGCTTAGTACAGTACCTAGCACATAGTAAGTGCTTAACAAATACCATCATTATTATTCTTATTATATCACCTGGGCTGCCAGGTTCCCCAATTTTTTCCACTCCACTATCACCTGAAGTGCTCTTTAAGAGATCCTTCTTTATTGATTTTCTCCTCAGGAAATGGAGAGCAGTTGGTCAAGATCATTAAATAGCCTTTCATGTTCTCTTTTGCTATGAAGCCAAGATTACCCAGAATTTAACATACTGCTACTGTAAATAGCCAAGAGCAGGGGGCAGAAAAAGGCCCAGAATGGTGTTTTAACACTGTATGAGGAGTCCTATCCACAGTGACACAGATTTGCGTAGATAGTGAAGGACATTGTAAATGTTAGGGAGAGAGGCCTCATTGATCATGGCAATCCTCTGGGAATGTGGATGTGTGTGTCTTTTTTATCCCAAGCACTGATTTTAAGATCATGGGCAGATGGGGGCTTAAAATGGCACCAGAACACTCTATTCTCAGAAGTTAAACACTTAAAGCCCCTTCACAAACAAACCTACCCCTTACAGCTTTTCCTCTTGGATCCTGCTTTCTAATCTCTTAATCACTTCCATTGCTGTTCTGTGGATCCTGACCAATTTTTTCAATATCTCAAGATATGGATGCCGGAACTGGACATAGTATCCCTCTAATAACCTCAACAATGCCAAGTATAGCAGAAACATTACTCTTTTGCTCTTGCATAGCATGTATTTTGTATATATGAGCATCCTAATATCACACGGATTTAAAATAGCTGCCCTGCAACTTTGACTCATTTGACTCCTCTCCACCATTAACTCTCGATCTTTTTTTTTTTTTTAATGTGGCCAATCAGTCATCTTGAGCCTATATATTTTGGAATCTTTATCCCCATCTGTATTTCCTTAGGCTTTTCCCTGTTCAAAATTATCCAGTTTTTTGATGGGCCATTCCTATAATTACTAAAGATTCTCTTGAAACCATGTCTTTTTTTTTTTTTTTTGAGGTCCTAGCAGCACCATTTAAATAACTTGTAAAACTGAACACAGTTCTCTGTTTCTTCACTTGGCTTTTGGGGAGAAGAGCCTAGAACTCTGAACGGCTGCTTAAATCCCCATGGCTTGGGGCCTGCAGAAGATGTCAGGAGCAGATCCCCTTGGTAGTTGGGAGGAAAGGCAGTTGTTTTCTCTGTTCCTTCACCCAGCCCCGGTGGAAAAGGCAGTGGATGCTGTAGTTCTTGGGGTTCATGACAGTTTGACACACTTTGCTCTGCGAAACGTATTCAGGTGAAGGGAGGGGGACGGAGCTTGCGGAGAGCGGCCAATGCTGCCACCGCTAGCCACGCAGTGTCGGGGAAGAGGGCTGAAGCAGAAAGCACCTGCGGAAGCCTCAAGTTGGTTTTCTTTTTATTTGAAAATAAATAAAGAATAAATCCTCCTGGGCCAGTGGTGGTTCGAGGCAGGACCACCCTCAGACCAGAGAGGATGGGGCCGAGGGTCAGGTTGCATCACGTGACAGACTGGAAGAGGCGGCGCCGAGTCCGTGAGGGAGGTGCTGCCATGTTGGACCGTAGTTCAACCCCCTTGCCTTGGGACTGGTAGAATTAATACGATGCCCGGACAACTTCATAAGCCAACCAGATGGCTCTTACACAAACTGCACCCCCATCTCACGGACCCATTATCGGTTGCTGTACTCACTGACGATGTGTGATTTCCCAAGGGTAGCCTGGTCGCAAATCCTGTACTAGGTAAGGTAGTTTGTATCTCGGTTCTACCCAAATTGGTTGCCCTATTCTTTAAAATTCTGAATACCAAATTCAGTAGAGCATATCACTTGAAGAACAAGCAGTGTATTTGGTATTCAAGTGTTGTTTTAAATAGAAATAACTGCCCCGAGGTAGAGGAAAATTAGTGTAGTTAGATTAGTGAGGATCATGTGAGTAGCGATGTTTTCTCTTCACCTGGATGTTTGAGAACGATATATGATATTTTATGAATTTTTTTTTCAGTCAAGCCCAGCAAAAACTGTTGAATGTAGTGGTTCTGCCACTCATCTGCTGTGTGACCTTGGGCAAGTCACTTAACTTAGCTATTCCTCACAGTTGCCTCATCTGGAAAATGGGGATTAAGAGTGAGCCCCCCATGTGGGACATGTACTGTGTCCAACCTGATCAGCTTACATCTGCTGCAGCATGTAGTACAAGACCACTCGCCCATATCCTACTTCTGGCCTGGAACACCCTCCCTCCTATCAGACAGGTAATTGCTCTCCCCCACTTCAAAGCCTTATTGAAGGTACATCTCCAAGAAGCTTTCCCTGACTAAGCCCTCCTCTCCTTCCACTCCCTTTTGTGCAGCTCTTACTTGCTCCTTAGTCATTCTACCTCCCCTTCCCACAGCACATAGGTATATATCTGCTCCTTTCTTTCTTTCTTTCTTTCTTTCTTTCTTTCTTTCTTTCTTTCTTTCTTTCTTTCTTTCTTTCTTTCTTTCTTTCTTTCTTTCTTTCTTTCTTTCTTTCTTTCTTTCTCTCTCTCTCTCTTTCTTTCTTTCTTTCTCTTTCTTTTTCTTTCTTTCTTTCTTTCTTTCTTTCCTTCTTTCTTTCCTTCTTTCCTTTCCTTCTTTCCTTCTTTCCTTTTCTTTCTTTCTTTCTTTTTCTTTTTCTTTCTCTCTCTCTCTCTCTCTCCTTCTTCCCCTCCTTTCTTCCCCTCCTTTCTTCCCCTCCTTTCTTCCCCTCCTTTCTTCCCCTCCTTTCTTCCCCTCCTTTCTTCCCCTCCTTTCTTCCCCTCCTTTCTTCCCCTCCTTTCTTCCCCTCCTTTCTTCCCCTCCTTTCTTCCCCTCCTTTCTTCCCCTCCTTCCTTCCTTCCTTCCTTCCTTCCTTCCTTCCTTCCTTCCTTCCTTCCTTCCTTCCTTCCTTCCTTCCTGCCTACCTTCCTTCCTTTCTTTC